>NW_012101610.1:3012253-3020239 GCF_000951045.1 Mandrillus leucophaeus | reverse complement strand
CCCTAGAACTTAAAGTATAATAAAAAAAAAAAAAAAGAATTATTGTCCCCATTTCACAGATGAGAAAACAGAAGCTCGGAGAAGGTGAGTCACATGGCCAGGATCTCACAGTCAAGGAGTAGCAGAGCTGGAATTCAAACCCAGGTCTGAGACCAAAGAGCAGGCTCTTTGCTTATTGTTCTGAGGTGCCTCCTTAAGTGGGCAACTTGGTCACTCATTGCCTCATTCACTCTTCAAATATAAACTACTACTTACTGTGTTTGGAAAATTTTTTAATTTCTGAAATTGAGGGGGGAGACTAGAAAGAAACCCATTTTATTTTTGACTGAAGGACACAAAACTTTTGTCTGTAAAAAATATAATAACTGCAAAGCACAATAAAGCTAAGTGCAATAAAATGAGATATACCTGTAATCGGTTTTTTATAAGCTAATTTCAGAAGCGACAGCCAATCAGGACAGCCATATTCCATTCATTAGAAGTGAGTCAGTAAGTCCAGCCCATGATAAGGGGAGGGTATTACACTAGGGCATGAATACCAGGAGACAGGGATTACTGGGGTCCCTCATAGAGGCTGCCTGCCACATCGTATCTTTCAGAAGGTCATAAATACCTTTCAGTTATCCTATCACCTCATCTCTTAATATGCAACCTGCTTTCTCACTGAAAATCGTGGTGTAAATTGAGTTCTCCATCATTCTCAAGACTATGGAATCAAGGTAGAGTCCTGGTTTTCAAGCTTTTTGATGACAAAGATTTCTTCAAATAAAATCTTCCTCAAGGTGAATGGATATACTCATTGTTTTGTATTAGGAAACAGAATATTTCTCAAGGTGAGAAAATAGAAAAGCATGGCTGATACACACAATAGCACAGATGAATAACCAAAGCATTATTCTAAGCAAAAGAAGCCAGGAGTACACACTGTATGATTTTGTTCATACAAAACTCCTAGAAAGAAAAAATCTAATGTATTGGGATAGAAAGTAGTTCAGTGGGCCAGGCCTGGTGGCTCATGCCTGTAATCCCAGAACTTTGGGAGGTTGAGCCAGGTGAATTGCTTGAGCCCAGGAGTTTGAGACCAGCCTGGACAACATGGAGAAACCCCATCTCTTTGAAAAATACAACAAATTAGCCAGGCATGGTGGTACGTACCTGTAGTCCCAGTTACCTCAGGAGGCTGAGCAGGGAGGATAGCTTTAGCCCAGGAGGCAGAGGCTGCAGTGAGCAAAGATCATGCCACTGCACTTTAGTCTGGGTAACAGACGGACACCTCGGGGAGGGGAAGGGGAAGGGGAAAAGGAGGTTAAGTTCAGTGGTTGCCTGGGGTTGGGCTGGAGATTAAGGATTAACTGGGAAGAGGAGCAAGGAGTCCCACCCAACTCTTACTTAATCCCCACTATTGGAGGTGGGGCCTGGTGGGAGGAGTTTGGATCATGGGGGCAGATCTCTCATGAATGGTTTAGATCCCTTTGGTGGTGTTCTTGTGATAGTCAGTGAGTTTACATGACACATGATCATGTACAAGTATGTGGCACCTCCCCCCCACCCCCTACTGATGTGCCTCCTTGCCCTTGCCTTCCACCACGATTACAAGCTTGAGGCCTCCCTAGAAGCTGATGCTGGAGCTATGCTTCCTATACAGGCTGCAGAACCATAAGCCAAATAAACCTCGTTTCTTATAAATTACCCAGTCTCAGCTCTTTCTTTATAGCAATGCAAGAACAGCCTAATACATCATCATGAAAGCTTCTTTGCCTGAGACTTGCAGAGATAGACATGTCATGTCGGGCCCTCCTCAGCCCAACTTCTACCACCCACAGAAAACCCTGAAAAGTGAGAACCCGGTGAACATCCTGAACATCCTCCGATGGCTGTGAAAAGTTAGTGCACTTCAGCTGTTAATAACACCTGATAGCTCATTAAAACCAGACTAATTATCAACAAGCAATAGATTTCTTTCACACTCAAAGCATTCCAGCTCCGTTCTGAAATGATGGCTAAATTAACCCCAGAGAAGCAGCCAATAACCTCCTCCTCTCACCCTGTTCACTCTTTGGGCTAATAAGTGTCTTCATCAGCTGCCTTGGATTAAAAAAAAAAAAATGACTGGGTTATACATTTTCTTGTATTTGATACATAGGCCTTTCTGCAGAATATGATAACAACATAAATAATCAAGATGGCCATTGCTTATTGAATCTCTTACTGTATGTTGTGTCTTTTACACAGCATATAACACTATATCCTGTGGTCTCTATATATGCCAGAGGTATAACCCTAACCCTGAGCCCATTTAACTTCATCAGTATGAAAATGGATACAAAGAATGTAATCTAGTCACCCAATGTCATGCAGCTAATGCGGTGTCTCAGGTCTGTCTCTTCCAAGCCCCAGGTTTACAGTGAGACTAACTGGACCTGACCATCAGGAAAAATGAATAAATAAGGACTTCACTGCTGAGATACATCAGGATAATTTGTATGAGTTTCCAAAACCTAGCATACCGTCTGGCACATAGTAGGTGCTCAATAAAATCCTGATATGAGAAAACCAGAACTCCTCCTGCACTGTTTTGTGGGTTACAAAACGTGACCCCTGGACAGAGCATCATGATGTGATTAGAGAAAGTGGACTTGTTTTCTACTCCACAGGTAGTCAAATGGGGAGAGTGAGCATCAGAAAATACATATGTGTATATACGATAATCCAACTTTCAAAGGAGGCCGAATGGCAGCTCAAAGGCATAGAGAGAACCTAGGGCAAGCTTATCCAAACTGTGGCCCAGGACAGCTTTGAATGCAGCTCAACATAAATTCATCAACTTTCTTAGCTCATCAGCTGTCATCAGTGGTAGCGTATTCTATGTGGCCCAAGACAATTCTTCTTCTTCCACTGTGGCCCAGGAAAACCAAAAGATTGGACATCCTTGACCTGGGGAAAAAGCATATTTTCTCCCCAGTGTCACAAAGGGATGTCATAACAAAATATTCTAAAATCAGAAAGGACCAAAAAAAACTGGGTAACTATCCAAAATGAAATAAAGTTAATTCATGAAATTATGAAATATTAGTCATGGTTTGATTTATTCTGCAGATATATAACATCACTGCATCAACACCACAGAAACAAAAAATTCTCTCGAAAATGAATAATGGATATGTTCAATCAATCATGGCATAACCAGGGAACGGAATGCTTTGAAGCTATTAAAAAGTGTAATTGATCAGGCGCAGTGGCCCATGCCTATAATCCCAGCACCATGGCAGGCCGAGGCAGGCGGATCACTTAAGCCTAGGAGTTCAAGACCAGCCTGGCCAACATGGCAAAACCCTGTCTCTACTAAAAATACAAAAAATTAGCCGGGCATGGTGGTGCCCGCCTGTGGTCGCAGCTACTCGGGAGGCTGAAACAGGAGGATCACTTGAACCTGGGAGGTGGAGATTGCAGTGAGCCGAGATCGCACCATTGCACTCCAGCCTGGGCAACAGTGCAAGACCTTGTCTAAAAATAAATAAATAAAAATAAATTAAGTAAACAATGCAATCAACACATATTTAAGGAGTTTTAGTAATTAAATGAATAAAGTCATTAATAAAACAGAAGATGATGTATAATACCACTTTGCATAAAGTATAAACTGATAAGAAAAATAATCTGGAAGGATGAGGAATAGAGAAATGTACACAGTTTTTTCTAGATGGTCAGCTTACGGGTGATTTTTTAAATTTTAATTGGCATATCTGTTTTGAATTTTTATATAGTAAATGTGAATTGATTATTGAATTAAAAACTAAATAAAGGCCAGGCACAGTGACTCATGCCCGCAATCCTAGCACTTTCGGAGGCCAAGGGGGGTGGATCACAAGGTCAAGAGATCAAGACCATCCTGGCCAACATGGTGAAAACCCATCTCTACTAAAAATACAAAAATTAGCCAGGCGTGGTGGCGGGCACCTGTAGTCCCAGCTACTCGGCAGGCTGAGGCAGGAGAATCGCTGGAACCCAGAAGGCGGAGGTTGCAGTGAGTGGAGATCACACCACTGCACTCCAGCCTGGCGAAAGAGTGAGATTCCATCTCAAAATGAAAAAAAAAAAAACTGAACTAAATAAAATCTGTTGTAATGGTGTTTAAATAGAGACCTAAGGAGAAGTCAGTCAGAGCCAAAGTGGTCCCAGGAAAGGAATAAGAAACTGGAAATTCAACCAGGCTTGGCAATTAGCAAAGGATCTGAGAGAATTTAGGTGGAAATTAGAAACTGCTAAAAAATGAAGGAGGGGATCTTAAAACCTTACACTACTGTGGTTCACAATAATGCCTCCCAAAACTCTGTCATAACTATTTTTCAATATGTCAAAGTAAATGTCACCTCTAGTTATCTAAAAACATCTCAATGCCTGATACCTACTAGAAAAAACAGCCCGAGTATGTCCACAGTTTTCAGTTCCTGCGTCATTTCAGCAGCCTGGAGAAGAACTTTTCTTACTACATTGGCTCTCAGGTAGCTCTCTAACTAGACAATGCCATCTCCCCAAAGACTATCACAGAAAAGGAACAGGTCTGGAAGTCAGGAGAGGCAGCCCAGCTCTGCTATTCAGGCAGTGTGACCTTGAGCAAGTCTCTCCCCATGGTCTCAGTGGGTTGATTCTATGGAGCCCAAGCAATAGGATTCTCTCCCGTAGGAATTTCAAACTTGGAATCCGAGATTGGAAAGTGAGACACATTAATGGTAGAACTCAAGAAAGGTAGGGGCTGGGGGCCGTGGCTCATGCCTCTAATCCCAGAACTTCGGGAGGCCGAGGTAGGAGGATTGCTTGAGGCCAAGAGTTCAAGGCCAGCCTGGGCAACAGAGCAAGACCCTGTCTCTACAAAAACCAAATTAAAAATTAGCCAGGCATGGTGGCATGTGCCTGTAGTCTCAGCTACTTGGGAGGCTGAGGTGGCAGGATCGCTTGAGCCCAGGAGGTCAAGGATGCAGTGAGCTATGATGGTGCCACTAGACTCTAGTCTGGGTGACAGAGTAAAACCCTGTCTCTAAAAAAAAAAAAAAAAAATGTTTTAAGAGAGGTAGATCATGAATTCCATCTGCTGCTAAGCTTCTGAAGCTCTATTAGTATTTTCCTTCCTATGCAAACTCCTCTCTCATTCGGTGAGAGCACCTGTTATCCTAACAATCAAGAATTTGTTTTCCTTACATTCGTCAGAGTCAGTTTCTATTGCATGGAACCAGGCAACACTTAGCTACCGTGGCTTAGACAGAAGGAAGTCCTTCGTGCCAGCGTGAAAGGAAGTGGTCGGGCAAAGGAGTTTGACCCACAGGGAAAAGCTGCCACAAAGAGTGACCGTCATCCTTGAGCTAAGAAGCAGGGGCCCAATGCGGCAAGCTGTCACATTCAATAATGATTCTCTGTCAGCCCAACCACACTCTCCGAGCATCCAGGCATGAATTTCCACAAGGCGAGGCAGCAGAGAGGAGCAACAGTGAGCATGATGGGTTATCTGTGCCTCCCAGCTCCCCACAGCCCGCTGACCGCACTCACCTGAAGACCTTCCAGCCTGACCCAGGGCTCCAACTTCTTGCACCTGAGTTTTTGCAGCTGCTGCTGGAATCTCTTTAATACAGTGCTTCTCAACTGGGAACCATTTTGCTCCCCAAGGAACATCTGACAATGTGGACATTTTTGGTGATCACAAATTGGGAATGGGGGCTGGGCAGGGTGGCTCATGTCTGTAATCCCAGCACTTTGGGAGACCAAGGCAGGTGGATCACTTGAGGTCAGGAGTTTGAGACCAGCCTGGCCAACACTGCGAAATTGCATGTCTACGAAAAATACAAAAATTAGCCAGGCATAGTGGCGGGCACCTGTAATCCCAGCTACTCCAGAGATTGAGGCAGGAGAATCGTTTGAACTCAGGAAGCAGAAGTTGCAATGAGCCGAGACCATGCCACTGAACTCCAGCCTGGGCAACAGAGGGAGACTCCATCTCAAAAACAAAAGGGGTGGGGCGGGGGTGGGGGGAATGGGGTGTTACTGGGATCCCATAGGTAGAGACCAGGTGTAATCATTTCTTATTGTAAGTGTAAAAACTTGCCATGAATTTAGTGGTTTCATTTTTATTTTTTTATTTTGAGACAGGGTCTTGCTCTGTCACCCAGGCTGTAGTGACATCATCATAGCTCACTGCAGCCTTGACCTCCTAGGCTCAAGCCGTCCTCCCATCTTAGCCTCCTGACCTGCTAGGACTACAGGTCATGCCACCATACCCAGCTAATTTTTATTTTTTGGAGAGATGGGGCCCAGGCTGGTCTCTAACTCCTAGGCTCAAGCAATACTCCTGCCTCAGCCTCCCAAAGCACTGGGATCACAGGCATGAGCCACCACACCTAGCCAATTAAGTGGTTTTAAACAACACAAATTTATTCTTACAATTCTAGAGGTCAGAAGACAAAAATGAGTCCACGGGCCTGCATTTCTTCTGGAGGCTCTAGGCTCCAGAAGAGGCTCTGTTCCCCACCTCTCCCAGCTTCTAGAGGCTGCCTGCATTCCTCAGCCCATGGCCCCTTCCTCCAACTTCAAAGCAAGAGTGTAACACCTTCTCTTTCCATTCTTATTCTATCATCACGTCACATCATCTTCTAAGGACCCTTGCAAATACCTAAGTCCCACCTGAATAATTCAGAATAATCTCCTCATCTCAAGATCTTTCATTTCAATCACATCTGCGAGAGTTTTCTCTTGCTTTGTTTTGGTTTGGATTTTGCCATCTTAATGTAATATATTCACAGATTCTAGGAGTTGAGACATGAACATCTTTGAGGAAAAGGGGCACTGTTCTGTCTACCACACCAGGGATCCTGCTAGACATCCTGCAGCCCCCACAACAAAGGATCATCCAGCTTAAAATGTCAGTAGTACAGAGGTTGAGAAGCCGGCATGCTCTGATGTTACCAGATTTCCCACACACCCTAATTCAATGCCACTCCTTAATGTGCACGACAACTGCAGACCCCCTATTCCTTGATACCATCCATCCAAAACACTCCCTACAATTTTTTTTAAGTATTTGTGAGTGTTGTGCAGTTCAAGTAAGTAACAGAAAATTATTTTCTGTCTGATAACAGAAAACAACAGTCATTTATTAGGCTTGACATGTTTCTTGTGACTTCTAAGTTTGGGGCTTCAGGTGTTTGAAAGTTACTCAGAAGCCAGGTACGGTGGCTCACGCCTGTAATCCCAGTACTTTGGAAGGCCAAGGTGGGCAGATCACTTGAGGTCAGGAGTTCGAGACCAGCCTGACCAACAGGGTGAAACCCCATCTCTACTCAAAAAATACAAAAATTAACAGGGAGTGGTGGTGCACACCTGTAGTCCCAGCTACTAGAGAGGCTCAGGGAGGAGAACAGCTTGAACTTGGGAGGCGGAGGTTGCAGTGAGCCGAGATCAAGCCACTGCACTCCAGCCTGGGTGACAGAGCAAGACTCCGTCTCAAAAATAAATAAATAAATAAATAAATAAATAAAACTTTACTCAGAAGGGAAAAAATGAACTCTCAAACTTCAAACTTCGGGACAGAAAATGAGAAGTAAAAGCAGAGAAGAGCTGTCACCAACCCGGTGCCTCACACCTCCCCATTTCCCGTTTCCACTTTCTGGGAGTAAAAGTCTTTAGGAAGGGAAGGTGAATTAGTGCTGATTTTACATGCACGAAAAGACAAACACCGGGCTGTATGCCTTACGTATGTGACTCTTCCAGGTTGGTGTCATCATTCCCATGTTAATGTAAGTGGTAAAGTGAATGGAGACACCCAAGAGGTATAACTTTCTAATGAAATAAACCAGGAGGCTGGCCGAGCGCGGTGGCTCAAGCCTGTAATCCCAGCACTTTGGGAGGCCGAGACGGGCGGATCACGAGGTCAGGAGATCGAGACCATCCTGGCGAACACGGTGAAACCCCGTCTCTACTAAAAAAAATACAAAAAACTAG
>NW_012101610.1:2995616-3012109 GCF_000951045.1 Mandrillus leucophaeus | reverse complement strand
AAACCAGGAGGCAGCAAAGGTTTTCTGTAAACCATCAGTTAGTAAATATTTGAGGCTCTATTGACCATGTGGGTTCTGTTGCAATCACTTAATTCTGCCCTTGTAGGGCAAAGCCACCACTGATGCTATGTAAGTGAACGGGTGTATGAGGCTGTTCCAATAAAACTATTTACAAAAATAGGCAGAGATCAGATTTGGCCCTGGAGCTACAGTTTGCTGCCCCCTGAAATACATTTTTTTAATTCCCAAAACAGCCTTCATCAGCAAGTATTTCCCAAGCACCTACTATATGTCATACAACTGAATAGCCCACAAATTACAAAGATGAATAAAGAAGCCAATAAAAGGCCAGGCGCAGTGGCTCACTCCTGTAATCCCAGCACTTTGGGAAGCTAAGGCGGGTGGATCACCTGAGGTCAGGAGTTTGAGACCAGCCTGTCCAATGCAGTGAAACCCCATCTCTACTAAAAATACAAAAATTAGCCAGGCATAGTGGCAGATGCCTGTAATCCCAGCTACTTGGGAGACTGAGGCAGGAGAATCACTTGAACCCAGGAGGCAGAAGTTACAGTGAGTCTAGATCAAACCACTGCACTCCAGCCTGGGTGACAGAGCGAGACTCCAACTCAAAAAAAAAAAAAAAAAAAGAAGCAGCAGCAGCCAATGAAAACAGTTCACATTCCACCACCCAGAAATAACCACCATAAACATTTGGTATTTATCATGAATGATTCTTTAAAACTCTCTGAACATATATTTTTAAGACAAAAATAAGATGATTGCATATGTAATTTTTGTGAACTAATTTCAAAATAAATCCAAGACTTCTTTCTCTGTCACCAACTGTAAATGTAGATTTAACATTTAATATTTCATGACTATGCAATGATTTGCATGTAGCAGGATTTGCTGAATGACCTCCCTATTGATAGACAGTGAGACGATCTCCTTTTTATCACCAATAGCATTTACCCTGTTTCCTCCTCCGCCCCCTTCTCCTCCCACTCCCAACCTCCTGCCCTCTTTCTGGCATACCTTATATTACTGATTTATATCAGTACAGTAAATCAGCACAATCTTCCTAAAAACAGTTTAACAATGTGACCCAGAAACTCTGTGTCTAAGACAAGAGGGCAAAGATAGAGATGTAAAGATGTTCTTGGTAGCATTGCTTAGAATGGTGAAAAAGGGAGGATAGTCTCACTGTCCACCCATAAGGAGTCATTTCACAAACGCTGCTACATGCAAATCATTGCTATAGTTGTTAAATGTTAAATATTAAATCTACATTTACAGTTAGTGACAGAGAAAGACGTCCTGGATATATTTTGAAATCAGGTCAGAAAAATTATGTGTACAATAATCTTATTTTTATCTTAAAAAAATACATGTTTATGGAGTTTTTTTTAAAAAAAAAAAAAACTATTCATGAAAAATGCCAAGTGTTTATCGTAGTTACTTCTGGGTGGTGGAATTTGAACTACTTTTACTGGCTTCTTATTAGTCTTTGTAGTTCTGTGCTGTTCAGTTCTACACTGACACATGGTAGGTGCTGGGGAAATATTTGCCAATAAGGTAAAAAAAATACTCCAGCATCAGGGGCTTAGTGTGGATATAAAGAAGGTATTTCTACCATGATGCCCGGCAAACCCAGGAAAGGAGCATTAAAGTTGTATCTGGAATCCCCTTTTCTGAAGGTGTTTTTTAAAGAATAGAATTATCTTATGATGTCAAAATGAGAAGGGTTTTTCTTAGGATATCACAAATCCAAGAGACCAAAAAAAAAAATTTGATTACATAAAAGTTTTTTAAAAAACAGAGCTGCAGAACCAAAACCACCCTAAGCAAAGTCAAAATACAAAATAAAAACCAGGAAATAATCTTTGTGAAGCATGGCGTGGAAAACGGCTAATTCCCCTAATGTATAAAATCAATAAGCAAAAGAGCGGACTCGTAGAAAAATGGACAAAAGATAAGAACAATTTGTAAGAAAAAAAAACACAAGTGATTCTTGGGCAAATGAAAACACGCTCTGTGTTATTCAAAGTAAGAGAAACACAAATTAAAACTATGCTGAGATATCAATTTTCACCTATCAGATTGGCAAAATTAAAAAGAACTCAATAATACATGGTGCTTGATGCAACTATGAGAACTCAAACATTCCTTGAGGGATGGGTGTAAATTTTTTACAGCCTCTATGGAGAAAAGTATATCATTTGACCAAACTATTACACTTCTAGAAATTTATCCCACAGACATATTTGCGCATCAGCAAATTGCACTGGTATCAGATTATCGATTACAGGTTTTAATAATAGCAGAAGAGTAGAAATAACCCAAACATCCATCAGTAGAAGGTTGCTTAAACAAATTATAGGGTACTACATGATGTACTCTGCCACTCAGAAAAGAAAATAAGAAAGTTAACTATGTACTCATAAGGAAGGATCTCCAAGATATATATTTAAGAGAAAGGTGAAAAAAGCAAATAACAGAAAGGTGAGTATTTTTCATATTAAAAAAATAAACGGAGATGATATGTGTATATCATATATATACTATATATAGTGTATATACACATATACACAATATAGTATATATACACATATACTCAATATAGTATATATACACATATACACACTATATATAGTATATATACACACTCAATATAGTATATATACACACATATACACACTATATATATATACTGAGTATATGTGTATATATATACTATATATAGTGTGTATATGTATATATATGTATATACACCATACACACACATTTTGCTTATGTATGCATAGGATATTTCTAGAAGAATACCAAAGAAATTTGTTCATTTGTTGCTTCAGGGATAGAGGTAGGAGGAAGGTGGTAAATGGAAAAAGAGAGACATTTCACTGTTTATCCTTTTGTATTTTTTGAAATTTGGACCATGTAAAAGTATTACTCATTCAAAACATTAACGGGTCAGGCACAGTGGCTCACACTTGTAATCCCAGCACTTTGGGATGCCGAGGCAGGCGGATCACTTGAGGTCAGGCGTTTGAGAAACCCCATCTCTACTAAGAATACAAAAATTATCCAGGCATGGTGGTGCATGCCTGTAATTCCAGCTACTCTGGAGGCTGAGGTATGAGAATCGCTTGAATCCAGGAGGCAGAGGTTGCAGTGAGCCAAGATTGTGCCACTGCATTCCAGCCTGGGCAACAGAGTGAGACTCTGTCTTGAAGAGGAAAAAATAAACACATAAACAAACAACTATTAACAGAAGATCCTTCCTACTTCAGAGGTTCCTATACACTGTTTCCACTGCTGGAGGTGCTGATGTTGACTTACACACACACACACACACTCCTCCTGGAAATATTTTATCTTTCAGATCTCTGTTCAAATGTTATTTCCTCCAGGAAGTCTTCCCTGATCACCTCCACCTCCTCCACAGAAAGGGAGCTATGTTATACCCATTCATGGTACCTTGTGGGATTTATCACAATGGGTATCAATTAATAATTATTTAATATCTGTCTCCCTTACTGGAGGTACCAGAGGGACTAGTCTGCCAATGAACCCCAGGCAACAAGTCCAGCATATGACACATAAAACACACATCTCAGAGACTTTCTTCCATTAGAAGGGCGGGAAGAAAATAGGAAGAAATAATCACAGTTACCACACTCCCAGCATGAGCCAGACAATGGTCTACATGCTTTATGCAGATTAGCACATTAAATTCTCACAACGGGGTTGTGATTCTTTCACAGACGGAAAAAAACAGGCTCAGGGAGACCAAGCAACCTGCCCAAGATCCCCAGGCAGAGGCATGATTCAAACTAGGCAGGCTGGTTCCAAAGCCTATGCTCTTGGCTCCTAGAAGGGAAAACAGAAGAAAAGGAAGAAAAGAGGAGGTTGCTCACAACATCAGGAGGAAGCATTTTTCTGCTGTCTCCAGTTCAGGATGTCACAAGTCCAGCAAGTCTTCCAGTCTTTGGGAAGTGATAAGAACATCACTGTATTACTCCATTTTCATACTGCTGTACAGAACTGCCCGAGACTGTGTAATTTACAAAGGAAAGAGGTTTAATTGACTCACAGTTCAGCATGGCGGGGGAGGCCTCAGGAAACGTACAATTACGGCAGAAGGTAAGGGGAAAACAAGGCATCTTCTTCACAAGGCAGCAAGGAGAAATGCCGAGCAAAGCGAGAAGGGTTCCTTATAAAACCATCAGATCTCGTGAGAACTCACTGTCATGAAAACAGCATGGGGGAAACTGGCCCCATGATTAATTATCTCCACCTGTTCTCTCCCTTGACCTGTGGGGATTATAGGGAATGTAATTCAAGATGAGATTTGGGTGGGGGCACAAAGCCTAATCATATCAACCATTAATGGAGATTCTGTAATGTATATGAAACACTTGCAAACTGACAATATTGGACCTCAAAAAAGAGACAACAGACTTGAAGTATGACAGCTGTCTTATCTAGAGGAGCAGGTAACATGCATTGTAGATACACAATCTGATGTGGGTTAATAGGCTTCATTGAATTAACGATGACAGAATAATTACAGCGACAAGCAACAGCAGCAGGGACTCTAATTGAGGATAATTCAAGCACACAGCAAGATCGGAAGTTTTGACTTTAGGACTTTGGAAACTTCCCCGAGATTGGAGATGTATTATTTCTATTATTTTAAATCAACAATATCCACCACTGGCAAGGTGCAGTAATCCCTACAAGTGCACCTATAATCCCAGCACGTTGGGAGGTTGAGGCAGGCAGATCACTTGAAGTCAGGAGTTCAAGACGGGCCTAGTCTGTTTAGTAGAGATGGTGAAACCCTGTCTCTACTAAAAATACAGAAATTAGCTGGGTGTGGTGGCAGGTGCTTGTAATCCCAGCTACTTAGGAGGCTGAGTCAGGAGAATCACTTGAACCTGGGAGGCGGAGGTTGCAGTGGGCTGAGATCATGCCACTGCACTCTAGCCTGGGTGACAGAGCAAGACTCCATCTCAAAAAACAAAAACAAAAAATAGTATCCATATCTACCACAGCATGTCTGAGCTCTCTGCAAGTCAATGGGAAGTTATTCACAGGACAGGATTTCCTTACTTTTATTTGTTAATAAGATAAACGGAAGGGAATGGGAAATCAGAAAAGCAGAGGCATTCCAATTTTTGCCATTTCTCCTCACACATAATTTGTTCCTCATCTTAAAGGCGTAGACAGGATGCTGAAAAGCATACGAGAATGGGGATTACATTCAGGTAATCACAACAGCAATAATAATAGTTATCATTTATTGAACCTTTACCTCCAGACAGGCGCTAAAGCACTATTTATACCTTAGCCCATTGAATTCCCGAAATAATTTTGTAGAGTGGGAACAGATGTGTTTGTCCATTTGATGGGTAAGACAACTGAGGCTCTGAGAAGTAAAGTGATTTGCCTAAGCCAGGAAAATGCAGAAGTTAAGAAATAAAAGCATTAGAAAATGCCCAGGAAGGGGTCATTTCTGAAGGAGGAGATGGATTCATGAACAAACAAGCAGGCAGGCCTATATGTAATTTGTTGATAAGCATGAATTTATTTAATTAAATAAGGATCTACTGGATACCTGTCATGGGCCCAGTGCAAGGTCCTTGTGGCAGATGGTTTTTTTCCAAAGGTGGCCATAATGATATCTTCCATACCATATGTTCTCATAATGTGACCTTTTATTTCTCACGTTGAGTGATGAAGTCCATGATGCCTCCCCTTTTAACCATAGAAACTGCCTCAATCATTAAGATTACAGCAGAAAAGATGCTATTTGATTTCCCGGGCTAGAGCATAAAAAGCATATGCACTTTCTCCTTGCTTTCTTGAGCCACTCACTCTTGGACCCCAGCTACCATGTTGTGAGGAAGTCCAATTAGCCCACCTGAAGAGACCACCTGGGGAGGCCACATGCAGACGTTTTGGCTAACTGGCTAGCTGTGGTCTCAGGTAACAGTGAGTATGAAATACAGGTATGTGACAGAAGATACCTCTAGATGCCTTTAGTCCTCAGCCATCAAGTCACCCTCAACTTTTGAGTTTTCCCATCTGAGTCCAGAGCAAGCCACCCTCTCTGGTCTGATTCTTGACCTACAGAATCTGTGAGTATAATACAATCGTGGTTTATGGCACTAAAAATTGGTGTGATTTGTTACCCAGTAATAGCAACTGGAAGAGCCCTCATTTATTTTTAATACAGAAAAGTGTGTGAAACAGGACCTGCCCTTCTGTCTAATTTGGAAAACAAGATTTCTATAACAATGTTGTCAAAAAGAAAAAGTATCTTATAGTAGCTAAAAGGTGGAAATAATGCAAATGTTCATGAAACAGATAAATAAACAAAATGTGGTCTATCCATACAATGGAATGTTATTCAGCCATAAAAAGAAATGAAGTACTGATACATCTACAACAGAAATGCCGTAGAAATTAGAAATTAGAAAACACTGTGTTTCGTGAAAGAACCAAGACACAAAAGGCCACGTATTGTATGACTCCATGCATATGAAATACCCAGAATGGGCAAATCCATAGAGACAGAAAGTAAATTAGTGGTTGCCAGAGGCTGGGGAACAGGAGTGAAAGAGTGGCTGCTTAATGCTAAAAGGTCTGGGGTTGAGAGGTGATGAAAACATACTAGAATTAGACAGTGGTGATAGTTGAAAAATCTTGAGAATATACTAAAACCACTAAATTATACTCTTTTAAATGGTGAGTTTTATAAAACATGAATTATATCTCAATGTTAAAAAAAAAAAAAGCAATGTGCCATATTGGGACCTTCTGTGCGAGTGGAAACTCATCAGCTTTGGGGTCAAGTAGACCTGGGTTGTTGTCCAGGGACTACCGGTGTCTAATTGTGTGGACTTGGGCAAGTTTCTCAATGCCCCAAAGGCTCAGATTATCCATCTGTGAAATGGGAATAATAAGACTCATTTTACAAGGCTGCTGTCAGGATTAATGATTGTCTTTATCAAAGATGGTAACAGAAACTCATTCGAGCAGCATAAGCCAAAATAAGCATTTTATGAAAGGAATCAGGGACATTTTACAGAAGCCCAGGTCACTAAGAACAATTTGGCCACATAAGAAACTTGAACCAGAAATTTAAAATACATCAAAAGCCAAGGTTGATATTCTTTCTGGCATATAGGTAGTGAATAGAGAAATTTCTTTCAAATTATTCATTCGTGGAAAATCAAGATTTGGCATTGCACTTTAAAGTTAATCCATTAGAATCACTTAGTTATCTGCAAAATTACATTTTGGTAAAGGAGAATTTGTTTGAATATCAAATAAGAAAAGATTCAATACCCTACCTGGTAGACCTGGAAAACAGTTACTGATTGCAGGCTGGGAATACAAACTCAACCTCCTCTAACAAATTTAGTTTATGACCTTAAAAGGACAAATCGACGTTTCTACAATAAACATTCAAACGAACATGGTTTCTAATAATAAATGTTTTTAAATCTCAAGGTCATAGTAAATCAGTCCTAGGGACTCTTAAAGCCAACTTTTTTATAGTATAGGAAAGTGCTTTCCTATTTTATAATCAAAATTAGAAGGAAACTAGACTCTGTGTTGACAAGAGACAAACTTACACGTAGACTTTAACTTAATTATTTAGGGTAGTTGCCTTAATAGCCATTGACCTTCTTTATTAGTCTGAAGGAGTGATTCTCAGCTCCAGCTACACATTGAAATCACTGAGTACCTTGTTTAAAATACCAATGTCACCAGCCGGGCCCAGTGGCTCACATCTGCAATCCCAGCACTTTGGGAGGCCAAGGCGGGTGGATTACTTGAGCCCAGGAATTCAAGACCAGCCTGGGCAACATAGTGAGACCCTGTCTCTACAAAAAATACAAAAAAAATTAGCCAGGCATGATGGCACATGCTTGTAGTCCCAGATAATTGGGAGGCTGAGGACACATGGTTGTAACCTATTTCTCATGTTGAGTGAAGTCTATGATCCCTTCCCCTTGAACCTTAGCAACTGCCTCAATCATTAAGATTACAGCAGAAAAGATGCTATTTGACTTCCAGGGCTAGAGCATGAACAATCATAGGCACATCCTCCTTGCTTTCTGGAGCCGCTCACTCTTGCACACCAGCCACCATGTAGTGAGGAAGCCCAACTAGCCCATGTGAAGAGAACACCTGGGGAGGACACATGCATACATTTTGACTAACTGGCTGGCTGAGGTCCCAGCTAACGGTGAGTATTAGAAGGATCGCATGAGCCTGGGAGGTCGAGGCTGCAGCGAGCCGTGTTCGCGCCACTGCACTCCAGCCTGGGCAACAGAGTGACATTGTCTCAAAAAACAAAATTAAATTAAAAACAAATAAAATACTAATGTCCTGATCCCACCCAAAAAGTCTGATTTAATCCGTATGAAGCAGGGCCTGGCACGTTCGACGAACAAGCAAGGAGGCAAGAGTGGCTGCAGCAGAGGAAGCAATGGTGGGAGGGAGAGGAGGTGAGGTCGTTGAGGCTAGGGCGTGTGTGTCCTGGCATGCCAATGTGGGGGCTTGGGATTTTCATTTAAAGAAAGGGGGAGCCATCACGGGGACCACTTGGCTACAAGTAGCAAAAAACCAACTCAAATCAGCCCAAGCAAAACTGGAAAGTTATTGGCTTTTCTAAGTCTGGATAATGCTGATCTAAAGCTCAACATTATATTATGTCTCTCTGTCTTCCCCCCTTCAGTGTCCCTCTCCCTCTCCCTCTCAATGACTTTCTATCTTTTGGCTCATTCTCCCTATAGACAAGATTTCTCCTCATGGTACAGGAGACAGCCCCTGGCAGTCCCTGACTCACTTCTTTCAGCCCCATTATTCCGAAGCCACGACCCTGTCTCTCACTGCTCTGTATTAAAGAACAAAAAACATTCTGAGTAGGTAATTGGCTTAGCTAAGGTCACGTGCCCACAGCTGGACCAATCCACATGGCCAGGATATTGGGGAACTCTGATTGGCCTGATCACTTCCCCAGTCCTGCTGCGGGAATGAGGGAGAAGGCAGGATGCTGGGATTGGAAATTCTCAGGACTGATGTGAGTAAAAGAAAGTGAGAACAGGTGCAGTGGCTCACGCCTGTAATCCCAGCACTTTGGGAGGCCGAGGTGGGTGGATTATCTGAGGTCAGGGGTTCAAGACCAGCCTGACCAACACAGTGAAACCCCATCTCTACTGAAAATACAAAATTAGCTAGGTGTGGTGGCACACACCTGTAGTCTCAGCCACTTGGGAGGCTAAGTCAGGAGAATTGCTTGAACCTGGGAGGCGGAGGCTGCAGTAAGCTGAGATCAGGCCATTGCACTCCAACCTGGGCAACAAGAGTGAAACTCCGTCTCAAAAGAAAAGAGAGAGAGAGAGAAGAGAAAGAAAGAAAGCAAGGGGAGATGCTCAACAGTCAAAACAAGCCAGGTCTGCGGCTTGGTGGTTTACGGCCTGGTGGTGTAAAATTCTACTCTTGCTTTGCCCATTTGATTCACCCATGTGTGTGATGGGTAGTAGAGGACTAGTAACATTTTTTTCTTTATTCTCATTCCTCTACTAACTCAGGGTAGACCAGATAGAACACTTAGAGCTTCATAGAACCTTCTCTTCCTCTCTTTTCTCTCTTCTTTTCTCCTTTCTTCACTCCTTCTCTCTCTCACCCCACTTTATTCTCCTCTCTTTGAAGATTGCCTTTCTGAGCTAAAAGAAGAACTACCATCAACCCAGCAATCCCAATACTGGGTGTATACCCAGAGGAATATAAAGCATTCTACCATAAAGACACATGCACGTGAATGTTCATTGTAGCACTGTTCATGATAGCAAGACATGGAATCAACCTAAATGCCCATCAGTGACAGACTGGATAAAGAAAATGTGGCATATATACGCCATGGAATATTATGTAGCCCTAAAAAAGAGCAAGATCATGGCTTTTGTGGGAACATGGATGGAGCTGGAGGCTATTATCCCCAGCAAACTAATGCAGGAACAGAAAATCAAACACCACATGTTCTCACTTATAAGTGAGAGCTAAATGATAAGAACTTATGAACAGAAAGAAGGAAATAACAGACACTGGAGTCTACTTGAGGGGGGAGGGTGGGAGGAGGAAGAGGAGCAGAAAAGATAACTATTGGGGACTGAACTTAATACCTGGGTGATGTAATGATATGTACAACAAACCTCTGTGACACGTCTTTATGTAAAAAACCTTCACATGTATCATCAAACCTAAAATAAAAAAATGTTTAAATAATAAAAAAGTAAGAATTAAAAAAGATCACCTTTCTCTGCTTTTCTGCTTTTCTGTCCAACAAACATTCAAACAAACATGGTTTCCTATAACTATTTTTTAACCCTCAAGGTTCTAAGTCAACAGAGCAGAAAGTGGTCACTCAAGGAGGCTTAACATCACTTCCCAGTCTACATATCCAACCCTGAATGACAAACATTGGTGTCCAGTTTCAAAATACCAGGAGAAACAATACAATTGTCCTGGCTTGGTTCAGGGAACCAAGGTCCCAAGGTCTTACAGTCCACTGTTTTTTTCATCACAGGTACGAGGGCAAACTCTGATAAATTAAGCAGAGAAACATATAGTTCCATTGAATCACTGGTAGTCGATAGTATATACTAACTGCAGGCCAGATGCCAGGCTAAAAGTTTTTTCACGCTTTTTTTTTTTTTTTTTTTTTTTTTGAGACAGTGTCTTGCTCTGTCGCTCAGGCTGGAATGCAGTGGCATGATCTCAGCTCACTGCAACCTCCGCCTCCCATTTTCAAGCAATTCTCCTGCCTCAGCCTCCTGAGTAGCTGGGATTACAGGCATGCACCACCACACCTGGCTAATTTTTTTATTTTTAGTAGAATGGGGTTTCACAATGTTGGTCAGGCTGATCTCAAACTCCTGACCTCGTGATCTGCCCGCCTCAGCCTCCCAAAGGGCTGGGATTACAGGCGTGAGCCACCACGCCCAGCCTCATGCATTATTTCATTGGTGCATCATAATCGCCCTATAAGTTAGTCACTATTATTACCCCCATTTTACAGATGAGGGAGTCGAGGCTGGGGGGTCAAGTGAACTTGCTCAAGGTCACACAACTAAAAAGATTTTCTGAATAAAGAGCGCTTGTTCTTTTTTTAAGAGACAAGGTCTTGCTATGTTGCCCAGGCTGGTCTCGAACTCTCAGACTCAAGCAATACTCCTGCCTCTGCTTCCCAAAGTGCTGGATTTACAGGTGTGAGCCACCACACCCGACCTCAAGAGCACTTGTTTTTAACCACCATACTCTACCTCCACTTACCACACCATGGTGCTATGATTATCCTGGCAAAAAATAGGAGGCTAATGTAATAAACGCTCTCAATTGTGTGAACACACTGGACTACCTTACTTTACATGAGGAAAGTACTGGAAGGAGCAAATTCAAAGCTAGTGATAAAGAGGAAAGCAGCCCCTGACAGCTGGGAACTGGCCGGGCACTGACAGGTCAATCTTGGTGTTTTCCTAAACATAAACAATTTCACAGAGCATCAATGTTAGACAAAGCCACTCTGTAGTCATGATGAATCAGGACATAAAGAAGACTCTGTAATCACATGTGAACACAGACAAAACAGGAACAGTGTCCAAGCCACAAAATACCAAACATGACCCTCTCCTGGTGAATGCAAGTGACTAGTGTTCTTCACCAGTCATAGTTTTAGCCTTGCTCTAGTCTGCTTTCCCTCCCTTCCTTATAGATAAAATTTATTGAGACTGTCAGTGGTAAAATTGCCTCCCTTTCAGGCTGCACCCACACCAGTGCACATCCCAGCCTGTGCCTGCTTGGACTCTCCCTAAAATCAAACAACCAAAGTCCAAATCCTACAATGAGTCCTTTCCAACACCTTCCATGGTTCCCCATGTGTGCGTCCTCCCTTGCTGCAATGAACATGAAACACAACTTGTTCAACACGGGTGTGTTCCTGGAGGTCTTTGGCTGGAAGGCATCAACACTGTTCACTTCTGCTTGTCACGGGCCTGTTCTGATAGACTCAAGACTGCTCTCTCTCTCTCGACCAAAGAACTTGAAAACCAAAGTCCTTGGTCCTAGAGGGCAGCGCAATGCAAACAGAATTCTGTAACCAGAGACATCCTCTAGCCAAGAAAACAAGACTTCTATAACAATGTTATTTTAAAAAATGTATCTTCTAGTAGCCAAAAGGTGGAAATAATCCGAATGTCCATAAACAGATAAATAAACAAAATGTGGTCTATCCATACAATGGAATGTTATTCAGCCATAAAAAGAAATGAAGTACTGATACATTCTACAACAGAAATGTTGTAAAAATTAGAAATTAGAAAACACTGTGTTTCATGAAAGAACCAAGACACAAAAGGCCACGTATTGTATGACTCCATGTACATGAAATACCCAGAATGGGCAAATCCATAGAGACAGAAAGTAAATTAGCGGTTGCCAGAGGCTGGGGAACAGGAGTGAAAGAGTAGTTGCTTAATGCTAGAAGGTCTGGGGTTGAGAGGTGATGAAAACACTAGAATTTGACAGCGGTGATAGTTGAAAAATCTTGAGAATACACTAAAACCACCAAATTATACACTCCTAAATGGTGAGTTTTATGAGACACGAATTATATCCCAATGTAAAAAACAGCAACGTGCCATATTAGGCCCTTCCTGCACACATACACACATAAGGAAAGTTGAGAGGGCCATTTCTGCATCTTCCTCTGGAGCAGAGTGACCCCAACACTACAGAATGGACGGAATGCAGGGAGATGCACCCAAGGTGCCACACCTCTTTCCTGCGTGAGGTTGCTCCAATTCTCTCCCAACCCCAAAGTTCTTCTCTGTTACTCTGAGCTATACAATTGTAGGTCCATAACAGTTGGACGGTTGAGAAAAAAAAAAAAAAACTCAAGGCTCAATTTCATGCTTCCTGTAAGACTGTGGTGAAGTTCAAGTTTTCCATAAATGTACCAAACCTTCACAGATTGAAAAGGAAATGGTTTCCCTCATCCGCTTGTCCTCAATCTAGTTTCATGGGACTGACTCAGCATCTCAGGGGGGTGAAAATCAAGGATCGTTGTTTTTTAAAGCACCCCCAAGTGACTCTCCTGTGCAGCCGGGGTTGAGAATCACTACTCCAGTCGTTCAACGGATCGTCGCTGAGCACGCACTGGGTTCCATGAACTGTGCTGTGTGCTGGAGACGCTCTGGCAAATTACACAGATGTAATTCCTGTCCTTGATAGTCTACACTCTAGGGGGAGAGAAAAGCAACAAATAAATAAATAAATGTCTAATTATACATTGCAGTAAGTGCAATGAAGAAAATTTACAGTGTGGTAGGGTAGAGAGTAACAGGCGGACCTCTTTAGATAAGAAAGGAATTAAAGGCTTCACTAACGAGGTGAAATGAAGCTCAGAGTGGAGGAATAAGAGGGAGTGAGCATTGAGGAAGGGAAGTAAGACTGTTCTAGAGGCTGTGTGTGGTGGCTCATGCCTGTAATCCCAGTACTTTGGGAAGCCAAGGCAGGAGGATCTCCTGAGCCCAGGAATTTGAGACCAGCCTGAGCAACATAGCAAGACCCTGTCTCTACAAAAAAAAGTTAGCTGGGAGGCCAAGGCAGGTGGATCACAAGGTCAGGAGATGGATACCATCCTGGCTAACATGGTGAAATCCCATCTCTACTAAAAATATATAAAATTAGCCAGGCATGGGGGCACACGCTTGTAGTCCCAGCTACTCAGAAGGCTGAGGCAGGAGAATAGCTTGAATCTGGGAGGTAGATGTTGCAGTGAGCAGAGATCACGCCACTGCACTCCAGCCTGGGCAACAAAGCAAGACTCTGTCTCAAAAAAAGAAAAAAAGAAAGAAAAAAGTTAGCTGGGAGTGGTGGCACGTGCCTGTAGTCCTAGCTACTCAAGAGGCTGAGGTGGGAAGATCACTTGAGCCCAGGGAGGTTGAGGCTGCAGTGAGCTATGATCACGTCACTGCACTCCAGCGTGAGTAACAGAGTAAGATCCTGTCTCAAAACAAGAAGAAAAAGAAAAATGTTCTAGGCAGAAAAAAAAAAAAAAAAAAAAAAAACATGCAAAGGCCCTGAAATGACAGAGTGCGTGCAAAGAAGTGAAGGGAGGCTGCCACGGCTTAAGTGAGCCAGGAGCAATGGGCAGGCATCTGCTTCCTCGAGCTGCCACACAAAGTGCCACTGGCAGGGTGGCTTAAAATGACTGAAATTCATTTTCTTGCAGTTCAAAGGCTAGAAGTTGAAGATCAAGGTGTCAGCAGGGTTGGGTCCTTCTGAGGGCTGTGAGAGAAGGATCTGTTCTGGGCTGCTCTCCTTGGTTTGTAGGATGCTGACATTTCCCTGTGTCTTCACATGGTCCACCTTCTGCACGTGTCTGTGTATGCCTTTCTTAAAAGGATGCCAGTCATATCGGATTAAGGCCCAGTCAAATGAAATCATTTTAACATAAGTACCTCCACAGAGGCCCTATCTCCAAAGAAGGTAGCATTTGGAAGGAAACAATGAGGGTTAGGACTTAGAATTGGGAGGGGGTTAGGGTGAGGGATATATAATTCAGCCCACAGCATCATAGTAAGGGGATTTGGAACTTATTTAAAGTGAAATGGGATTGGAGGGTTTTAAATGAGATGGCATGTCTGATTTAAATGAATGCTCTGGGCCAGGCACAGTGGCTCACACTTGTAATCCCAGCACTTTGGGAGGTTGAGGCGGGTGATCACTTGAGCCAGAAGTTCGAAACCAGCCTAACCAACATGGTGAAACCCTGTCTCCACTAAATATAGAAAAATTAGCTGGGTGTGGTGGTGCACGCCTGTAATCCCAGCTCCTCAGGAGGCGGGAGCGTGAGAATAGTTTGAACCTGGGAGGCGGAGGTTGTAGGGAGCTGAGATTGTACCACTGCACTCCAGCCTGGGTGACAGAGCAAATGCTCTGGCTATTGTGTTGGCAGCAGATTGAAGGAAAACAAGAGTGGGAGGGTGAGACCTCTGAGCAAGCTACTTATGTTCAGACAGCAGTCCTGTCCTTTACTTGTTATGTGACCCTGGGCATGTTACTTCACCTTTCTGAGACTCAGTCTCCCCATCTGTAAAAATTGAAATAATTATAATACCCCACACACAAATTCGTTGAGAGAATTAATGAGTCGTCCGTGTTTAGTATATACTAAATGCAAATGCTAGATAAATATTAAATGTTATATTTTAGCCGTCTTGGGAAGAGACAGCAGTGCCTATGATAGGCAGCCTCTAAGTGGCTTCCAATCCTCTCATTCTCGTATTTATGCCCTGTGGAACCCCCACCCTAGAGTGTGGGCTGAACCTGGTGACTTGCTTCTAAGGAATAGAACTGGCAAAAGTGGCGAGATGTCACTTCCAAGATCAGGTTATCATATTAGGCAGCTCAGGCTGCCATAACAAAATACCATAGACTGGGAGATTAAACAGCAGGCACTTATTTTCTCACAGTTCTGGAGGCTGGAAGTCCAAGATCAAGGTAGGACAGCAGGGTTGGTTTCTGGTGAGGGCTCTCTTCCTGGCTTGCAGACAGCCACCTTCTCACTGTGCTCTCACATGGTCTTTCCTATCATGTTTCTTCTCATAAGGACACAGATCCTATCAGATTAGGGCCCCACCCTTATAACTTGGTTTATTTTAAGTATCTCTGAAAGGGCCCTATCTCCAAATACAGTCACATTGGGAGTGAGAACTTCAACATGTGGATTTGGGAGAGGACTGCAATTTTGTCCATAACCATTAAAAAAACAAAAACAAAACAAAACAAAAAAACACCTGTGAGTTCTGTCTTCTTTCTCTATATAGATATAGATATATAGATAGATAGACATAAATACATAGATATAGATATATCTTCTCACTGCTTGCTTTGATGAAACAAGCTTCCCTGTTGTCAGGGAGAATCATCTAGCAAGAAACTGAGGGCAGCTTCTGGCCAGCACCCAGCTATAAAAGGAGGCCCTCAGCCCAACAACTCTCAAGGAACTGAATTCTGCCAATGACCGCATGAGCCTGGAAGTAGAGCCTCCCCAGTTTGAATCTTGAGATAACTGCAGCCTTGTGGGCACTGTGATTGCAGCCTGTGAGAGCCTCTGAGTAGAGGTCCCAGTTAAGCTATACCTGGATGCCTGACCCCTAGAAACTGTGTGTTGTTTTAAGCTACTAACTTTTTGGGTGCTTTGTCATGCCGTAATCGAAAACAAATACATTAGCTAGACATGGTGGCATGCACCTATAGTCCCAGTTATTTGGGAGGCTGAGAAAGGAGAATCACTTGAGTTCAGGAATTCAAGGTAAGCCTGGGCAGCAAAGTGAGATCCCATCTCTATTAAAAAGAAAGAGAGAGAGAAAGGTAGGCAGGCAGGCACAAAGGGAGGGGAGGGGAAGAGA
>NW_012101610.1:2977999-2995095 GCF_000951045.1 Mandrillus leucophaeus | reverse complement strand
GGGGAAAGGCAAGGGTAAGGATAAATAATTCCGGGCAGGGGAGGGGAGGGAGGGAAAGGCAGGGCAGGGCAGGGGAGGGCAGGGCAGGGCAGGGCAGAAAAAATTTTTTGAAGTGAGTAATTCGTCCAAGTTCACACAGTAAATGGCAGAGCCAAGAAAAATAAAATAAAATAATGATAACAGGCCGGGCATGTTGGCTCTTGCCTGTAGTTCCAGTACTTTGGGAGGCCAAGGCAGGAGGATCTCTTGAGCCCAAAAGTTCAAGACCAACCTGGGCAACATAGGGAGACCCCCATGTCTACAAAAAAAATTTTAAATTAGCAAGGCATGGTGGCATGCACCTCTAGTCCCAGCTACTTGGGAGGCTGAAGTGGTAAGATCGCTTGAGTCTAGGAGGTCAAGGTTGCAATAAGCTATATGATATGCCACTTGCATTCCAGCCTGGGCACCAGAGAGGGACACTGTCTCAAATGAAAAAAAAAAGAGAGAAAAATGATGATAATAGTAATAAGGAAAGACAAAAGCAAAGAATCCTACCAAGTCTCTTGAATTCCAGAACTAACATTAAAAACATCATGAAACCAAAGTAAACTACTGCTATCCTGAAACAATGATAAATAATCCATAGATCATAAAATCAGGGACTCTGGAGCACGTACATTAATATAATTGTATGTCCCTTAGAGTGAAGTTCTATCAAAGCTTAATGACCAAACAAATTAGCTATTGGCATTATGTTGCCTCCACTAAAACCTGAGTAGTAGCAGAAGTACAGATCCACAATTCTAAAAACTTGATCATGCGGGCTCCTTTTATGATAGCAGATGGTTGTGATTTTCTTGTTTCTTGTTTCCTTTCTTCTATCCTTTGGGGGAACCATCTGTAAGTGTTTGGTTTCAAGATTCAAAAACAACCTCCGTGACCTCGAACAATGGGTTAAAAGGGTTGTCCACATGTGAACTGAACAAAGGAGCAAGTTATAGAAAAACATTCCAGGCCAGGCATGGTGGCTCATGCCTGTAATCCCAGCACTTTGGGAGGCTGAGGCGGGCAGATCACCCGAGGTCAGGAGTTCGAGACCAGCCTGGCCAATGTGGTGAAACCCCCATCTCTACTATACAAAAAATTAGCTGGACGTGGTGGTGGGTGCCTGTAATTCCAGCTGCTAGGGGGTCAGAGACAGGGGAATCACCTGAACCCAGGAGGCAGCAGTTGCAGTGAGCTGAGATCACACCTTTGCACTCCAGCCTGGGTGACAAGAGGAAACTCTGTCTCAAAAAAAAAAAAAAAAAAAAGAAGAAACAAAGAATATTCTAAAAGAAATTTCTTCCAGCCATTTTCTTAGGAAACATCAGTGTTGCAAATTAATCCTTCCATCCAAAGTCCTGTCTTTAACATTTTACATCTGTCTATGTGTGTTGTACACAGTTGTTGAACTGCTCTCATATTCAGTATGTCTTGGTATTTCAGTGCCTCCATTTCCTTCTCTATTAAAAAAAATTTTTTTTTTAATTTAAGAAAGAAGCAATAAAGTGCTTATTCCAGTATCTGGGCTGCTTGAGTGATAGCACTGTTGTTAATCATATTATCATTCATTCATTCAACAAACACCTACGTAGCAGTGTGAGAGCCACTTTTCTATCAATTCATGGTTCTAAAGTGGAGGATCCAGAATTTCCATGTATAGCAGCAGCAACCTAGCTAGAAATAGAAGACAAGGTCCTCATCTGGAAGCGGTGATGGGGAAGGGCAGCTGACAGATGCTTAAGAAGGCTTAAACCATCCTGCTGCTGCTGTTGCTTGGTCTTTTCAGGAAAGGAAAGCATTGGTTGGGTGCCCTGGCTCACATCTGTAATCCCAACACTTCAAGAGGCCGAGGCAGGAGGATCCCTTGAGGCCAGAGTTCGAGATCAGCCTGGGCAAAATAGTAAAACCCTAGGTCTAAAAAAAAAAAAATTCTTAAATCAGCCAGGTATGGTAGAGTGTACTATAGTCCCAGCTACTTGGGAGGCTGAGGTCAGAAGATCACTTGAGTCTAAGAGTTGAAGGCTGCAGTAAGGTGGAATCATGCCAGTGCACTCCAGCCTGGGTGACAGTGCAAGACTAAAAAATAAAAGGAAAAAAGTAAAGACAAGCACTGTTATCACCATTCGATTGATAAGAAATTTGAGGCTGGCATAGCTCCAGTGACTTCTCAAAATTACAAGACCAGGGGCCGGGCAGGGTGGCTCATGCCTGTAATCCCAGCACTTTGGGAGGCCGAGGCGGGTGGATCACAAGGTCAGGAGATCGAGATCATCCTGGCTAACACAGTGAAACCCCTGTCTCTACTAAAAAAAAAAATACAAAAAACCAGTCGGGCATGGTAGCACGCACCTGTAGTCCCAGCTACTCCGGAGGCTGAGGCAGGAGAATCACTTCAACCTGGGAAGCGGAGGTTGCAGTGAGTTGAGATCGCTCCACTGCACTCCAGCCTGGGTGACAGAGCAAGACTCCATCTCAAAAACAGAAAAAAAATTACAAGATTAGGGCATGGAAAATCAGACCCCCCTAGAAGGCACTGAGCTGCCTTGGGGCAGAGAGTTTGCTCAAAGGGCTTAGTACTCTATCTCCAAGGCATAGACACAGTACCCAACACACAGCAGGTCTGAGGCAGGTACCCCAGGAGCAAAACCTGAAACAGGGACTTATGCCCTGCTTTACTGAGGGAGTGCTCTTGTTACCAGAAAGGGGTCCCAGTCCAGACCCCAAGAGAGCGTTCTTGGATCTCATGCAAGAAAGAATTCAGGGCGAGTCCACAGAGTAAAGTAAAAGCAAGTTTATTTAAAAAGAAAAGGGAATAAAAGAATGGTTGCTCCGTGGGCAGAGCAGCCCCAAGGGCTGCTAGTTGGCTATTTTTGTGGTTATTTCTTAATCATATGCTAAACCAGGGATGGATTATTCATGAGTTTTCTAGGAAAGGGGCCAGGAATTCCTGGAACTGAGGGCTCCTCTTCCTCTTAGAGCATATAGGGTAATTTCTGGTTGTTGCCATGACATCTGTAAACTGTCATGGCGTGGTGGGAGTGTCTTTGAGTATGCTAATATAATCAGCATATAACGAGCAGAAAGGATGACCAGAGGTCACTTTCGTCACCATTTTGGTTTTGGTGGGTTTTGGCTGGCTTCTTTATTGAATCCTCTTTTATCAGCAGGGTCTTTTATTTCTTTATTTTTGAGACAGAGTCTCACTCTGTCTCCCAGGCTGGAGTGCAGTGGCATGATCTCGGCTCACTGCAACCTCCGCCTCCCTCATTCAAGCCATTCTCGTGCCTCAGCCTCCCAAGGAGCTGGAATTACAGACATGCACCACCACGCCCAGTTAGTTTTTGTATTTTTAGTAGAGACTGGGTTTCACCATGTTGGTCACACTAGTCTTGAACTAGCTGTTCTTAAACTCCTGACCTCAGGTGATACGCCCACCTTGGCCTCCCAAAGTGCTGGGATTACAGGTGGAAGCCACAGCGCCCGGCCATCAGCAGGGTCTTTATGACTTGTATCTTGTCCTGCTGACCTCCAGCCTCATCCTGTGACTAAGGATACCTGACTCCCTGGGAATGTGGCCCAGCAGATCTCAGCTTCATTTCACCTGGTCCATATTCAAGATGGAGTCACTCTTGTTTGAACACTTCTGACACCCTCAGGAGAAAGGGAGTGAGGGAAGTGAGATAGAAAAGGAAAGGATATAGATTCAGCAGAAGCCTATTCTCAGACCAACTCCACAAGGAGCTCTGGGGCATGAAGCCAGCCTGTATTAAGTGGCCAGCTTTACATTTGGCCTCTCCATTGGCAGTGGGCTGCCCTTGGGGAGGGTGCAAGGTGTAACCTCCCAGGCATTCCTCAGCACCATCAGCTGAGCACAATTCCCTGGCAGCTGCCTTAGACTCCTAAGCGGGATCCAGGTGGGAAACCAATAGTATCCAGGACAATGCTCAATAAATATTTGTTGGATGAATGACTCGTAACTAGAACACAATTCTCCTACTCTCTCTATATCTTTTCTCCATACCCAAGAGAGGACTTTCAACCCACAAACATTTTACAGTCATCATCTCTAATTCAGAAACCTTCCCCAGCACAACTAAACAGCCTGGCGAGAGTCACATCTGACCGTCTTTAATTACCACTTTGGAGGAGGAAGGACACGCTGTTGAGGTTTTAAGCTACAGACTAATACTTTCACCCGTCATCCAAGGCCACCACAAATTAACGGTTGCATTGGGTTTTTGTCTGACAGCTGAACAAAGCCAATTCATGTCAAGGGACCTGAGACATAACATAAAAATTCCACTAGAATTTTATCTTCTGGAGAGGGTATTTGCTTCTCACATTCTTGTACCACCCCTGGGCGGAGAACTCAGCATAGGGACTAATATACCTTTCACACAAAATCAGTGTTAAAGCAGGAATGTATAGTATAATCATTTCTGGCAAAAGGAATCAAACCAGATCTTTCCACTTTTTTTCTTTTCATTACACCCATTCTCTATTCAGCTCTCAAATGCCCTGCCATTCTGGTAGATCTGCTAGCCGCCCTCATCTACCACCACTCCGTTCTTGCTCTTCATCTCACAAACAAATGCAGCCCATACGAGGGAAAGAGAATTTGGCAAGAGAAGGGTTACAATGTGATCCTTTCCAAAGACGAGAGATCCATCCTATCTCCACCCTGCTGCCGGAGTGAGCTCCTGCTAATATGCCGATGTTAAGCTCCTGCTTAAAACCCTTCAATCTTTGGACAACATGTGCAATCTTCCATAGGGCTCACAAGGTTTGATGTAAGAGAGTTTACACCTGCTCTCCCTCCAGCCACACTGACTTTCTTTCAGTTCCTCCAGGCTGCCACAGGACCTTTGCATATGCTGACCCCTTGGCTGAATGCACTCACCTCCAGCTACTCCTTCAGCTCAGAGCTTAAATGCTGCATCTTAAGCTCCCTGTCTCACTCAGATCTGCTCTGGTTGCCACAGCACGTTTTCTTCATGGCACATCAGTTACTATAGTTTTATGTGGATGTTCTCCAGTGCAGGTGCACCAGAAGAAAGCTCTTATTTTGATGGTTATCAAATAGCTATCTCTACTTCTCCGTTAGTTCCTGGCATGGAGGGAATAAAGAATACGCTCTCTCATTTTAGAGATGAAGAAATTGAGCTGGATAGGAAACAACATTTATCTGAGGTCACATGGTTTGTTGGTTAATTGGCTGATTTTTTAAAGACAAAATTGGTGATTTTCTCCTGAAATATTCAACCCTTTTGCAACCCTTTTGCCAACATCCTGTGTTACCCCCACCCCAGCTCTAGGGACTGCTGTCTTCCTGATTTACTGCTGGCCAGGGAGGAGTGTCCTGGAACTGAGTGAAGAACCACATAGAAACCTCATAAGGAGGCAGGGCACGGTGGCTCACGCCTGTAATCCCAGCACTTTAGGAGGCTGAGGCGGGTGGATCATATGAGGTCAGGAGCTCGAGACCAGCCTGGCCAACATGGTGAAACCCCATCTCTACTAAAAATACAAAAACATTAGCTGGCTTGATGGCATGTGCCTGTAGTCCCAGCTACTTGGGAGACTGAGGTATGAGAATTGCTTGAACCTGGGTGGCAAAGGTTGCAGTGAGCCAAGATCACGCCACTGCACTCCAGCCTGGGCAACAGAGCGAGACTCCACCTCAAGTTTTAAAAAAAGAAAAAAAGAAAGAAAGAAAAAGAAACCTCATAAGGGCTCTGTAGATCTTGCCGGTTTTATCACCACCCTCTTCTAGGAGTGCCTTCCTCAAACTCCCAAAATCATCAAATTTCCCATCCACACTCTGCCCCGGCATCACCTCAAAGCCTATCTTTAAATCATATAAAATAAAACAATTTGTCAACATAATATTAATGACTAGCCTTTATTCAGCACTGACTGTAATGTGCCAAGCCCCATGCTGAGCATGTTACACATCTTAATCCACGAGCTCCTGTTGCAACAGCTAAACAAGGCAGACCAGGCAGAGGCCATTCTCTGGGAGAAGGGGAAGGCACAGCATCTTGCCTGAGGTCGCACAGCTGCTGAGTGGCAGCTCCTGGCTTTACACCCAGCTTGGTCTGACATGAAAGTCCATGAACTACCCCATCATGTTACTCTGAAGTGATCAGTTCCAGACTGGGCCAGAGTCCTTCATCCTCTCAGCCACAGGACTTGGTCCCCGGCTCCATGACAGTCTTCCACAATGTACATGGGCCTTCATGAGCCAAGACATCTTCCTAGAGCAAGCATCAAACTAGTAAACAGGAAAATGGGGCAATGCAAAGTCTGATAGACTCCATGTCCTTGTTGAATATCTCTCCACATTGACACAAAATCACATGAAGAGAACAGGTTCTGGGCCAGGCACGGTGGTTCACGCCTGTAATCTGGCACTTTGGAAGACTGAGGCAGGCGGATCTCTTGAGGTTGGGAGTTTGAGACCAGCCTGGCCAACATGGTGAAACCTGGTCTCTACTACAAATACAAAAATTAGTTGGGCATAGTGGTGGGCGCTTGTAATCCCAGCTACTCGGAAGGCTGAGCCAGGAGAATGGCTTGAACCCGGGAGGCAGAGGTTTCAGTGAGCCGAGATCACACCACTACACTTCAGCCTGGGCGACAGACTCTGTCTCAAAAAAAAAAGACAATGAGTTCCACTGCTTGTGATCGTAGATGACTTTGTTATTTGCTTCTTGTGTTTTTCAGTTTCCGATAATGCACATAGTAACTTTTTTTAAGTGAAGGTTATTTAAAAAGAAAAGAAAATGAGCCCCAAACAAAGGGTATACCTGGACATACAGAGCGGAATAATTAGACCTTGGAGACTCCAAAAGGTAGGAGAGTGGGAGGGGAATGAGAAGTGAAAAATTACTTATTGGGTACAATGTTCACTATTCGGGTGATGTCTACCCTAAAATCCCAGAACAGGTGTATAAGAAATCTTCACTTGTACCCCCTAAATCTATAATTTTTTTTTCTTTTTTTTTTTTTTTTTTGAGACAGAGTCTCACTCTGTTGCCCAGGCTGGAGTGCAGTGGTGTAACCTCGGCTCACCGCAACCTCTGCCTCCCAGGTTCCAGTGATTCTCCTGCCTCAGCCTCCCGAGTAACTGGGATTACAGGCGCCCGCCACCATGCCTAGCTAATTTTTGTATTTTTGGTAGAGATGGGGTTTCACCATGTTGGCCAGGCTGGTCTCCAACTCCTGACCTCAGGTGATCTGCCCATCTTGGCCTCATAAAAAACATTTAAATATATTTTCAAAAAAGAAAATGAGCTCCCTCTGTAACCAGCACTCCAATCATCAAAAACAGTTGGCTTTTTGACAGCCTGGCATTCATTCCAGCTTCTCCTTTGCATAGCAGTGCCCATTTTCTTTTTTGAAGCCTAAAAAAAAATGTCATGGGTGCAGTGGCTCATGCAGGAGATAGAAACCATCCAGGCTAACAGGGTGAAACCCCATCTCTACTAAAAATACAAATCCCAGCACTTTGGGAGGCAGAGGCGGGTGGATCACGTGAGCTCAGGAGTTTGAGACCAGCCTGGCCAACATGGTGAAACCCCATCTCTACTAAAAATACAAAAATTAGCCAGGCACAGTGGCACAGGCCTGTAATCCCAGCTACTCTGGAGGCTGAGGCAGGAGAATCACTTGAACCTGGGAGGCAGAGGCTGCAGTGAGCCGAGATCATGCCATTGCACTCCAGCCTGGCCAACAAGAGCGAAACTTTGTCTCAAAAAAGAAAAAAAAAAAATAGTTGGGCATGTTGGTGTGTACCTGTGATCCCAGCTACTCAGGAGGCTGACGTGGGAGGATCGCTTGAGCCCAGGAGTGCGAGGTTGCAGTGAGCCATGATTGCACCCCTGAATTCCAGCCTGGATGACAGAGTGAAACCCTGTCTCAAAAAAAATTCAAAACAGACAAAAACAAAAATCAAAAGGCAGATTTGGATTCTGCAGGTCCCTGAGGGGGACCTGAGCCTCTGCTTTTCTTATGATCTCCCAGGCGGTGCTGGTGCTGCCGGTCCAGGCACCATACTTTGAGTAGCAAGTGTCTAGCTAAGAGTACAGTGGTTCCAGGACTCTAAGCACAAAGGCCCTTCACGCGTCACCCTCACAGGGCTGGGCCCCCATGCCGGACAGATGCTGCTTTGGGTCAGTTTGCTCAGAGGATCTGGACCTTCCTACAATCACAAGTCACCCCCTGTCTCCCCACTCAGATGGCAGAAGGTGTTCCCAGGGGCACAGAAGGAAACATACTGTCACTCAGGGCCACCCCAGATGCTCCTTCAGCCCCAGATCGAGTCAATCTGAGACCCCCTGAGCCAAGTTGCTCCCACTCACCCCTCCTTGTCCAGAGCCCAACCCCTGTGCACTGAGCCTCCTCTCAAAATAAACTCACAGAGCTCCCCCCAACCCCCACTTTCCGTTGCACCTGAGGCAATTATTACTTGTCAAAAACAAGAACTGCCAGCTGTGCGTAGCATTCGGCTTGCTGTTCTTAAAATGCCTTATAATCATTTCCCTCGGAGAAGAATTCTCCAGCCCCACAATGGTTCTGCACAGCCAATCACAGTGCAGTCCCGGACCTGTGTTTTGATAAGACAATCTGACACTGTCAGTCAGAGGAATTCAAGACTCTTGCTGCAGGGAGGAGGGAGAGAGGAAGAGAAAAGGAGAGAGAGAAAGCGTGTGTCTCTTCCCCGTCTGGAAACACAGCTGACTGCAGAGTCTCCCAGGAGCCTGTCCCTGCAGAGGCCTTGACAAATGTCAACAGACAGGACAAGATTTCTGCTTCTCCAACACCTGTAGGACCCATCCCACCCCAGCTATACTCACACTCATTTCTTGTGTATTTGTCTCTCAAGCTCCATTCAGAGAGAATGGAGATTCTTCTTGGTCTAAATTAAAGTTGAAGCCTGAGTGGGCGCAGTGGCTCACGCCTATAATCCAAATACTTTGGGAGACTGAGGTGGGCGGATCACCAGGTCAGGAGATAGACACCATCCTGGCTGACAGGGTGAAACCCCATCTCTACTAAAAAAAAAAAAAAACTTAGCTGGGCATGGTGGCACATGCCTGTAGTCCCAGCTACTCGGGAGACTGAGGCAGGAGAATCCCTTGACCCCAGGAGGCGGAAGTTGCAGTGAGCCAAGATCACACCACTGCACTCCAGCCTGGGTGACAGAGCGAGACTCCATCTCAAAAAAAACAAAACAAAACAAAAAAAACAAAAAAAAACGTTGAGGCCAAGAGGGAAAAGCTGGAGGGCACTTGGAGGAACAGGGACGCCCTCCATGGCAGCCAACCTGCAAGATGGTCCCCAATTATTCCCATCTTCAGGTATTCATCACCTTGTGTGGCATCTCCTACCACGCGCAGACCAGGGCTAGTCTGCACCATGAATAGAATAGGGTTGTGCTTGCTCGCTCTCTCGCTCTCTTGCTCTCTCTCGCTCTCTCGCTCTCTCTCTCTCGGAAACCAGCTGCCATGTTGCAGAGACATTCAGGCCATCAATGGCAAGGTTCACATGGGGAGGAACAGCCCCCGTGTGAATGAACTTGGGAGCAGAGCCTCCTCTGGTTGAGTCCCAGTGCGACAGCAGCTCCAGCCAGCAGCCTGACTGCAGCGTCATGAGAGATCCTGAGTCAGAACCACCCATCTAAGCTGCTCCTGGATTCCTGACCCACGGAAGCTGTGACATAATAGGTATTTGTTGTTTTCAGCTACTACATTTGGGGTAGTTTCTTACACAACAATAGATGATGAATACACTATCCCAATCAATCCACAAATTTGGTGTCCCCACAAGTGTGGGATGTGTCTTTCAATTTTTTGAGACAGGGTCTCACTCTGTCACACAGGCTGGAGTGTAGTGGCACAATTACAGCTCACTGAAACCCCAACCTCCGGGGCTCAAGCAATCCTCCCACCTCAGCCTCCCCAGTAGCTGGGACCACAGATTTGCACCATGGCAGTTGGCTAATTTTTTAATTTTTGTAGAAACTAGGTCTCACTGTGTTGCCCAGGTTGGTCTCAACCTCCTGGATTCAAGTAATACTCCTGCCTAGGCCTCTGAACATGCTGGAATTACAGGCATGAGCCAATGTGCCCAGCAAGAATGGGGTCTTTCGATGGCAAGATGTGGTGCCTATCACTATAAGAGACAAAGATAATAATATTATTCATAATAATAGGCCGGTAATGGTGCCTCAAACCTGTAGTCCCACCTACTCAGGAGTAACCCTCAGGTGGGAGTATTGCTTAACCCCAGGAGGTTGAGGCTGCAGTGAGCCATGATCACACCACGGCACTCCAGCCTAGGCAACATAGCAAGACCCTGTTCCAAATAATAATAATATCTAACATCTGACTAAGCCTTACTTGGAGCCAGGCATCACTCTAAGCACGTTGCATGCATGAACTCATTTAATCCTAGAGCCACCTATTATTATTATTCCCGTCATGCTCATCAGCCAGAAGCCACCAGAAACACACCTGTCGTTGAATAGAAATGGGTTTAGTAACCCGTTGCAACAAGGGAGACCACACACCACAGGGAGTGGGAGCTGTGTCCCAGTAAGAGTGTGTTGGGGGGCTTGTTATAGGATTCTGGTTAGCTGGTAGAAAGCAGTATTAATTCTATGGCTGGGCATCATCATCATTTTTATGTAGGAGGCAGGAGGAATAGAGTGGGGCTAAAGCTGTCATTGGTGAAGCAATGGTAACTGCAAGTGTCAGAAGAAAGGGATGTGTCTGCCCATCTTTTTGTGGTTTGCCCACTGCTCATACTCTCATGCTCAGATAGGATTCATTACAGACTGTCTTGTTTTTGTCTTGTTTCATCATGGTCAGCATGACATCTTCCAGTGTGACCGCCCTGTGAAATTGCTTAAGTAGGGAATACCACAGCCTAGCAGTAGTACCAAGCCAGCTACTAGCTGCCAACAATCAAGACTGGGTTCCCAGCCGGGCGCAGTGGCTCATGCCTGTAATCTCAGCACTTTGGGGGCCCGAGGTGGGCTGATCACTTAAGGTCAGGAGTTCAAGACCAGCCTGGCCAACATGGTGAAATCCCATCTCTACTAAAAATGCAAAAATTAACTGGGCATGGTGGCACAAGACTGTAATCCCAGCTACTCGGGAGGCTGAGGCACAAGAATGGCTTGAACCCAGGAGGTGGAGGTTGTAGTGAGCCAAGATCGCACCACTGCACACCAGCCTGGGCAACAGAGCCAGACTCTGTCTCAAAAATAAAATAAAATAAATAAAATAAAGACTGGGCTTTCTTTTTCTTATCCCCATTTTGCAGATGGAAAATCTGAGGCCAAAACAAGTTCGGTAGTGACGTTCGTTGCCAAGCTTGGGTGGCACTGTAGAGCTTCTCAAACTGTGCTGCAGGGCCAGTCTGCTTTGTTTTCTTTTGTTTGCCAATCCATCATGGGCCAATTCTTTCATAAAATACAATAAAAGCGAACTGATAGAATAATCATGCATTTAGATGTTTTAGCAATGTTAAATTGCTATCCCTCTAAACAGGTACCCTCAAGTTCTGTATTATCTGGTCTTAGACAAGGAACAGTTTTCAGGCCATTACTGACCACAGACCACACTTTGGGCAGCTTTGGAAGTTGTCTGATCAAGAGTTTTCCAGGCCAGCCATGGTGGCTCATGCCTCTAATCCCAGCACTTTGGGAGGATAAGGCAGGTGGATCACCTGAGGTCAGGAGTTCGAGACCAGCCTGGCCAACATGATGAAACCCTGTCTCTACCAAAAACGCAAAAATTAGCTGGGCATGGTGACAGGTGTCAGTAATCCCAGTCACTTGGGAGGCTGGAGAATCACTTGAACCTGGGAGGCAGAGGTTGTAGTGAGCCAAGATCGTGCCACTGCACTCCAGCCTGAGTGACAGGGACTCTCTCCAAAAATAAAAAGAGGTTTCCAAACTTCATGCATTGGTACACCTTCATTTTTGCCATTTCTATGTAGCACCTCTACTATTATTTACTCAATATTATCTTTAAATATCCTCATCCCATATCACATCACACCCATTATGATGGCCACAATTAAAAAGAACAGAAAATAACAAGTGTTGACGAGGACGTGAAGAATTGGAACTTTTGTGCACAGTTGGTGGGAATGAAAATGGTGCAACTGCTATAGAAAACGGTATGGAAACTCATCAAAAAGTTAAAAATAGAAATACCATATGATCCAGAAATTCCATTTCTGGGTATATCCCCCCAAAATTTGAAAGCAGGATTTCAAAGAAATATTTGCACACCCATGTTCATTGCAGTGTTATTCACAATAATCAAGAGGTGAAGGCAGCCCAAATGCCCATTGACAGATGAAAGGATACTGAAAATCTGATATCTACGTACAGTGGAATGTTATTCAGCCTTTAAAAAGAGGGAAATTCAGCCAGGTGCAGTGGTTCACGCCCATAATCCCAGCACTTTGAGAGGCTGAGGTTGGCCAATTGCTGGAGCTCAGGAGTTTGAGACCAGCCTGGGCAACATGGCAAGACCATGTTTCTGCAAAAATATGCCAAAAAAAAAAAAAAAAGCCAGGCATGGTGGTGTGTGCCTATAGTACCAGCTACTCGAGAGGCTGAGATGGGAGTATCACTTGAGCCTGGGGAGCAGAAGTTACAGTGAACCGAGATGATGCCACTGCACTCCAGCCTGGGTGACAGCATGAGACCCTGTCTTAAAAAAAAAAAAAAAAAAAAGAGAGAGAGAGAAAGGGAAATCCTGTGGCATGCTGCACCATAGACAAACCTTGAGGACTTTATGCGATTAGCCAGTCACAAAAAGACAAATACCGAACAATTCTACTCCAATGAGGTATCTAAAGTAGTCCAACTCCTAGAAACAGGAAGTAGAATTGTGGTTGCCAAGGGCTGGAGGTATTTCATGTTTAATGGGTCTAGAGTTTCCGTTTTGCAAGATGAAATACTTCTGCAGATCTATCGCACAACAACGTGAATATACTTAACACAACTGAACTGTACACTATAAAATGGTGAAGACGGTAAGTACAATGTCATGTCCTTTTCAGCACAATTATAAAAAGAAGAAAAGTCCTCATCCTAGGCAATAATAACCCATTTTATGTATTAAGATGGCTAGTTCTAGATGTTGTCTTTTATTTTTTTGAGAGATAGGGTCTCACTATGTTGCCCAGGCTGGTCTGGAACTCCTGGGCTCAAGCAATTCTCCCACCTTAGTCTCCCAAAGTGCTGGGATTACAAGTGTGAGCCATCACACCCAGCCGAGTTCTATATATTTTCTTATCTGCATTAACGTAAATGTTTAGTTGTTAAATAAGAAAATAGTTTTTTTTTCCATCCACGACTGAAAATCGTTTTGTGTAAACATTGATCTTTGAACCTCCTGTTTCTTCAATGCCTAGCATCTGAGGTCTGACAAGAGAAGGGGCTTAGAACCACTCCCAGCCTTCAACGAGCTTGCAATTACACTGAAGGGTGAAGACACTTTCCCACTGGAAGGAAGGCGGGAAAAGCTTAAAAGAAACCTATCTGTTGAAGGCCAGCTCTGTGTGTTCAGTGCTCTCTCCCAAGTCCCCAGCACATGCCTTGCCCACAGTGGGGTCTCAACAGATATTTGCTGGATTCTATCAAATCAAGGAAAATACTAAAAAGGCCCGGCACAGTGGCTCACACCTGTAATACCAGCACTTTGAGAAGTCAAGGCGGGTGGGCTGCTTGAGCTCAGGAGTTTGAGACCAGCCTGGGCAACATGGTGAAACCCCATCTCTACAAAAAATTACAAAAATTAGTTGGGCGTGGTGACTCACGCCTGTAGTCCCCGCTGCTTTGTGGCCTGAGGCAGGAGCATTGCTTGAGTCCAGGAAACGGAGGTTGCAGCCAGCTCTGATTGTGCCACTGCACTTCAGCCTGGGTGACAGAGTGAGACTTTGTCTCCAAAAAAAAAAAAAAAAAGAGAGAGAGAGAGAGAAATACTAAATAAGCCGCACAAATCAGCGGGGTACCAGGCCAGGTCTCCCAACTTGAGGTTTGTGGATAAAATTCAGAGGGTCCCTAAACTTGCCTGGGAAAATAGAAACATCCTCATTTTCTCTGATTTCTAACTGAAATTTAGCGTTTCCTTCAATTATAAATGGTTGCAAATACCACAGTAGTATTTGCAATATCTGTGATTCTTGTCACCAATATAAATCACGATATTTTCATATCTCATTACAATCATAGCAGACATCTCATTATCTTGTACGTGTGCATCACTAATTGGAATTACATAGTTTTGTCACCACTAAATCTTGTTATTTGATGCATTAGTAAAGATTTACATATTAGACACAAATTTGGTGAGTTTTTTATATTTTGATAACCATATTTTAGTATAATTGGTTTCCTTTGTAATTCTATGCACTTTATTTTTTGCGTAAATAATTTAAACAACATTACAAAGAACAGTCAAGCAAATCTAGTACAGAATATTTCATAGCCTAAATAACCTTTTCCCAAAATTGAATGGACCAAAAACAAAAAGTGCTAATGGTTAAATATTGTTTTGGAATTAGAAAGAGTTATACATATAAAAAAGGAAATACGTGAATTTTGGGTCTTAATTTAAACAAACAAACTGCCAAAAGGAATCTTTAAGGCAATAGGGAAAATTTGAATGTAATTAGTATGATGATACTTAAGCTATAGTTGTCTAATATGAAGACTACTAAGTGGAAAAAGTTAGATAATATGTTTACTAGCAGATTTATAATCGTAAACGTATTTACCTATAGTTTGAGATAAAGGTCTGACACCAAGATCTCAGTTTAAATAAAGGCATGCAAAAATGCTTTAAAAAATAAGTAAGTTATATTGAAAACAAGTTATGTTATTCAGTTTGAGTTGAATAGAAGATCAATATAAGTAGACATATTTAGATTTGTTGCCCAGAAAGCTAATGTAATCATTCATTAATAAACATATCTTCTCCAAAAAAAAAGAATATTGATCTCAGAAGGAGGTCATGGACTCTGCCAGATGCCAAAAGGGTACATGTACCAAAAAAAGGTTAGGATCCAGCATGGGGTTAATTCAGTGGATAACTGACTGGGTCTAAGAAGAAACAGACTGAACCAAGGACAGGCCCACTGGTACCACCTTTTAGGAGGCAAACACTAACTTACCACTAGAAAGAACAGTGAATTCACTGGTTAACATTTGTGTGCAAAAATCCCCTGACAACCACAGGATTCAATGTTCCTAAAAACATATGCTCATTGGCAAGATCAAGGTCTCAGAGGAAATTTAGTGTTGAGTACTAAGTGATCTCACATCTGCTGGGTTCGAAGCATGGACTCTGGAGCCAGACTCTCTCTGTTTGTATCCAAGCTCCACCAGTCAGGACCTGTGTGAATCTGGGTGAGTTATTTCCCCTCGATGTTTCTCAGTTTCCTTGTCTGTAAAACAGGAACCAAAGAGCCTAGTTGTGGCCGGCAGAATAATGTCCCTTCAGAGATGTCTGTGCCCTAATTCCTGGAACCTATGAATACGTTAGATTCTACAGCAAAAGGGAATCAAGGTTGCAGATGGAATCAATGTTGACCTTAAAACCAGGAGGTTATGCATGTAGACCCAATGTAATCAAAAGAGTCTTTAAGTATGGGAGAGGGAGGAAGAAGAGAATCAGAGAGAGAGTTAAAGATGCTGTGCTAGTAGCTCTGAATATGGAGAAAGAGGCCACAAACCGAGGAATGCAGGTGGTCTCTAGAATCTGGAAGAGACACAGGTTCTCCCCAGAGCCTCCAGAAATAATGCAGCCCTGTCAACACCTTGATATTAACCAAGTGAGACCTCTTTGGGACTTCTGACCTCCAACACTGTAAGATAATAATTTGGATTGTTCCAAGCCACTAAGTTTGTGGCAATTTGTTACAGCAGCTATAGGAAATGAATACACAATTTTAAAGATTTTTGTGAGGATCAATAAATGCATTCATTTATGTAAAGCCCTTAGAACAGTTCCTGGCACATAATTGGTGCAATATACCATTAATTTTACAGAAACGATAAATAAAAATTAGAGATTTAATTACTTCCAAAATAAACTGGATCCACTCAAGTCAAAGCCTTGCTCTGTTTTACAACCCTTAATGAATTCATGGATCTAGGCATTATCATACAGCAGATAGATAACATCACAAATGAGGCTGGGTACGGTAGCTCATGCCTGTAGTCCCAGCAAATTAGGAGGCCAAGGTGGGAGGATCACTTGAGCCCAGGAGTTCCAGACCAGCCTAGACAACACAGCGAGACCCCATCACTACAAATTAGTTTTTTAAAAAACAAATCGGGTATGTTAGTTCTTGCCTGTGGTGCCACCTACTCAGGAGGCTGAAGTAGGATGATTGCTTGAGCCTGCAAGGTCAAAGCTGCAATGAGCCATGATCATGCACTCCAGCCTGGGCAGCTGAACAAGACCCCATCTCAAAAATTAAATAAATAAATAAATAATAAAAACATTTTTAAAAAAAATGGGAGATAACCAGACACCAGTTATCTCCTCATAGACAAACATAACAATCTACGAAGTGGTCTTGCTAAAAAAAAAAAAAAAAGAAGAAGAAGAAAAAAATGAGACCTAAATCTGATAAACATTTATAGATCCAACTTATTAACTTACAGAAATATGGAAAATGGGCCAGGCGCGGTGGCTCACGCCTGTAATCCCAGCACTTCGGGAGGCCAAGGCGGGCGGATCCGGAGGTCAGGAGTTCAAGACCAGCCTGGCCAAGAGACCAGCCTGGCCAATAAGGTGAAACCCCGTCTCTACTAAAAATACAAAACTTAGCAGGGCGTGGTGGTGGGTGCCTGTAATCCCAGTTACTCGGGAGGCTGAGGCAGGAGAATTGCTTGAACCCAGGAGGCAGCGGTTGCAGTGAGCCAAAGATCACCCCATTGCACTCCAGCCTTGGTGACAGAGCTAGACTCCAACTCAAACAAGAAAGGAAGGAAGGAAAGAAGGAAGGAAGGAAGGAAGGAAGGAAGGAAGGAA
>NW_012101610.1:2969912-2977911 GCF_000951045.1 Mandrillus leucophaeus | reverse complement strand
GGAAGGAAGGAAGGAAGGAAGGAAGGAAGGAAGGAAGGAAGGAAGGAAAGAAGAAAGGAAGGAAGGAAGGGAAAGAAAGGAAAGAAAAGAAAGAAAGAAGGAAGATGAAGGAATGCACTAAAGGACACCACAGAGATGCAATTGGCAAGGTCTAGACTGTGGGGGACTCTACAGCAGTGCTTCTCAAACTTTAATGTGCATACAAAATACCCAGGGACCTTGTGAAAATGTAGTTTCTAACCCAGGAGGTCTGGGATGGGGCCTGAGATGCTGCATTTCTACCGAGTTCCCAGGTGATGCTGATGATCCTGGTTCACTGACCACATTTTGAATTATACAAGATCAATAACCTATTTTTCCAGCAATAAAAGAACTGAAGGGGAAACCTATAGATTAAAAGACACATGAGCCAATCACTATGTGTAGGACTTTAGTTGGATTCTGATTCAAAGAAACTATCTTAAAAATGTATTAGGCAGAGTCGGAAGTGGAAGCTCATCCCTATAATCCCAGCACTTTGGGAGGCCAAGGCGGCAGATCACTGGAAGCTAAGAGTTCAAGACCATCCTGACCACATGGCAAAACGCTGTCTTTACTAAAAATACAAAAACTAGCCAGGTGTGGTGGCATGCACCTGTAATCCCAGCTACTGGGGAGGCTGAGGCACAAGAATGACTTGAACCCAGAAGGCAGGGGTTGCAGTGAGCCGAGATTGTGCCACTGTACTTCAGCCTGGGTGACAGAGTTTATTGCAGCACTATTTATAATAGCAAAGACCTGGAACCAACCCAAATGCCCATCAATGATAGTCTAGATAAAGAAAATGTTGGCACAGGTACACTATAAAATACTATGCAGCCATAAAAAAGAATGAGTTTGTGTCCTTTGCAGGGACATGGATGAAGCTGAAACCCATCATTCTCAGCAAACTAACACAGGAACAGAAAACCAAACACCACATATTTTCACTCATAAGTAGGAGCTGAATGATGAGAACACATGGACACAGGGAGGGGAACATCACACACCGGGGCCTGTTGAGGGATGGGGGGTAAGGGGAGGGAGAGCATTAGGACAGATACCTAATGCATGCTGGGCTTAAAACCTAGATGATGGGTTGATAGGTGTAGCAAACCACCATGGCACATGTAACAAACCCGCACATTCTGCACATGTATTCCAGAACTTAAAGTAAAATGAGAATAAAAAACAAAGAAAAAAACATATCAGGCAGTAAGTAATCTGAACAGTGACTGGATAGTTGATGTTGTAAGGAATTATTGTTAATGTTTTGGGTGCACTGATGGTATTGTGCCTGGGTTTTTAAGAGTTTATCTTTTCAAGTTACACACTGTAATGTTTACAGATGAAATGTTAGTGACTGGAATTAGCTTCAAAGTAATGTATGTGGGGAAAACAGGTAGAGGTATAAGCAAAACTGGGCATGAGTTGGCCATTGTTGAAGTCAGGTAGTGAGTCCTGAGAATTCATTGTGCTATTCTTCTACTTTCATATACGTTTGGAATTTCCCATCATAAAATTATTTTTAAGGTGTATTTTTTTAAAATCTTCTCTGCTAGCTAGTTCTTCTCTTGAACCACATTCTTTAAATGTTCTCCCACGGCTCATAAGTTATAAAGAGTTCATAAGTTATAAAGAGTCTGGGACTTTTAGCAGTCACAGACTGGAAATCTCATGTTTTTCATGCTGGCATTCCCTCTGGTTTCATTTTTGCAAGTCTCAGCAAAATACTTTGTGTGCCCACCTAATTATCACAGTCCTTAAGGCACTTACCCCTTGACCCGGTCTTCTGTCTGTTACTGAGATGTTGCCGGCACCTGAAATGCTTTTCTGCAGAACCGCTGATAGCTGGTCCTCCCTTCCCTTCTGTTCAATTGGCACCGCTCAGAGGGGCCTCCACTGACCATTCAATATGAGCAGACATCCCAGTGTCTCTCGGTGGCAATGCCTCACAGCAGTCTCACTATCTGAGATGATCTTGTTCATTTATTCATCTGCTTTAATTTCTCCTTCTTCACACACCACTCCCTCATTCTCCCCTTTATAACATATTCACCAGGAAGACAGGGATCTTGCCTGTTCATTGCTGCAGACTCAGAATGTAACACACTAGCAGGCACAGCACAGAATGAGTGAGTAAATGAAAGCTATAGCTGTGTGCATAGTTCCATAGACTTAGAAAATCAACCGCATTCTTACTAAGAGGCATATACACATCCATATATCTGGATCACATGTTTGTAGTTTTTCTCACCAAATCAGGGACCAATGGAGCTGCACATCCCAGGCCAATAGAGCTCTATAACCCATTTCTTTCAAGAGAAGGGTAGTTCCCTATGAACTTTCATTGGACACCTGAGCTCTTGACTCACAATAATTGGTCACAGGAAGGTCTCTGTGCAAATCACAGATCGTGGGACTCAAAGTATCTGTGGTCACAGATCCAAATGCACTACTCCCTTATTTAGAAGGCCCTCAATACCCACATAACTAACCCTATGCCAGGGTCTCATCAAAGTACCGGGTACTCCATTGAAAGTTGGGAGTTGAACTGGCCTATTGGAAAAGAAGGGTTTTCAGATAGAAGCTTCACTCCATATCTCAGTTTCATCAGCTATGGGCTAGTAGATGGTTATAGTGTCCTGGAGACTAATGAATCTGGGTTTGAATCTCTGCTTCTCCTTTATTAGTTGTCTGACCCTAGCTAAGTGATATCACTTCTGTGATCCTCGGTGTCATTTATAAAATGGGAATAAAAATAATGATATCTACCTTGTAGATTTGTTGTGAGAATTAAATGAGATGACAGAAATAAATATTTCATCTAGTTCCTGGCATAGGACAAGCATAATAAAATTTATCTATTACTACTACTGCTGCTGCTACTGCTACCACTATCTTCTGATCTTGAAAGAGTCACTTAATTCCTCCAATTCTCGGTAGACCCTTATCTAAGAAGAAATAACAACGTCCAGATCCACAGAAAGTCTGGGGCTTCTCTCCCTTATTTGCTTGAGTTCTCTGCTCAGATATCACTTTTGCAAAGAGACCTTCCCTGATCAGTGTTCCCCTCCCACATAAAATAGTCCACACTCTCTCCATGTCATTACTCAGTTTGGTTTTTCCTCCTAGGACATATCTGCCTGACTTGTACTCACGTGTTTCATGTCTGTCTTGTCTTCCTTGTCAGAAAGTCAGCTCCAAGAGAGAAGAGGCTTTGTCCATTGTGTTTAATGCTTATTCCTGGAGCCCAGAACAATGTCTGGCATATAAAGACACTCGATGAATATTTCTCATAGAATGAATGAATGAAATTAGGTAACTTGGAACCATAACTGGCCAGTCCCTGAATTGCTGCTCAATAGATATTACCTACCTTCCTTCCTTCCTTCCTTCCTGGGCCAGAAGAAAGAACATTAAGTGAGAGGGAAATGCCTATCGGCCTCTTTTTTCCCTTTTTCTCCTCCAAGCATCATTCAAACAATCAAAACAAAAATGCAACAGCAGATGCCAAGAAGTCAGGTGCATCCTTCATCCCCAGTCAGTCTTTCCTGGCTCTGAAATGTTGGCAGGAGCAAGGTGCCCCGAGGCTCACTGCTTTAAATGAGTCCAGGCAGGATTTAGACAGCTGCTCTGTAACCCCAATAAACGATGTCTGGCTAGCCTTATGTAGGGGCACTGAGGGTTAGGGTTGAACGGCTTTTGGGGTCTCTGAAATAGAAAGTCAATGGGTTTGATGTGTGGCCCCATTTACAGCACCTGAAACAGAACATCCATTACCAGGTTGAGTACCATCAAACCTCTCCTAATATAACAATACAAGCCGTCTCTGAGCCTTGAAAACCTCTTTACGAAGCCAATGGTCAAAGAGTAGAACCGTCTTTTCCAACAGCAACCAGTGAAGATGATCATGTGACTCTCCTGTGGACAACCCTCCCCTGGCTTCTGATCCCACTAGGAATGAAGTCCAAACTCCTCTCCCAGGATCTCACCAGGTCAGCACAGCGGGGCCTCACGTGCCTCCTCACCATCTCAGACCATTCTCCTGTCTTGCTCTACTCCAACTGCATTCATCTCTATGTTCCCATGCACATACCACCACACCTGGCTAATTTTTTTTTTCTTGGTAGAGACAGATTCTCAACATGTTGCTCAGGCTGATCTCAAATTCCTGATCTCAAAGGTCTCAAAAGCGATCGTCCTGCCTCAGCCTCCCAAAGCGCAAGAATTAAAGGCTTGAGCCACTGTGCCCAGCTGCGTTTTATTTTTATTTTATTATTATTATTATTATTATTATTTTGAGACAGAATTTCACTCTTGTTGCCCACGCTGCGGTACAATCTCGGCTCACCGCAACCTCCGCCTCCTGAGTTCAAGTCATTCTCCTGCCTCAGCCTCCCGAGAGGCTGGGATTACAGGCATGCATCACCACGCCTGGCTAATTTTGTATTTTTAGTAGAGACAGAGTTTCTCCATGTTGGTCAGGCTGGTCTCGAACTTCCGACCTTGGGTGATCTGCCCACCTTGGCCTCCCAAAGTGCTGAGATTATAGGCATGAGTCACCGTGCCCGGCCTGCGTTTCATTTTTCTGAGACAAAAATATTCTGGAGATGGATGGTGGTGATGGTTGCCCAACAATATGAATGCACTTAATACCACTGAACTGTACATTTAAAAGTGATTCTAATGGTAAAAATTTGTGTTTTACACAAATAATATGTGTAAAACACAAAGAAATTCTGAAACATGTTACAACATGGATGAAACTTAAAGATATTATGCTAAGTGAAATAAGCCAGTCACAGAAAGACAAATATCATATGATTCCACTTATATGAGGTGTCTAGAGCAGCTGAATTCGTAGAGAAAGAGAATAGAACAGGGGTTGCCCAGGGATGGGGAAATGGAGGGATGGGGAATTGGTATTTAATAAGGACAGAGTTTCAGTTTGAGATGATGAGAAGTTTCTGAAGATGGATGGTGGTGATGGTTGTACAACAATGTGAATGTACTTAATGCCACTTAATTGTACACTTAAAATTGTACACTTAAAAATGGTTAAAATGGGCCGGGAGTGGTGGCTCATGCCTGTAATGCCGGCACTTGGGAGGCCGAGGTGGACGGATCACGGGGTCAGGAGATCGTGACCATCCTGGCTAACATACTGAAACCCCATCTCTACTAAAAATACAAAACTTAGCTGGGCATGGTGGCGCATGCCTGTAATCCCAGCTACTCAGGAGGCTGAGGCAGGAGGATCACTTAAATCCAGGAGGCAGAGGTTGCAGTGAGTCATGATGGCACCACTGCACTCAAGCCTGGCAACAAAGCGAGACTCTGTCTTTAAAAAAAAAAAAAAAAAAAAGGTTACAATGGGAAGCTTTATGTTACCTATATTTTTATCATGATTAAAAAAAAAAAAAATCACACTATCCCAGTCTGGGTACAGTGGCACACACCTGTAATCCCAGCACTTTGGGAGGTCAAGGCAGGTGGGTCATTTAAGGCCAGGAGTTCAAGACCAGCCTGACGAACATGACAAAGCCCCATCTCTCCTAAAAATATTTTAAAAAGCTAGTCAGATGTGGTGGTACACACCTGTAGTCCCAGCTACTCAGGAGACTGAAGCAGGAGAATTGCTTGAACCCAGGAGGCAGAGGTTACAGTGAACTGAGATTGCGCCACTGCACTCCAGCCTGGATAACAGAGCAAGAGACTCTGTCTCAAAAAATGTTTTTTTTAATCATGCTACCCAGCCTGGGCAACATAGTGAGACCTGTCTCTACACAAAAATAAAACAATTAGCTAAAGATACGCTACTCTCAGCTACTCAGGAGTTTGAAGTGGGAGGATTGCTGGAGCATGGAAGGAGGAGGTGGCAGTGAGCCAAGATCGTGCCACTGCACCCCAACCTGGGCAACAGAGTGAGATCCTATCTCAAAAATAAAAATCACACTACAGAAACAATTTTAAGAGAAGGGGTGCAGAGCATTTTATCCTAAGGCATGAGATAAACTAGCTCATTGATCCATTTTCTTTATTCGTCCTGGGTGATCTCTGAGCCTCACCTAATAAGAGTTAATATTTATGCCAGGCACCATTTAAGCACTTCGCCAGTATGTTCTTCATTTAATCCTCTCTACCATCCTACAAGATGGGCAGCCTAATCATCTCCATTTAAAGGATGAGAAAACAGAGGCCCAGAGAGGTTTAGTGACTTAACCTACAAAGTCTGACTCCAAAGTCTAGGAAATTTTCCAGACCACTTTTCCCACAAGACTTGACCTCACCCTTTAATATTCAAAACAGGCTCCTCAGATCCACATAAAATATTCTAAATTATCAGGAATATATAAGTCAGGTTAAGGAGAATACACTTTTTTTTTTCCGTACTCACCCCATCTTTGTTGAAAAAGTGCTATAACTGGCTTCAAGGCCTGCAGGCTACATTGCTTAACACAGGTATACTAAGTTAAAGTTCAGCAAACTTCCACAAAGCTCCATTAAAAATAATATTTGAGGCTTTGGGGGCAGACGGTGTATGCTGCATCTACTTGACTCTGCCATTGTAGCACAGAAGCGGTCATAGACAAGAAGTAAAGGAATGCCCTTGGCTGCATGCCAATAAAACTTGAGTTACAACAACAGGCATTGGGTTTGCTGGCTCCTCAAAAGGTTAAACATCGAATTGCCATATGACCCAGCAACTTGACTCTTAGGGCCGAAAACAATTACAAATAGGAGTTCAAACAAAAACTTGTACACAAATGTTCACAGCAGCCCTATTTATAGTAGCTAAAAGGTGGAGACAATCCAAAGATCAATCAACTGAAGAATGGATGCACAAAATGCGGCAGATGCATCCAACAGAACAGTATTAAGCCATGAATAGGAAGTATAGATGTATACTGCCAGGTGGATAAACCTGGAGAACAATATGCTAAATGAAAGAAGCAGACACAAAAGGCCATGTAGGCTAGGCATGGTGGCTCATGCCTGTGATCCCAGCACTTTGGGAGGCTGAGGCGGGTGGATCACCTGACATCAGCAGTTCAAGATCAGCCTGCCCAACATGGCGAAACCCCTTCTCTACTAAAAATACAAAAATTAGCTGGGTGTGGTGGCACATGCCTGTAATCCCAGTTACTAGGGAGGCTAAGGCAGGAGAATCACTTGAACCCGGGAGGCGGAGCTTACAGTGAGCCGAGATCGCACCACCGCACTCCAGCCTGGGCAACGGAGCGAGACTCCGTCTCAAATAAATAAATAAATAAATAAATAAATAAATAAATAAAATAAAAGGTCACACAATGCATGACTCCATTGATATAAAATGTCCAGAATAGGCAAATCCATAGACACAGAAAGTAGCTTGGTGGTTGCCAAGGACTGAGGAGAAGAAAATGGAGAACAACTGCTCAACAGTTACAGGCTTTCTTTTTGAAGTGATGAAAATGTTCTGGAACCAAGTAGATGTGATGGTTATAGAACTGGAAATGTGGCCAGGCATGGTGGCTCACACCTATAATCCCAGCATTTTGGGAGGCTGAAGCAGGTGGATTGCTCGAGCCCAGGAGTTCAAGACCAGCCTGGGCCACATGGTAAAACCCTGACTACAAAATACTCTACTAAAAGGTGGAGACAATCCACCTTTGTTCAAAATAAAACAAAATAAAATATAAATAAATAATACAAAAATGAGTTGGGAGTCGTGGCACATGTCTGTAGTCCCAGCTACTCGGGAGGCTAAGGTGGGAGGATCGCTTAAGTCCAGGACGTTGAGGCTGCAGTGAGCCGAGATCACATTACTACATTCGAATCTGGGTGACAGAGTGAAATTGTCTCAAAAAAAAAGAAAAAAAGTGAATGTCCTAAATGTCACTGAATTTTCCCTCAATTTTAAAAAATGCTTTTAAAAAACAGGTGGCTGATTGTTTTTGGCACACAGGCCAAAGTTTGTTGCCCCCTATTCTAAGCC
>NW_012101610.1:2967302-2969162 GCF_000951045.1 Mandrillus leucophaeus | reverse complement strand
AAAAAAAAAAAAAAAATCCAATAAGGACCTCATAAGGGGTCCAGCTGCCAAGCTTAGGAGTTGAGCAGAGTAAAAATGACAGGGAAATAAACATAAAATGAGACTCTATTTTGCACTTTTAAGAGCTCGCAGTTTTCCATGAATAACAACTGATGCAGGCAATAATGCTAATTATTATTATTACTTATGTTAATAATGATATTCAATTGAACTGCTTAAACAGAGGATGCCTTGGAGGGCAAACATAGTCTAAGGAATTCCATTATCAAATTTTCATTTGCAGCCCATAGCCTCCTTAATATCACTAATTAATATTCTTTCCCTAAACAAATGCGGGTGGAGGAGGTTGGCAAAGTACAGAAGTACCACTTATCACAGGAAACGGTGGAGAATAAACAGGATAAAAGGACTGAGGTCACATTTGTGATTATTATCATAATAAAATGCTTCTGAGGAACGACTTGGCAAAACTTACCTGCACCATATGCCTGGCAGATTAGCAGCTTCAAAACAATTACAAAATTAAAACAAGTCTTAGGTTCAGTGGCTGAATTTAAACATTAGGAAAACACTTATTTTCCTCCAGTAACCAACACATGGCAGGTTTTTGTATTCTGGGTTTTGGGGATTGAGTTTGGGTTTTGTTTTTTCATTAGCTTGGTTTTGATTGTATGTTTGCTTTACATGCTGGCATTTAATTCTGTAACCAGGTTTTCTCTGTCTCATTCACAATCTGTTTCAAATATACACCTGAAGGCAGTGGATTCCTGGTGCCGCTGAGGCAGTGACTCACAGGAGTTAAAAGCCTGAGCTCTGGAGTCTGTGGAATGTGTGTTCAAATTCTGATTCTGCGCTTAACCAGCTATGGCCCTTAATCGCTCCATGCTTCCATCTCCTCATCTATAAAATGGGTATGACAGGACCATCTAACCTTGCAGAATTTTAAAGGATAATTGTGCTGAGACAATTTAGCCTGGCATTTGACATACATTTCAGTAAGTGGTAGTTATGATGGAGTTAATATGCTGCAACCCTTCCCCTGCCCACAGGAGACATTGACAAATAATCCACACTAAATCAGATCCTGCACCTAGACCACCGGCTTTCAGCAAATATGTTTTTTGTATATGAATGAATACATGATCCTGGCAACTATTCTGGTCACTTCAAATCCTCGCCCAGCTTTTAGAACCATGTTACTTTCACTAGTGTAAATGATAAGTGGGTGGTCCTGTGTGTCAATCATATAAGTCTCATGCCAGAGAGAGAGAGGTTGAGATTAAATCCCTGGAAAGGGACAGAGATAGAACAGAGCCTCAGACCATTAACCTGGAGAGCAGGGGTCAGAGGGAAGGGAAAATTTCAATCATTTCCTAAGTGCGCTCTGGGAAGATATTTTAAAATATAGATAGTAAAGGACTCTTTGGGGGCTTTGGGGCAACAGTAAATGTTGCAATCATTACTAATAATAACCATTATAATAACCACCACCCATCAAGTGTTTACTATGTGTCGGGTATTTCTTTGGCTTAGTGCTTTAAATACATTATCTCATTTAATCCTCATGACAGTACTATCAGGTCTAGATTTATGATATTCTCTATCTTATTTTAAGGAAATTGGAAGCCTAGAGATGATGAGTAATTTTCCCAGATTATCCGCCTGGGTGTCTGGTTCTAAAAACCCAAGTATTTAACCACTATGCTATATCACCTTTCAACTAATAGAGACCTTTAGACAAACATCATAAGCAAATCACCTGTATTAGTTTCCTAGGACTTCTATAAAAACAAAGACCACAAATTAGGTGACTTAAACAACAGAAATGTATCGTTTCACAGTTCTAGAGGCTAGAAGTCC
>NW_012101610.1:2961915-2962232 GCF_000951045.1 Mandrillus leucophaeus | reverse complement strand
TATCGTATGCAGTCTTATACCGCCCTGAAATTAACATTAGGCACCACCTTTGGACCTGAGAAGACAGGAAAGCTCCTAGGACATGGTGCCCACACTGAAGCCTGAATCAGGGAGCAGACGGCATTTCATTCACAGCACATGCTATAGCTTGAGGTGAGGTGGCACAGTCTCTCTGCAAAACCAAAACAAGTTTAATATGATCAGACTGCAGAAGGAGATGGAGTGAGGAGAGATGAAGCCAGATGAGGAAATAAGGGTCATGGCATTAGGACAGGATAAGAAAAGCCAATGGTCAAAGAGTAGAACCGTCTTTTCCA
>NW_012101610.1:2961598-2961865 GCF_000951045.1 Mandrillus leucophaeus | reverse complement strand
TCCCATGCCTCTCTCATAGCTTTGGTGGTTTCTTGGCAATTTTGGGCATTTCTTGGCTTCTAGACCTCTGCCTTCATCTCCATGTGGAGTTCTTTTGTGTGTGTCTGTCTCCAAATTCCCTCTTTTAATGAAGACACCAATCATATTGAATTAGGGCCCCAGCCTACTCCAGTATGACCTCATCTTCACTAATTATATCCCCAAGAAACCTATTTTCAAATAAGGTCACATTCTGAGGTACTGGGGGTTAGAATTTCAACATATGAA
>NW_012101610.1:2956840-2961433 GCF_000951045.1 Mandrillus leucophaeus | reverse complement strand
CCCAGGGGCACAGGGGAGGGGACAGGGAGGAGCCCAGGGTCTGCACCTTCCGACCCAGGGGCACAGGGGAGGGGACAGGGAGGAGCCCAGGGTCTCCACACACACACACACATGCTGCAAGACGTAACTCTTCCTTCCAAACCCCACAGTGCCATTTGTCCTGCGTGAGAAAGGAGAATTGAAAAGGGATACAGTGCAAAAGATGTCAAACCCAAGATAAATATTTCCTCAGAGGCAATGACTTCCAGAGATTTGGCGTCGTAAGTTTTTGAAAAATGGACACATGAGGAACAAAGGTTGAGTTTTGTGAAATCATTGATAACCCCCAAGACAACATCGAGCTTTCTCCCATGATTATAAATGGGGGGATTTGAAATGGAACTTCTATTGTGTGGCTTTCGAAGCCCACGATGGCCCAGGAGTAGTGAATCATTTCTAAGGTAAAGCACTTCCTCTGAACCCAGGGGAAGCAGAAGTAGGCAGATAAAAAATGGTAATGCAGGAGGCAGATATATGAACAACCTGAAACGTGAACATTGCTTTTTTATTTTCCTTAAGATGGGCCAGTCCTGTGGCCCATGTGGGAATAACAGCATAAGATTAAACACCAAAAATAAAATCTCTTAGCATTTCCCAAATTCATATAGGTAATGTCACATAGGCCCCTCCCCAATAAACAATAGACATGATGTAAAATGCAGATACCTTTGTCTGGCAATGAACACAAGCAAATGAACATTTGCTCATTCTTTCAACAATTGCTTCCTGAGTGACTGTTGTAAGCTGGGTTCTGTCCCAGGCGCTGAAAATAAATATCTCGAATAGGGTTTACAGATTAGGTGGATACCAAACTCTGAATAATTAGATCATAGCTCTATGAGGGAATTCAGGGTAGTCATTTATGCAGACAGAAGAAGGGAAAGGGAGATAGAGGAAAGCGCATCTCGTGTGTTTCTATCAGGTGTAATTTAATGAATTCCTCACAGCATCCTTTCAAGATGGTGTCTTTCCTGCAAACCAGTATTATGAATCTCATTGTTACCACTTTGTAGCAACCCACAGTGACTGAATTTCTCCTCTTTTGGTCTAGCATATGTACCACTAGGAAGTGTCATCTTGCTTTTGAGCTCCTCCTATCTAGCTGATGACAAAGTTATTCAAGGAAGAAGATAGCTCCCTGCCTTGGGGAAACAGTCTTGAAGAAACCATAGATGTATGAAAAGACTATTTCCATTAACAAAGGGAATAAGATCAGGAAATATTTTTGATCTTACTATATGACCTAAGCATCTATCTCAGAGAAAATTTTTTTAAAGTACTCAAACAAATACTTGTACATGAATGATCCTAGTAACTCTATTCACAATAGCCAAAAGATGGAAAGAGCTCAAATGTCCATAAATGGAAGACTGGATAAATACATTGTGGTATAATATACACATATAATTAACTATTACTCAGCCACAAAAAGCTAATATATGCTACAATGGGGATGAACCACAAAAATATTATAAGTGTAAGAAGACACAAAAGGTTGTATAATCCCATGTATATGAAATATCCAGAATAGGTATATCCACAAATGCAGAAAGCAGGTTGGTAGTTGCCAGGGACTGGGGAAAGAGAGAAATGAAGAGTAACTGTTTAATGGGTACAGGTTTTTATTTGGGGGTGATGAAGGTATTTTGGAAAAAGGCAGAGGTGGTGATGATACAGCATTGTGGATGTACTAAATGCCAATAATTTGTTCACCTTAAAATGATCAATTTTGTTACGTGAATTTAACCTCTATAACACAGGGCACTTCAAAAAACAGAGCTTCAATAAATATTTGTAGAATGAATGAACAATAAACAAAGGAATGGATGTGGTCCTTGCAAACAGCTCATACTAAAAGATGGTCTATGAAAAGAGACTTTGTAAGTGGATATGGTGCTGACCAGCAGTCTAAAATGATTCTTACTGGACTTCTCTCAGTTTCATTATTCTGTTCATGGAGAACAGGAATCAAAGCCTAGGGTTCTATCCGGGAGGAAAAAATCTTCCTGTCTTGGAATTTTCAGAACCTAGTGTCTTCCTACATAGCAAAAAACATTTCTGACTGCCAGGAGGGAGTAAAGCCAGTGGGAGTTAGTCCCATCTGCCTGCAGAGAGGCAAGAACATTATCTGTCTAAATTCTTCTTCATCAGAAAGTCTTATGGCTGGGGGCCCTTCCCAGCTCTCACTGTGACCTAGCCTTAGGACCACATTAAAGAGCATTACCATGCCGCAGAGAGGAGGTGGGAGGGAGGAGACTGGCTGCCAGACTGAAACTAAATTAAAAATAAAGCTCCCCTTATTAAATTCATAATTATTGTGAAGCTGTGAAATCTTATTTTAAACCTCTGGCTCCTTTCTTTGTCCAGAGTACAGGCTGCCTGCTTCCGAATCCCTATTTTGCTTTATGGACAATTTCTTTTTAGCATTCTGAGCATTTAACCTTGAAAAATAGTGTTGTTTTGCTGCTGTATTTTCTGATTGTTAGTCTCCAGGCATCTCCATGGCATCTTTATAAATCTGCAGGAGCTGGTAAATATTTCTTGCCGACCAGCAGCTGAAATCTGAAAATACCAGCTCACTTTTTAGCTGTCAGGCAATTAATGTAATTCAAAGGAAATGAAAGGTATGGGCAACTGGGACTGCTTTTAATAACAGGAGGGTTCCTGGCTCAGACTTAGAAACGCAAGAGAGAAGAATCAATAAAAGACTAACAGAAAGGGTAGAAGAGGGTATGGAGTTCTCTAGAAACATTCTGTCAGCATCCTGGCAATGCTGCAAATCTGTGCCAAGAGAAACTGATAAATGCAGCTACTGATGATCGACCTGGAGATGAGTCAAACTTCGAGGTCTGGGCCAGGGCATCCACTGGCCTAAGGGGTGCCTTTGTGTAAAATGGGAAACGATCCCCCATCTGGGTAGGTGAATTAGGAGAAAGTGCTCCCTGAGTATAGATGCAGCCCCGTGCCAAGGCACACAGCTTGGTGTTCAGAGTGGTACTGGATTTTAGCCTTCTTCCTCCAAATTTATTCCTATGGCCAGCAGCCTTTGTGCAGCACACAAACTGAACAGCTGTGTGTAGCATCCCTATCCAGATCACTTCCCACTTCCCTGTTTCTTGGATATTGGTTTCCTATTCTTCCCTGCTAAGTCAGGAATCAACTATATTGGCTTTGGACCCCAAAGGTAATTTAAGTGTAATTGGATTCATAGGAGGAGTTAGACTATGGAGAAGGAGAAGGGTGGAGCTCTCACATATGGCAATGTTATTTTGTTTCTCAAAGACAACAGGAAAAACTCTTTCCTTCTAGTGAGGTATACACTGGTCACTAAAGAAATACAATTTTCCAAGCACGGGAATTATAAGTCTATCAATATCTGCCGCCCTTCATATACTTTTTTTTTTTTTTCAATACATGGAGTCTCACTCTGTTTCCCAGGCTTGAGTGCAGTGGTGCAATCTTGGCTCACTGCAACCTCCGCCTCCTGAGTTCAAGTGATTCTCCTGCCTCAGCCTCCCGAGTAACTGGGATTACAGGCATGCGCCAACATACCCGGCTAATTTTTGCATTTTTAGTAGCGACGGGGTTTCACCATGTTGGCCAGGCTGGTCTCAAACTCCTGACCCTGGGTGATCCGCCTGCCTCAGCCTCCCAAAGTCCTGGGATTGAAGGCATGAGCCTCCACGCCCAACTCATATACTTCTTACATGGCAGTCGAGGTTGCACAATGCATAGAGCACCAATCATATTCTACTTTATATAAATAATGACTTTCCTGACTATATGGATTACATGTCATTGCTGCCCCCTGGAGTTGTGCAATATGGCAACCTTGAATCCCACGGGCAGTGCATGGGGGAGGCCTATAGAGGATATTAAGGTACATGGATGAAACTACCTCCCAAGAAAAAGCAAGATTTCAAAACCCAGTTGATGAAAATAAATACAAAATCATCAAATGTATTTTGATATATCAACAAATATTTAGCAAACAAAAAGTCCATCTATAATAACATTTTTAAATCAAATATCTAGGAGTAAACCTAGCAAAATACACACAAGACTGCTTCATGGAAAACTCTAAGATATTACTGGTAAAAATGTTTAAACACCTAAGTAAATGAAGGGATAAACCAAGGTCCTGGATTGGGGGACTCTGACTCCATACTGCAGTAGCACTGTAGTAATATTAATTGTCTGCAAATTGATCTACAGATTTAACACAATTCCAATCAAATTCCCAGCCTGTGTTGTTTGTTTTGGAAATTAAGAAGCCAATTTTTAAATTTATATGTACAGGCAGAGTCAAGACTAGCCAAGACAATCTTAGAGAATGACAAAGTAGAAGGAAACGCTCTATAGGTATTAAAACTTATTACAATGATAGACAGTAAGAAACTGGTATTGGTGGCTGGTCATGGTGGCTCACACCTGTAATTCCAGCACTTTAGGAAGCTGAGGCGGGTGGATCACCTGAGGCCAGGAGTTCGAGACCAGCCTGGCCAACATGGTGAGACCCTGTCTCTACTAAAAATGCAAAAATTAACTGGGCAT
>NW_012101610.1:2954918-2956790 GCF_000951045.1 Mandrillus leucophaeus | reverse complement strand
CCATCTGACAAAGGGCTAATATCCAGAATCTACAAAGAACTCAAACAAATTTACAAGAAAAAAAAACAAACAACCCCATCAAAAAGTGGGCAAAGGATATGAACAGACACTTTTCAAAAGACAACATATATGCAACCAACAGACACATGAAAAAATGCTCATGATTACTGGTCATCAGAGAAATGCAAATCAAAACCACAATGAGATACCATCTCATGCCAGTTAGAATGGCGATCATTAAAAAGTTAGGAAACAACAGATGCTGGAGAGGATGCGGAGAAACAGGAATGCTCCCACTGTTGGTGGGAGTGTAAACTAGTTCAAACATTGTGGAAGACAGTGTGGTGATTCCTAAAGGATCTAGAACTAGAAATACCATTTGACCCAGCAATCCCATTTACTGGGTGTATACCCAAAGGGTTATAAAATCATGCTACTATAAAGACACATGTACACATACGTTTATTGAGGCACTATTCACAATAGCAAAGACTTGGAAGCAACCCAAATGTCCATCAATGTTGACTGGTTTAAGAAAATATGGCACATATACACCATGGAATACTATGCAGCCATAAAAAAGGATGAGTCCATGTCCTTTGTAGGGACATGGATGAAGCTGGAAACCATCATTCTCAGCAAACTATCACAAAGACAGAAAACGAAATACTGCATGTTCTCACTCATAGGTGGGAATTGAACAATGAGAATACTTGGACACAGGGTGAGGAACATCACACACTGGGGCCTGTCAGAGGGTGGGGGGCTTGGGGAGGGATAGCATTATGAGAAATACCTAATGTAAATGACGAGTTGATGGATGCAGCAAACCAGCATGGCATATGTATACCTATGTATCAAACTTGCACATTGTGCACATGTACCCTAGAACTTAAAGTATAATAATAACTTTAAAACAATAATATTTGTCCTCAAAATAGGTAAGTACACAATTATTAAAATGGGAAAAGATTTGCATGGCTACTTCCCCAAGGAGGACATACAGAGAGCACATAAACACATAAAGATGATTGACATCATTAGTTATCAGGAAAATGTAAATTAAAAGTACCTTGAGATAGCACCGCACACCCATTAGAATAGCTAAAATAAATCTTCAAAAGTGAATGATATCAAGTACTTGTGAGAATAGGGAATAATTTGTATTTTCATTTTATTTTATTTTTAGTAGAGATGGGGTTTCACTATGTTGACCAGGTTGGTTCGAACTCCTGGCCTCAGATGATCCACCCTCTACCTCCCAAAGTGCTGCGATTACAGGGGTGAGTCACCATGCCCAGCCCTGGTACAACCCATTTTGGAAAATGACTTGGTAGTTTCTTATACAATTAAATACAGATTTACTGTATCACTAAGCAACTTCCCTACTAGGTGTTTACCAGAACAATGAAAACTTACATTCACACACACACAAATAAAAGACATATGCACAAATGTGTCTACTAGTTTTATTCACAGTTGCCAAAAATGGTAACAAATCAAATGGCCTGCAATTGGTTAATAGGTTTTAAAAATCACTGTACATCTGTACAATGGGCTACTCAGTGATAAAATGAAATTAGAGATGTGATGACACAGATGAATCTCAAAGGCAGGATAGTGAGTAACAGAGGCCAGACTCATAATCTTATGAGTACATCTAGACTGCCTAATTCCCTTTTAAAGATATTCTGAAAAAGGTAAAACTATAGGTACTGAAAAGAGATGAGTGATTGTCAGGGGCTGAGGGTAGCAGGAGACGTTGTCTACAAAGGGACAAGAAAAAAATTAGGGAGGGGGGATTGTGGAAATGTTCTACATCCTGATTATGTTGGTGGGTACACGACTGCACGTTTGTCAAAACTCACTAAA
>NW_012101610.1:2945028-2947363 GCF_000951045.1 Mandrillus leucophaeus | reverse complement strand
CACACACTGGGGCCTGTCAGAGGGTGGGGGGCTTGGGGAGGGATAGCATTATGAGAAATACCTAATGTAAATGACGAGTTGATGGATGCAGCAAACCAGCATGGCATATGTATACCTATGTATCAAACTTGCACATTGTGCACATGTACCCTAGAACTTAAAGTATAATAATAACTTTAAAACAATAATATTTGTCCTCAAAATAGGTAAGTACACAATTATTAAAATGGGAAAAGATTTGCATGGCTACTTCCCCAAGGAGGACATACAGAGAGCACATAAACACATAAAGATGATTGACATCATTAGTTATCAGGAAAATGTAAATTAAAAGTACCTTGAGATAGCACCGCACACCCATTAGAATAGCTAAAATAAATCTTCAAAAGTGAATGATATCAAGTACTTGTGAGAATAGGGAATAATTTGTATTTTCATTTTATTTTATTTTTAGTAGAGATGGGGTTTCACTATGTTGACCAGGTTGGTTCGAACTCCTGGCCTCAGATGATCCACCCTCTACCTCCCAAAGTGCTGCGATTACAGGGGTGAGTCACCATGCCCAGCCCTGGTACAACCCATTTTGGAAAATGACTTGGTAGTTTCTTATACAATTAAATACAGATTTACTGTATCACTAAGCAACTTCCCTACTAGGTGTTTACCAGAACAATGAAAACTTACATTCACACACACACAAATAAAAGACATATGCACAAATGTGTCTACTAGTTTTATTCACAGTTGCCAAAAATGGTAACAAATCAAATGGCCTGCAATTGGTTAATAGGTTTTAAAAATCACTGTACATCTGTACAATGGGCTACTCAGTGATAAAATGAAATTAGAGATGTGATGACACAGATGAATCTCAAAGGCAGGATAGTGAGTAACAGAGGCCAGACTCATAATCTTATGAGTACATCTAGACTGTCTAATTCCCTTTTAAAGATATTCTGAAAAAGGTAAAACTATAGGTACTGAAAAGAGATGAGTGATTGTCAGGGGCTGAGGGTAGCAGGAGACGTTGTCTACAAAGGGACAAGAAAAAAATTAGGGAGGAGGGATTGTGGAAATGTCCTACATCCTGATTATGTTGGTGGGTACACGACTGCACGTTTGTCAAAACTCACTAAACTGTATACGAAAAGGGTACCATACGCAAGGGATGTCTCAATAACCTTAACCAAAAAAGTAAACAAATAAAATATTTTGCTTAAGCCCTGAACCCAGCTACATCTGAAGTGAAATTTACTCTTGGAGTTTTCAGTTCTATAAGCTAATACGTTCTCTCTTTTCTTAACCACTTGAGTTGGATTTCCTGTTGCTAGTCACTAAAAGAGTCCCAACTGTTACATGGGCTCTGTTTACCCAATATTCTAGCCCAGCATCTAGATTTAATGAGGATGAATGGTCTCCCTACAGTTTAAACTTCTCAGAAACCAGAGTTTGTAGTTAGGAATAGCAACGGTATGATATATGCACACGTTATCCCTCCTCTTCGGCCCATGACAGTCAATGATCACACACCCTTCAGAGTATACACAGCTTCAGAGACCTTCTTATCAAGACAGTGTACTTTGTCTCATCCCTACTTCACTGAAATCATTACTTCTCTCTTCTTGTAGCAGGTAGACTCTAAGATGTCCCCCAGTCATCCCCTCCTCTTCACCTTCACATCTTCGCATGGTTACTTTTTTTTGGTATGGACAGGACCTGTGACATACTTCTAATCAATAGAATATGTCAACGATGAGGGGCTGTCACTTCTATAATTAGGTTATGTAAGATTGTAACTTCTGGCCGGGAGCGGTGACTCATGCCTGTAATCCTAGCACTTTGGAAGGTGGAGGCAGGCAGATCACAAGGTCAGGAGATCGACACCATCCTGGCTAACACGATGAAACCCTGTCTCCACTAAAAATACAAAACTAAAATTAGCTGGGCGTGGTGGCGGGCACCTGTAGTCCCAACTACTCGGGAGGCTGAGGTGGGAGAATGGCGTGAACCAGGGAGGTGGAGCTTGAAGTGAGCAGAGGTTGTGCCACTTGCACTCCAGCCTCGGTGACAGAGCAAGACTCCATCTCAAAAAAAAAGATTGTAACTTCCATCTTGCTAGCAGACTCTATTGTCTTCTTGGCTTGCATGGTTTGATGAAACAAGCTGACATACTAGAGAGGCCTCCATGGCAAGGAACTGAGGGTAGCCTCCAACCAACAGCCAGCTAAGAACTGAGGCCCTTGGTACAACAACCCTTGCGGAACTGAACCCTACCAACAGCCATGGGAACTTGGAAGGGGGTTCATCCCCAGTAGAACCTTCAAATGAAACCTCA
>NW_012101610.1:2942517-2944978 GCF_000951045.1 Mandrillus leucophaeus | reverse complement strand
CTGAAAATAACACAAATGTACAACAATAAAATGAATAAATAAATGGTAGTATAGTCATATGATGGAATACTACACAGCCATGAAAACTGACTATGGCTACATGCAAATATCTGGATGAATCTCATAACCACGTACAAAATAAGCAAGGACAAGTTGATTCATATTTCTTAATTCCATTTATATTGTTTTCAAAGTGGTAAAAACTAATCTCTGTGTTAAAACTCAACATAGAAGTTACTTTTTGATAAAAGAGGACACTATGGCATTTTTGAGATGCTGGTTATGCAAGTATGTTCATATTGTGATAATATATTGAGCCATATCCTTACAGCTTGTGCACTTTTCTTTAAATAGATTATTTTACTTAAGTGTTTTTTTTTAAGTTTTTTAAACCCATTTCAAAGGCCATATCTGGGAAGCCTTCCCAGAACACACAGATAGATTTAATTACTCCCTCATTGATATCTTGGACTTATTTAGGTTGTTATACTTCGAAAAATCTATTACAATTTGTTTTCTTCCATGCAGTTCCTCCCTGTTACACACGAAATTCTTGAGTTAAGAGCAATATGGATATTTATTGGGATGTCTGGTTCCCATTGTTTGTTTGTTTGTTTGCATTGTTTTTTGCCCACAGCATCATATGTTTTCCCATTCTAACAGAGCCCTAGTTTTTCTTTGAGAATTCATTCTTCTACATATAAGGTCTGTGTGATCTGAGTGAGGCTCCATTCCTAGTCACACAGGTAGGGGAGGTGACCCAGGTCCAAGACAATCACTGTGTATCACATGATATATTAGTCTGTTCTCACACTGCTACAAATAAATACTTGAGACTAGCTAATTCATAAAGAAAAGAAGTTTAATTGGCTCACAGTTCTGCAGGCTGTACAGGATAGCAGCTTCTGCTTCTTGGGAAGCCTCAGGAAACATTCAATCATGGTGGGAGGTGAAGGGGAAGCGGGCATGTATTATGTGGCCAGATATAGAGAAAAGATGGGAAGGTGCCACACACTGTTAAATGACCAGATCTCACAATAACTCACTCACTCACTCTCATGAGAGAAGCACCAAGGAGATGGTGCTAAATCATTTATGAAAGACCATCCCATGATCCAATCATCTCCCACTTGGCCCCACCTCCAACGTTGCGATTACAATTGAGCATGAGATTTGGGTGGGACACAGATCCAAACCACATCACATGACCTAAACTGATCTAATCAGACTGAAAGTCATTCTGGATTAGAATCAATTTCAGGGTTTTTGTGGAATATACCAAGCCACAGATGTTAATCTTTCACTGAGCATGAAACTGAAGAATGAGGTTTCAGGAGCTACTGTCAGACACCATTAAACCATGAGAAAGAGTCTTCCTGAAAATGGAGTCAATAATGAAAAAGGTTAGGAGAGAAAGCCCCAAAAGAAACCCACACTTGTATGGTCAACTGTGATTTACAAATGTGTGAGGTGGCTGGGCACAATGGCTCACGCTTATAATCCCAGCGATTTGGGAGGCCAAGGCAACCAGATCACTTGAGGCCAGGAGTTCGAGACTAGCCTGGCCAACATGACAAAACCCCATCTCTACTAAAAATACAAAAATTAGCCGGATGTGGTGGTGTGCACCTGCAGTCCCAGCTACTTGGGAGGCTGAGGTAGGAGGATTGCTTGAACCTGGGAGGTGGAGATTGCAGTGAGCTGAAACCACGCCACTGCACTACAGACTGGGTGACAGAACAAGACCCTGCCTCAAAACAAAAACAAAAACAAATGTGTAAGGCAATTTAGTAGAGAAAAAATTGTCTTTTCAAAAATAGTGCTGAATTGGGTAACTATTTGCAAAAAATAAAGAAGTAAACCTCAACACACACCTCATACAAAAATTAAACTCTAAGTAGATTATAGAGCTAAACGTAAAACCTAAAACTGTAAAACTTCTAGAAGAAAACATAGAATAAAATTTTTATGACCCTGATTTAGGCAAAGATTTCTTAGTTAGAACATGAAAACCATCATCCATAAAAGAGAGAGTGGATAAGTTGCACTTCATCAACATTTTACACAACTTCTGCTCCTCAAAAGACACTGTTAAGGTATTAAAAGGCAAGCCACATTTTAAAAATGCAAGCCACTGGGATAAAAATATTTGTGCAATATATACCTGATAAAGGATTTGTATCCAGAATATACTTTTAAAACTCTCCAAGCCCAATAATAAAACAATAATACAATTTTTATCTAATGTTATGTTACTTTATGTCTCTGGAGCTCTATGTTCATTTACACGTTTCAGATTTTTTTTTTTTACAAGTTCAACTTTTATTTTAGATTCAGGGGGTACATGTGCAAGTTTTTTACATGGGTATCTTGTTTAATGCTAAGGTTTAGGGTACAACTGATCCCATCACCAAGGTAGTAAGCATAGTACCCAATAGTTTTTCAACACTCGCCTTCCTCC
>NW_012101610.1:2937246-2940512 GCF_000951045.1 Mandrillus leucophaeus | reverse complement strand
CGGGTGGATCACCTGAGGCCAGGAGTTCGAGACCAGCCTGGCCAACATGGTGAGACCCTGTCTCTACTAAAAATGCAAAAATTAACTGGGCATGGTGGCGTGTGCCTGTAATCCCAGCTACTCAGGAGGCTGAAGCAGGAGAATTGCTTGAACCCTAAAGGCGGAGATTGCAGTGACCTGAAATCATGTCACTGCACTCTAGCCTGTGCAACAGGGTGAGATTCCAACTCAAAAACAGAAAAGAAAAGAAAAGAAAAGAAAAAGTGGTGTTGGCTTGAAAACAGACAAACAAATGGAAGATAATTGAGTCCAGAAACAGACCTTTGCATCTATGAACATGTGATTTATGATAAAATGGCAGAACAGTGAAGAAATAAGTCTTTTCAACAAATGGTGCTGGGTCAACTGGATCAAATATGGTAAAACAAAAAAAAAAAAACTAGAGCCCTTCCTCACATCATACCTAAAAACAAATCCCAAATGGTGTGTAGGTTTAAACGTAGAAAGTAAAATAAGCTTCCAGATGATAACATCAGAGTGTATCTATCTTCATTATTTTAAGTAGGAAAAGATTTCTTGGACAAGCCACAGAGAGTACGAATCATAAAGCAAACAACTGATAAACTTTTAATTTTAAAATTAAACTTTTAAAATTAAGAACATTTATGAAACAAAACAAAACAAAACAAAAAACAAACACTATTACAAAAGTGAAAAGGGCCGGGCATGGTGACTCATGCCTGTAACCCCAGCTACTTGGGAGGCTGAAGCAGGAGGATTGCTTGAGGCCAGGAGTTTAAGACCAGCCTGGGAAACGTAGCAAGACTCCCATCTCTACAAAAATAAAATTTAAAAGCTAGTCACGTGCGGTGGCACATGCCTGTAGTCCCCGCTACTCGGGAGGCTGAGGTGGGAGGATTGCTTCAGCCCAGGAGTTCAAGGTTGCAGTGAGCTATGATCACATCACTGCATTCTGGCCTAGATGACAAAGCAAGACCCCTTATCTTATTTAAAAAAAAAAAAAAAAAGTGAAAAGGTAAGCCTCATAGTAGGAGGAGATCATTGCAATATGTAAATGAAAAGGGACTTATACCAGAGTACAAAATAATTTCTAAATCAATACAAAAACACTATAGAAAAATGAACAAAACAGATGCTTCACAAAACAAGGATATCTAAATTGCCAATAGACAGATTAAAAGGTGTTCAACCTCATCATTAGTCTTTGGTAAATGCAAAATAAAATCATTTTCAGATACCACTACATACCTACTAGAATGGCTAAAATTTTAAAAAGACTAACACTATCAAGCAGTGAGAACAATGTAGAGGAACTAGAACTCCCGTTATGCTGCTAGTGGGAGTTTAAATCAACACAAGCACTTTAGAAAACTGTTTAGCAGAATCTACTACATTTGAACATATGCTAATTCTATGACTCAGAAATTTATATTCTAGATGTATATCCAACTATATTTACATATAGCCAAAAATGAAATATAAAATTGTTCATGGCAACACTTTTTAATAGTCAAAAACTGAAAATAACACAAATGTACAACAATAAAATGAATAAATAAATGGTAGTATAGTCATATGATGGAATACTACACAGCCATGAAAACTGACTATGGCTACATGCAAATATCTGGATGAATCTCATAACCACGTACAAAATAAGCAAGGACAAGTTGATTCATATTTCTTAATTCCATTTATATTGTTTTCAAAGCGGTAAAAACTAATCTCTGCGTTAAAACTCAGCATAGAAGTTACTTTTTGATAAAAGAGGACACTAAGGCATTTTTGAGATGCTGGTTATGCAAGTATGTTCATATTGTGATAATACATTGAGCCATATCCTTACAGCTTGTGCGCTTTTCTTTAAATAGATTATTTTACTTAAGTGTTTTTTTAAAAGTTTTTTAAACCCATTTCAAAGGCCATATCTGGGAAGCCTTCCCAGAACACACAGATAGATTTAATTACTCCCTCATTGATATCTTGGACTTATTTAGGTTGTTATACTTCGAAAAGTCTATTACAATTTGTTTTCTTCCATGCAGTTCCTCCCTGTTACACACGAAATTCTTGAGTTAAGAGCAATATGGATATTTATTGGGATGTCTGGTTCCCATTGTTTGTTTGTTTGCATTGTTTTTTGCCCACAGCATCATATGTTTTCCCATTCTAACAGAGCCCTAGTTTTTCTTTGAGAATTCATTCTTCTACATATAAGGTCTGTGTGATCTGAGTGAGGCTCCATTCCTAGTCACACAGGTAGAGGAGGTGACCCAGGTCCAAGACAATCACTGTGTATCACATGATATATTAGTCTGTTCTCACACTGCTACAAATAAATACTTGAGACTAGCTAATTTATAAAGAAAAGAAGTTTAATTGGCTCACAGTTCCGCAGGCTGTACAGGAAGCATAGCAGCTTCTGCTTCTTGGGAAGCCTCAGGAAACATTCAATCATGGTGGGAGGTGAAGGGGAAGCGGGCATGTATTATGTGGCTAGATATAGAGAAAAGATGGGAAGGTGTCACACACTTTTAAATGACCAGATCTCACAATAACTCACTCACTCACTCTCATGAGAGAAGCACCAAGGAGATGGTGCTAAATCATTTATGAAAGACCATCCCATGATCCAATCATCTCCCACTTGGCCCCACCTCCAACGTTGCGATTACAATTGAGCATGAGATTTGGGTGGGACACAGATCCAAGCCATATCACATGACCTAAACTGATCTAATCAGACTGGAAGTCATTCTGGATTAGAATCAATTTCAGGGTTTTTGTGGAATATACCAAGCCACAGATGTTAATCTTTCACTGAGCATGAAACTGAAGAATGAGGTTTCAGGAGCTACTGTCAGACACCATTAAACCATGAGAAAGAGTCTTCCTGAAAATGGAGTCAATAATGAAAAAGGTTAGGAGAGAAAGCCCCAAAAGAAACCCACACTTGTATGGTCAACTGTGATTTACAAATGTGTGAGGTGGCTGGGCACAATGGCTCACGCCTATAATCCCAGCGATTTGGGAGGCCAAGGCAACCAGATCACTTGAGGCCAGGAGTTCGAGACTAACCTGGCCAACATGACAAAACCCCATCTCTACTAAAAATACAAAAATTAGCCGGATGTGGTGGTGTGCACCTGCAGTCCCAGCTACTTGGGAGGCTGAGGTAGGAGGATTGCTTGAACCTGGGAGGTGGAGATTGCAGTGAGCTGAAACCACGCCACTGCACTACAGAC
>NW_012101610.1:2932169-2937196 GCF_000951045.1 Mandrillus leucophaeus | reverse complement strand
ATGGTTACTTTTTTTTGGTATGGACAGGACCTGTGACATACTTCTAATCAATAGAATATGTCAACGATGAGGGGCTGTCACTTCTATAATTAGGTTATGTAAGATTATAACTTCTGGCCGGGAGCGGTGACTCATGCCTGTAATCCTAGCACTTTGGAAGGTGGAGGCAGGCAGATCACGAGGTCAGGAGATCGACACCATCCTGGCTAACACGATGAAACCCTGTCTCCACTAAAAATACAAAACTAAAATTAGCTGGGCGTGGTGGCGGGCACCTGTAGTTCCAACTACTCGGGAGGCTGAGGTGGGAGAATGGCGTGAACCAGGGAGGTGGAGCTTGAAGTGAGCAGAGGTTGTGCCACTTGCACTCCAGCCTCGGTGACAGAGCAAGACTCCATCTCAAAAAAAAAGATTGTAACTTCCATCTTGCTAGCAGACTCTATTGTCTTCTTGGCTTGCATGGTTTGATGAAGCAAGCTGACATACTAGAGAGGCCTCCATGGCAAGGAACTGAGGGTAGCCTCCAACCAACAGCCAGCTAAGAACTGAGGCCCTTGGTACAACAACCCTTGCGGAACTGAACCCTACCAACAGCCATGGGAACTTGGAAGGGGGTTCATCCCCAGTAGAACCTTCAAATGAAACCTCAGCCAGGTTGACAACCTTAATTGCAGCCTTATCCAAAGACTCTGACACAGAAGACCCAACTAAATTGTGCCTACATTTTTGATCATGGAAATTGTGAGATAATAAATGTGTTTTGTGTTAAGCTGTTAAGTTTAGGTGTGATTATTGTGTAGCAATAGATCACTAATACACATCCCCATCATAAACAATTCCAAAAGATGTAGGTAACTATGCACCTCACAGAGAGAATGTTTCATGGAATTTTCTTAACTGTACACTTACCTGACAATGATTACATCTCACTCTGCTAACCTCCCTGTGGTCTCTAAGTTTTGCCCTAATTAACTGTGGACTGATTTTCTCAAATGAAAACAAGTCATCTTCAAGCACATTTTCTTTTCTTTCTGCTTTTTTGATGCCCTAATAAAGCAAGCTAATCTTGGAGGCTAAGTGGATAATTCTCATCTTACAGATTAAAATTAATTGAGCTGCATGGAGAGACAAAAGCTTGCCCTTTTATTTGGATGTTCTGGCAACTTGTACCAGGAATGCCATGGTAACCAACATCACTTTACAGAATTTTTCCTTTAATCCCATTGTTCAGGTAGAAAACTTTCCATCTCCATTTTCCATCTTTTAAAAAATTATGAATAAAAAGAAACTGAGGTAGCTGGAATGGAAAAGTAAAGCTGGTTTTTTGCCTAACCATTCTCATTACTTCACATACCACAGCTCTTTCCTCTGGCTACTTCTTCACATTGAGCACTTGACTAACGGCTTCTGTTTCATGTAGAAGAGCATTTATTGCTCTGGTACTCCCCTTTAACACTTCAGCTAGGGATATCATAGAGCAGAGATTTACAACCACAACCATGGGGCAAATCTGGCCCACCATATTTTTTGTAAATAAAGTTTTATTAAAACACAGTCACATACATTCATTTGCCTGCTGCCTATGACTGCTTTCACACTACAATGGCAGAGTTGAGTGGTGGTAACAGACAGATGGTCTATGAAACCCAAAATATTTACAGTCAGGCCCTTTGCAGAAAGCATTTGCTGACCCTTATCATTAAAAAAAATTTGAGAAGCTTCAGAGAGTGAACATTCTTTGGCTGCAGGGCATTGCAAGGAACATGAACAGGGTTCAGGAGAAGTATATTCTATGTCTAGCCCTATGTAACCCTGCATTAGTCAGTTCTCTGTGCTTCAGTTTACCCATCAAAATTTCAGTAAGTAGACTAGATCAGGTTTCTCCTGGTTTTGAGTAACATCAACTCAAACAACCTGAGGTATTTTATTCATGTCAATAGCCCAACTATTTTCATCTGAAATCTTATTATTTTGTTTTTCTTTTCTAGATTTACCATGCTAGACAGCTTAAACATATATTACCAACTTAAAGTCTAAATTCACCATGTCTTCAAAGAAAATAAGAACTCCTACTTGACTGGGCTTTGAGACTAAATGGGACATTAATATTTAGTACAAATGAACCAGAAGCAAGAAGCGAGTTTGTGTAGAGTAACTTTATCACAATCATCATCGTCATATATATTGCACCTAAGATGTTCCAGGTACTGTTCTAAGCGCTTTAAATATTTTAGTTCCTTTACAGTCTCACAAAAACCTTAAGAAATAGGTACTATTATTAATCCCATTTTACAGATAAGGAAGCTGAGGTACAGAGACGTTAAGTAACTTTTCCGAGGTCAAGAAGCTGGTAAATAGCAAAGCCGGGATTCAAACCCCATGCAGTCTGGCTCCAGAGTCCTTTCTATTAACTGACATCCCATATAAAAGAGAGAGCATTCCTGGCCCTGACAACATGTCTTCAGCAAAAGCAAAAGAAAGAGAACAGTTTCTCCATCTGCCCCACCCCATCTAGTCTAAAACAGTATTCCTCAGGGCTATGGGGAGGAGATCAGATGAGAAAGAGATGCAAGAGTTAGGAATTATGGCTGAACCATAAGCAACTTCCCTTAGATTGATGTTTCTTGAGCTCAGCCTCCCATCTGCAAGGGGCAGTTTTCATGTACCCCAGAGCTGTGTGGCCTGCAGATGGTCTCAGTCAAGAGACTCCATCAGCTGTCTATCCAGCAATTGTCCATCTATGCCCAAAACTTTGCTCAGTCTGTCTGAACCAAATGTAGAAACAGTCTCTGGACATTTAAAGGGTAGAAGGCTGGGAGGAAGCCTCTGAACTATATTTCTGGAAGGCTGAATGGAGACAGTTTGAGGGCACACTCTTCCAAGTCAGGCCACTGGTCTACGCATGCCAGAACCTCAGCAAAAATGAGAATTTACTGAAGAATACTGAGGAATACAAGAAACTCGAATCCTGAGTTGAATTACAAGTTTTGGGGACTTCAGCGGCAGGAATGCATTCTTACAATATTCAGTGAGTAGCTACTGTGTACTGAGCACTGTGTGAACACTGGAAATCCAGAGATGACTAATACTTTTATAATTCCCAAAATAGCAATGCTCCCTCGCCCCTAAGCCTTTGCATAGCCTTGTTTCTCTTCCTGGAGTTCCTTCCCCTGACTCCTTCATCTGGCCAAATCCTCACAGTCATGACATTGCTGGGCCTTGCCTCCTCCAGGGGGGGTCTCCTGACCCCCACCTTGACATCGAAACTGTGGACACTTGCTAGCCTTATGTTCTTTGGTGAGTTATATTTTCTCCTTAGCTCACGCTTTTCGATGGTAAAATGAGAATCCTCACAGATGCATCTAAGGTCATTTAGAAGACTAAATGAAAGCATTATGTAAGGTTTTAACTCAGTGCCTCATTCTTTAATTGCTCCCACATTGTCTTGAGATCTCCCTTCCAGACCAGGGGCTGTGTCTAATTCATTTCTGTATTCACAGATCCTATCACAGGGTCTGACATTTAATACATGTTTGATGAAGGAAGAGAGGGAGAGATGCTACTCTTGACTCAAAGTTTTCCCAGTATAAAGGGAAAAACAGATATGTACACAAATAATGAGAGCCCAATATGAAAAATGCTATAAAAGAAACATTAAAAAGAGCCTCACAGAATCAAAGAAGAAAGGGCCATCGATGGCTGGTGATCTTGGGAAATACCTTGCAAAGGCAATAGCTGGTTGAGGACTAAGAGCTTGCCAAGCATAGCAGCAGGCAGATTAGAGCATTCTAGGCAAGGAGAATTGGATACCTGATTCCCAAGCACAAGGATTAAATTCTTATGGGGAGTGGTAGGTTGGAAAAAAATAAGTGAAAGAGATAGAAGTGTTTAAGGAATATACATCCTTAACATAAAAATGAGTTACAGGGACAAAGATAATGTATGTAAATGTATGACTATTTTGCCTTTAGTAAATATAGAGAAAAAAGTGGAGAACAAAAAGAGGCCATCAGTGATTTTTATATGTCTTAAATTAGCAGAAATCAGTATATACAACCCATTTTCTATGTACTGCCTCAAGACGGCAGGAAATTTCTCAGGCTCTCCCTCCGCTTCATCTGCAATAAGAAGCTCACAAATTTGTTTCGCTTTGTTGCAAATAACATGTATGCTAAGAGGCATTTTTCCTCTCTATAACTGTACAGCCATCTAAATGGGCCTTTTCTGATTTTACGACTTGGATATGTTAACAAGCACCCCTCAGGGTCCCCCTTGTATCCCAGAAACAGCACGCTTGTAAAGCCTTATTCATGTGATATCCTTAATAGCTGCTGACATTTATTAAGTGTTTAAGATGTGCCAGGCACGGTGCTAAGCGTCTTAGAACTCTTCCAGCCTGTAACCCCCGAGACTCCCTGTGAAAATCTAAGCAGCTTGAGAATGCCCCCTACTCTGGCATTTACCTTCAGATGACCGATGAGGAAAGCAAGGATGAGAAACATGAACTTATCCTAGGCCAGCCAACTAGCAAGTGATAAACTGAACTCAGGGCTGCCTGATTCCAGAGAAAGAGCCTTCAACCATAAACTGCCAGTTCCACTTGGCCCGGGTGAGTAGCTCTGTCTCCAATCTCTCCTCAATACTCAGATTCTAGAGCCTTGGCTGTCCAGGTGATAACTTCAGGCCGGTTAATACCTGGGGAGCTCAGCACCTGTGACACACACAGAGTTCAGAAACCTCCTCCTATAGACAGGGGTTTCAGTGCCAAAGCTCTCAGGCATCAGTTTGTTTTCCGCCTCCAAGGCTCATTGCAGAAATTTCTGCTCCTACTTCACTACCCTCCTTACCTCCCTTTTCCACTCAAAACCTCCAATTTCCTCTTCTCCAATTACATCCAACAGAGGGGGCTCACATTTACCCAGAACCAAGACTCCTCTTCTTCCAAGAAAATGTTCAGTGCCTTTGTTATTTTATGTCACGGACATTCATGTCTACTGTGGCCTCAGAGAAGCCGAGTTGCAATAATC
>NW_012101610.1:2931526-2932119 GCF_000951045.1 Mandrillus leucophaeus | reverse complement strand
TGAGCAAGTTGGCTTCACCCTGGGATGCAAGGCTGGTTCAACATAAGCAAATCAATAAACATAATCCATCACATAAACAGAGCCAACAAAAAAAACACACATGATTATCTCAATAGATACAGAAAAGGCCTTTGACAAAATTCAACAGTCCTTCATGCTAAAAACTCGCAATAAACTAGGCATTGATGGAACGTATCTCTAAATAATAAGAGCTATTTATGACAAACCCACAGCCAATATCATACTAAATGGGCAAAAACTGAAAGCATTCCCTTTGAAAACCAGCACTAGACAGGGATGCCCTCTCTCACCACTCTTATTCAACACAGTGTTAGAAGTACTGGTCAGGGCAATCAGGCAAGAGAAAGAAATAAAATGTATTCAATTAGGAAAAGAGGAAGTCAAATTGCCCCTGTTTGCAGATGACATGATTGTATATTTAGAAAACCCCATCGTCTCAGCCCAAAATCCCCTTCAGGTGATAAGCAACTTCAGCGAAGTCTCAGGATACAAAATCAATGTGAAAATATCACAAGCATTCCTATACACCAAGAACAGACAACAGAGAGCCAAATCATGAGTGAACTCCCATT
>NW_012101610.1:2917428-2931476 GCF_000951045.1 Mandrillus leucophaeus | reverse complement strand
AGAATACGAGTAAAACAATGCTATTCTCCCCTGCAAGTAGGTGCTGAGCAGATAGCCTCTACTTGAGCAAGTCTTCAAAACATGAGCCCGCCTTGGGGAAACAGGCACTCTCATTCATTGCTAGTAGAATCGCAAAAGGCTACTATCACCATGGAGGACAATTTGGCGACATCCATCAGAATTACACACACACGTGTAAGTTGACCCAGAAATTCCATTTCTAGAAATTTATCCTAAATATATGAAAAAGTATACGCACGTACCTCATGCAAGTACAAGTTTATTCCTTACAATGTGTTTGACCTAAGAAATAGTTGGAAAAAATCCAATGTCCCTCTATAGTAGATTGATTAAATAAAGTATGGTACAACCTACAACAGGTAGTATGGGGCTGGAAATAAAGAATGAGGGAGTTCTCTATGTGCTGATTTGGAATAATCTCCAGGATATATTGGAAAATAAGAAACAAAACCAAAAGACCCAAGGCTCAAAACTGTGTGAAATGAGTCAAAATTAGTATTTGCTGATACACATAAAGAAACACTGAACAGATACATAAAAATGATCATGACGTCAGCGATTACTTCTGGGGGCAGGGCACTGGAGGTCAAAAGAGAGAGAGAAAGAAGGAACGGTTTTCACTGTTTGTTTGGTTTTTTTTTTAAACTTTTTAATTTTTGAGCCATGTGAATGTATTATCTATATTCCAAAAATATAGACCAAGTGCAATGGCTCATGCCTTGTAATCCCAGTACTTTGGGAGGCCAAGGCAGGAGGATTGCTTCAGGCCAGGAGTTTGAGACCAGCCTGGGCAATGGAGCAAGACCCCATCTCTACAAAAACATTAAAAATTAGCCAGTCATGGTGGTATATGTCTGTGTTCCTAGCTACTCAGGAGGCTGAGGTGAGAGGATTGCTTGCGCTCAGAAGTTCGAGGCTGCAGTAAGCAATAATTGCACTATTAAACTCCTGCCTGGGTCACGAGCAAGACCCTGGGTCTTTTGAATGAATGAATGAATGAATGAATGAATGAATGAATGAATGAATGAAAATGTGTTCACAGAAGGAAATCATCCTGAGTTTCACCAATTAAAAAAAAGTATCCAGAGATCAGATATTTCTATATCAGATTTTACACCTCTTCCAATCACAGCATCCAAAATTAGAGCTAGATCCTCCAAAAAATTTTAGCAAAGGGAAAATGGTTATATCCCTGTTTTGTACATCAGATGCTTTTAAGTAGCTTTACAACTCCCTCCAAATGCTGATATTACTGAAATGTAAATGATTATGTTAATAGCAGCTGCATCTTAATAATTGATTATCTGTTTGCTTAACATTCAGTTATTATTTGATGTAAGAAGTCTCTAGTGCACAATATTCTCTGCTAATAGCCCACATAAAATTGATCACGTGAGGTGAGTGGTTTGTTTTTTACTTTTCCTATTCAAACACCACCGTGTGAGCTGAGTTGTTTATCTGCAGATAAGAATATTTCAGAATATGTACCTATGACAATGCTTTTGGCCCACAGATGAAAACTGTCTCTGTTAGGAAAATAATGCTCCATCCTCAAATAAAATGGAAAAACCTATCACCACTTAACTCATAAAAGTCTCAACCCTTAGGATTATTCACAGAACGGTCAAATCAGAAGCGAAAAAACACCATTTAGATAAGAAATATGGAGAGACGTTTCCACAGGCATCCAAAGGGATGGTTTATGCATTCCGAGATGCTATCCAAGTGTTTCGGTCCTGAAGTTCTTCTCCGAACTTCTCTCTACCCACATACGTCTGCAAGGCCACCCTTAGACCTAAGTAACAGGGGCTCCTGTCCTGGGCCGCTCAGTCACCTGGGACCTGGACCTAGTCCTGACAAAACGCATTGATTACTCTAAACATTCACCCTAATACATAACACCATTCAGGCCCCAGAGAAGCACTGCCTCCCAGATCTTGATCTCTGTCCTCAAAACAAAAGGCAACTGTGCCCAAACACCTTGAAAGTTCATGTGCAGTACTACAGCTTAAAGGAGACAGGGGCACTGCTCTGTGCTCAGGGGTCACAAAGGCACTTAGGAAAGAGAAAGGGCAAATTAACTAACTTGTGAAATACTTCCTCTCAAATACAGTGGGTGCAATAGATTCTTGCAGAGCAGAGCATCATTTCCCCATAGTGCTGACTGGCTGTTTCTTGCTTCTCTTTGTGTTCTAATTTGTGGTTCTGGAATCAGTATGGTATTTTTGACAGTTGCATATTACAGCCATGGAAAATGTTGCAGTAGAAAGAATTCACGGCCAGGTGCGGTGGCTCACGTCTGTAATTCCAGCAATTTGGGAGACCAAGGCTGGAGGATCGCTTGAGCCCAGGAGTTCAAGAACAGTTTGGGCAACGTAGTGAAATTCCATCTCTACAAAAATTAGCCAGGCATGGTGGTGTACACCTGTAGTCTCAGCTACTCAGGAGGCTAAGGTGGGAGGATCGATTGAGGGGTCAAGGCTGAAGTGAGCCATGATTGTGCCACTGCACTTCAGCCTCGGCAACAGAATGATGACCTGTTTCAAAAAAAATTTACTCTTAATTATGTATATTCACATATCTGGCCATAATACTGACTGACTCTTGAAACTGACAACTGAACGGACATAGAAAACTAGAATCATGAATAGTTTTTAAATAAAAAATATGTAATAAGATCTAAATCAAATTTCAAAAATTAAATTTCAACTTTCATTTTTTAAAATGTTTAATATTTGTCAATACTAACATAATTTTCATTATACCTTTTAATTGTAATGAATAATTTCAAATACCTAAAGAAAAAATAATGTTTTGAAACATATATGAAAAATAACTTTAATTTTTCCATTTTCTCTTTACTATGATATACTTTCTTGGTGAAAATATATCCAAATAGTTTTAATCCAATTATATTTTATTGTATAATCACTAAATCATTGCTGTCGATAGAAGCAAATTGCTCAAAAAACAAAAAAAAAAAACATTATTGGCCAGGCACAGTGGCTCATGCCTGTAGTCCCAGCACCTTGGGAGGCCAAGGTGAGTGGATCACTTGAGGTGAGGAGTTCGAGCCCAGCCTGGCCAACATGGTGAAACACCATATCTACTCAAAATACAAAAACTAGCCAGGCATGGTGGCTTGCACCAGTAATTCCAGCTACTCGGGAGGCTGAGACAGGAGAATCACTTGAACCCAAGAGGTGGGGGTTGTAGTGAGCCGAGATCGTGCCAGCCTGGGCGACAGAGTGAGTACTCAGTCTCAAAAACAACATTATTAGTGACTTTGACAAAATTAAAGCCAGAGAAAGAAATTTTATGAAATATCTAATTTATGAATTATATGTGTCTTTTTTTTTACTCATCCATACATTGCCAGCCAGTCCACCAATAGCATATCCAAAAATAATAGGGGTTTAATTGAGTAGTGTTTGATATCATGTCAACTTCCAATAACATAAAACCTTAGCTCTATTGTATGTTTTAATCTTATCATTATGGAGGTTTGCCAAGGTAAGAGGAGATGACATATATTGGTTTATGCTTAAATGTGTAAACATACAGTATGAAAGCCTCCATTTGTTTTTTGTTTTTTTGTTGTTGTTGTTGTTTTGTTGCTTTTTTTTTTTTTTTTTGAGATAGGGTCTCGCTCTGCCATATAGGCTGCAGTGCAGTGGTGCGATTCGGCTCAGTGTAGCCTCAACATCCCAGGCTCAAGAGATCCTCCCACCTCAACCTCCCAAGTAGCTGGGACAACAGGCACGTGCCACCACGCCCAGCTAATTTTATTTGTTGTAGAGCCAAGGTCTCACTTTGTTGCCCAGGCTGGTCTTGAACTCCTGGGCTCAAGCGATCCTCCCACCTCAACCTCCCAAAGTGCTGGGATTACAGGCATGAGCCACCATGCCTGGATAGATTGTATACTTTAAATGAGGAAATTGCATGGTATGTGAATTACATCACAATGCTGTGGGAAAAAAGAGATAGAAAGATAACAAACATCTGCGGAAGACGTGAGGATAATCAAAGGATTTTGTCTTTGTCGTAGCTGGGGAGGCTCCCAACTTTGTCCTTGGCCTGATACCCTGCTTGCTCCCTGCCTCCTGATGTCAGAACCCCCCATTCTAGGAAGAGGGGAAAAAACTCCACTCTAACCTCACCACAATTTAACAGAGAATTAACCTGAAATATGTGTGTGAGCATTAAACCTAGCCCAGCACATCATCTCCCGCAGATTAAAAAGAGCCAGTGAAAATGAAATATTGTTCTCTAAGCTAATATGTAATCTTCATAGACACCATCTTATTAAAGTTTGAGAAGCCATGCCTTGAGGGTAAGCCCACCTATCGATTTATGGGCCTGGCTGGAGTTTCTGCCATTAGGTCTCCCATATTTGTTTTGCTCCCTGTCTTGATGCCAGCACTGTCTACCTCCACCTCCCCACTCCCGAAGCTGGTCCCCTGTAATTCTCTAAAATCTCCCTGCTTGGACTCGGGGTGGGGACCACTTTCCCTGCCAACGTTAGGCCTGTGTGTATTAACGGGGCCATGCGCTTAGATTTGATGGAAGTGGCGGCTTAGACGCATAAGCTCCTCATATACAGATGAATAATCACAGATAAAAACTACTTTCAAATATGATTAGGCTCTAACGGAGACAGACAGAGGCCAGAGGGAGCGCAGCTCTCAAAGAGCAAGGAGCTAACGGCATCCGAAGCCCAGAATAGGCGATTAAGGCCTCAGCAAGAACCCTGGAACTTTCCTGGGGAAAATATTACCATGATTCACAGCATCCTCTGCCCCTCCTCTCTTTCCTCGGGCCACCGTCTCCCCGGCCCGAAGCTTTGTGCTATTTTTTTCCGTGGGCTGTCGTTTGCCTCTGGGAACAGGACAGCTCTTCCCATTGTGACTTCTTGGCTCTTTAATCCAAGCCGCCTGTCACTGAAATGCACGTGGAAATCCAGGAGGGTTTTTATTTGCCGTACTTTCTTCTCGCAGGTGATAACTTGTGTTTCTTTACTGACAGGCATGCTTGTTGCCTGTGTCCCCACTGTATCCCAGCCCCGTGATAACAGCTAAAACACGAGAATTATGTACCAGCCACTTCAAACCCTTTCAAAATATTAGCTTAGTAAACCTTCATCATAATGATATGAGCTACAAACTATCATTATTCCATTTTACAGATGGGGAAATTAAGCCACAGAGAGGGTAAGGAACTTGCCCACTGCCACACAGCTAGGGAGTAGCAAAGCTGGGATTTGAACCCAGACATCCTGGCACTAAGAGGCCCAATCTTTAACCATGAAGCCATAGAGTCTCTCAATAATGACCACGTCTTGCATGTCAACTACATGTTAGGCCCTGTTCTCAGAGATTTGTCGCATTAACACATTGAATCCTCTCAAAAAGCTGATGAGGTAGATATATTTATTATCCCCATTTTACAGATGAGGATACTGAGGCTCCCCTAGAAGAGCAGGAATTTTGCATTGTCTGCCTCTATTCTGTTTCTGGACTGATGCACAGCAGGTCCTTAGCACATACTTGTTAAAGACTAGAGTGAATGTCCCCGCATCAACCACGACCCTTTTCCCAGGAACTTCTCAGAACATTTGTTTATAGCTAACCTATTTTGGAGAAAGATGTGAGGCATGTAGGGTTCTCTTTCTGGTTCTGTCACTTATGAGCTGTGTGACTTTGGGCAAGTCACTCAACCTCGCTGGGCCTCACACTGCTCCGTTCAGAACAGGGATAATAATAAAGCCCTCATCCAGGAGCTGGAGTGAGGATTCAATGCGACCGAGCAGGTAAGGTGTTCAGCATCTGTGTGGCACAGAACAGGTACAAATGCTGGCTGCCTTTACTGTTACTACTGTCAGAGCTATTGTTCACCACTGCTACAGGCCAAAATCAGTTTTAAAAGGGTGAAAAAATACAGTAAGGGGAAATAAGGGAACTAAGTTCTTGAAATTCTTTCTGAACTGGCGCTAGGGTTCCCATCCTCCTGGTTTTCCTACCTAACCAGCTGCCCCTTCTATGTCTCCTAATGCCTCTCCCAATCCTAGGTCTTCTCTATCTAAGGGGTCTTATTCCCTCTTGTAATTTAATCAGCTGTAGACCAATAACTCTCAACTATCTCCAGGCTCGTACCTCCTACACCTGCCGACTCCATGTCACTGAGATGTCTAACAGGCATCTCACACAGGGCAGGTATCCAGCATAGCACAGTGGTTGAGGCTTCTCTCATAAACCGAAGCCTCTGAGGGTCTTCCCCCAACATGGCTCCCACCCACATTTTATTCAGTCTCGAGACCTTGGAGTCATCCTCCACCCCTCTCTTTCTCTCCCATCCACATACAATTCAAACCCTGGGAGTTCCACCTTCAAAAGTATATGCCAGCTGCAACCACTTCTCACCCCTTCTGCTGACACCACATCATTTCTTGCATCAGATGACTTTGGAAGTCCCCTTGCTGGTCTCCCTCCTTCCACTGTGACCACCCCATTGCCAACCTACTCCTGACACAGTAGCAGGCAGAATCACGTTAAAATAGAAACCATCTTACCTTCCCCTCCGTTCCAAAGACTGTCATGGTTTCACACCACACTTAGGATAAAATCCTAGCTCCTCATCAGGACCTACAAAGGCCAACGTGACCTGGGTCTATCATCTCTGACCACCCTCCTCCTCTCTCCAGCCACCGAGATCTTCTTACTGTCTCTGAAGCAAGCCACGGGGAGTGCACTGTCCACTCCCTTGCCTGCAACACCCTTCCCCTCGCTTTCTTCCTGGTGGCTTCATTCTTCTCTTTGCTCAATTGTACTTTCTTGGGGAAGATGATTCTTACATAAATCAATTATTAGTAGTATTAGTCTTACTCTGTCACCCAGGCTGGAGTGCAGCAGCACGATCTTGGCTCACTGCAACCTCCACCACCTGGGCTTGAGCAATCCTTCTGCCTCAGCCTCCTGAGTAGCTGGAACCATAGGTGTGCACCACCATGCCCAGCTAATTTTTTTTATTGTTAGTAAAGACAGGGGTTTCACCATGTTGCCCAGGCTGGTCAGGAATCAATTATTACAATGGGGCTTGAAACATGATTTTTATTTTATTATTACTTTTTAGAGACAGGGTCTCTCTCTGTTGCCCAAGCCAGAGTGCAGTAGCATGATCACAGCTCACTGCAGCCTCAGCCTCCCCAGGCTCAAGCGATCCACCCTCTTCGGCCTCCCAAATAGCTGGGACTACAGGTATGTGCTACTATGCCTGGATAATATTTTTAGTAGTAGTAGAGATGAGGGTCTCACTATGTTTCCTTGGCTGGTCTTGAACTTCTAGGATCAAGTGATCCATCCACTTCAGTCTCCCAAAGCGCTGGGATTACAGGCGTGAGTCACCACTCCTGGCCATGATTTTTCATTCTGCCGATCCTTTTACAAGGATTAGTTAGCTCCCTAACTAAGAGCTTTCCTCCTTCACTTCTCCCTTTCTCTTTAGACACACTACGGACTCATGGGTTTTTATTTCTCCAGTGTGCGACATTCAGTTACATCCTTTTTCCTAATGCTCAAATTGCCCCTAATTTAACCTGACCATTCTATTTAAAAGAGCAGCCTCTAGGTTTCAACTCAGTCATTCCACATCCCGGCACCCAGTTGAATTCTTTTTCATAGAACACATCATCATTTCTGAAACGATATTATTCATTTACTTCTTTATTGTCTGTCTCTAGTCAAATAGGGTATAAGTTTCATGTGGCCAAAGATATTGCCAGTCTCACTCACTGCAATATTCCCAGAATCATGCCTGTTAGAGAGCAGGAATTCAACAAATATGAAGCAAAGTTGAGATGAAACCAGGAATAATGCCCCTAGATCAGGGACTGGCCAACTACATTCCACAGCCTCAATCTGGCCTGACTCCTATTGTAAAAATTTTTTTGTTTGTTTGTTTGTTTGTTTTTTGAGATGAAGTTTCACTCTGTCACCCAGGCTGGGATGCAGTGGCATGATCTCAGCTCACTGCAACCTCCATCTCCTGGGTTCAAGCGATTCTCCTGCCTCAGCTTCCTGAGTAGCTGGGATTACAGGTGCACGCTACCACACCCGGCTATTTTTTGTATCATTAGTAGAGACAGAGTTTCACCATGTTGGCCAGGCTGGTCTCAAACTCCTGATCTCAAGTGATCGGCCCTCCTCAGCCTCCCAAAGTGCTGGGATTACAGGCATGAGCCACTGCACCTGGCCTGTTGGAAGTAAATTTTTATTGGAACACAGCTCTTTCCATTCACTTAGGTATTTTCCCTGGCTGCTTTCACTACCACAGCCAACTCGAATAGTTCCGTGAGAGAATGTGTGGCCCACAAAGCTAAAAATATTTACTATCTGGCCATTTCCAGAAAAAGCTTGCCAATTCCTGGTCTAGATCATTCCCAGTGCTAAATAGCGCTGACTCTTCAGAATACTACTAGCACAGGGTCCCATTGGAGCCATTCAACAAGTCATGATTCATACATTTATTCAACAGATATTTATTGAGCACCTACTATATGCTGGGCACTGTGCTAGGTGTTTTGGATATTTATAGGGATGAACAAAATTAGGCAGGCTTCCTGCCCTTATGGAGCTCAGCTTCTAGGGAGGGTAGGGAAAACTAATACAATAACCACATTAAAAATGAAAAATTTCAGGTGTGATGAGCCCTCACAAAGATAGCCTTATGTGGTGCTTTGAGAACATTTGACAGCAGTATTTTGACCAAACTGGGATGGGGAGGGCAGTCTAGGAAGACACCCTTCAGGATAGGACCCCTAGTCAATACCAGAAGTGTGAGAAAGGGTTAGCTGGATGAGGCAGAGAGTGATGTGCTCCAGGCAAGGATAGGGCAGAGGGAGCACGGGGCACTCTATGCACTGAAAGATGGCCAGCATGGCTGAACTGCAACAGGAAAGAGGAAAATGTCCAAGATGACTCCAGGGAGGTAGCGAGGACCTCAGCATGCAGTGCCTTGCAGGCCACCTAAGAGCAGGTGCATAATGTCCTGCTCTCAGGACAGATGATGCTTGAGTGGAGGCTCAAATGATGAGAAAGAGCCAGGCAAAGGAAGACCACAGAGAGGCGTGTTCCAGACAAAGGGAGAAACCTGCTTATTATGCACTAATTCCAGAGGGGAAATACACCTTTGCAATGGAGAGGTCCGGTGTTATGTCCCTAACCAAGGGCTCAAACATGACATCACCAAGTGGTGAGCAAAGAAATATGTGTTTCCTGGCATGATGCAATGTGAAAGATAAGGCATCAACTTGAAGGATTCTTGCCAGAAATGTTTCACCTCAATCAAATTAAGCCTCTGAAACTAATTTTCAGGACAGAAGAAATATAGGGGACAGAGGAACAAGTTCTATAACACCAAGAGGAAACTTCAGATGAATGCCAATGTGGAACATTCTACAAGACATCTGGCTGAGAGTTTTCAAAAGTCAATGCTACATGTTTCAACTTTAAAAAGAAGGATTTTAAGCCAATTTCATTTAAAAGGGGAAGTGAGTTCGGTGTTCTCCTGTAGACCAAATCTGGCCCACTACCTGTTTTTGTAAATAATGTTTTATTGGAATACAGCCATGTTCACTTGTTTACTTACTGTCCATGGCTGCTTTTGAAAACAGCAGAGTTAAGTGACTGCAACAGAGATGATATGGCCTGCAAAGCCAAAAATATTTGCTACCTGGCCCTTTCTAGAAAATGATTACCAAACTTTGTTATAGATTAAGACTAAAAACACCTAGTGACCAAATGCATTGTGTTAAGCCTTGATTATATCTGGGTTCAAGAAGAAAGCTATAAAAATATTTTTGGGCCAATGAGGAAAGCATGAATATGGACGATATATTAAATAATATTAGGCTGTATTGTTCATTTTCTTAGGTGTGAAATGGTATTATGATTACATAGTAAAAGTTCCTGTTCTTAGACAATGCACACTATTATTTAAGAGGGAAGTACCATGTAATCTACTTTCAGATGGTTATATACATATACATGCATGCACGCATGGCAGGTGGCATCCCTAGTTACCCCTCAACTCAGGTCAATATTTCCAAAATATGACATGCACACTGCTGGTACTTCCTGGGCTATTTTTAGGTAGCAGAAGACAGGTTTTATTTTATTTTTTTCATTTACTGAAACCAAAGAAAACTAATATTAGGCTGGGCGCGATGGTTCACACCTGTAATCCCAGCACTTTGGGAGGCCAAGGCAGGCAGATCATATGAGGTCAGGTGTTCGAGACCAACCTGGCCAAAATGGTGAAACCCCATCGCTACTAAAAATAAAAAAATAAAAAATAGCCAAGCGTGGTGGCACACACTTGTAATCCCAGCACTTTAGGAGGTCGAGGCAGGCCGATCATGAGGTCAGGAGTTCAAGACCAGCCTGGCCAACATAGTGAAACCCCGTCTCTATTAAAAATACAAAAAATTACCTGTGTGGTGGTGTGTGGCTGTAATACCAGCAACTCCAGAGGCTGAGGCAGGAGAATCGCGTGAACCCGGAAGGCAGAGGTTGCAGGTTGCAGTGAGCCAAGATCGCACCATTGCTCTCCAGCCCGGGCGACAGTGCAAGACTCCATCTCAACAAAAAAAAAAAAAAAAAGCTTTAACATTAATTGCTAAAAGAGCAGATTTTAAATGTCTTCAACTCTCCAAAAATACGTGTGTGAGGTAATCCATTTTTTTAAGTTTTACTTTAAATTCAGGGGTACAAGGGCATGTCTGTTACACAGGTGAACTTGTGTGATGTGATGGGGGGCTTTGTTGTACAGATTATTTCATTACCCAGTACCCAGTACTTGTTAGTTATTTCTCCTGATCCTCTCCCTCCTCCCACCCTCCACCCTCTGAAAGGGTGTGTTGTTCCCTTCTATGTGTCCATGTGTTCTCATCATTTAGCTCCCACGTATAAGTGAGAACATGCGACAGCTTTCATTTTAATAGTTATGTATTTATTCTTCTGATTACTTTCCATTTCTGATAAGTGATACTGGCTTCCCACTTATTGTAGGAATATAAGGTCTTCATTTCCAATAAATACATTTAAGTTTAAAGCAATATGAGGCAGCTAAAAAAGAAATATGAAGCAGACACTATTATAAGGCAAGGCAACAACCAAGAAAGGCTAAATTTGGATAACCACCCTGCCTTCAAAGCATTGATCATAGCCCATGATTACTCCGTTTTATTGTTTTTGTATTTTAGAGACGGGATCTCACTCTGTCACCCAGGCTGGAGTGCAGTGGCATAATCGTAGTTCACTGCAGCCTCAATCTCCTAGGATCAAGCTATCTTCCCACCTCAGCCTCCCAAGTAGTTGGGACTTCAGGGATATGCCACCACCATGCCTGGCTAATTTTTTCTGTTTGGTAGAGATGGGGTCTCTCTCTGTTTCCCAGGCTGGTCTCAAACTCCTGGCCTTGAGCCATCCTCACCTCCACCTCCCAAAGTGCTGGGATTACAAGCATGAGCCACCGCGTGCGCCCAGCCAAAGATTACCTTGTTTTAATAAACAAAAACAACACCTGTTTACTGTCTATTCTTCTCTCATTGGATTGCAAGCTAAACAGGCTCCTTGATGCTCTCATGTGATGTCACATACCAGCATAGTGCCCAGCACACAACAGGCAATGAATACATGTCTGAAGGCAGAGTGACGAAAGTACCATCCCCAACCAGAATCCCCACCATCTGACCAAGAAACAACTTTTTGCAGGCAGGGTGAGCATTATTCATTTCCCTCCAATCACAGGATACATTATGACACTTGATTGCTGAAACACAAGATAACCCTAATAACTATGCACATTTCAACATTTCTAAATAAAAGTTCAAACTGGCTGGGTAGGGCAACTCATGCCTGTAATCCCAGCACTTTGGGAAGCTGATTGCTTGAGCTCAGGAGTTCAAGACCTGTGCAACATGGCGAAGCTTCATCTTTATTAAAAATACAAAATACTTAGCAGGGTATGGTGGCACACGCCTGTAGTACCAGCTACTCAGGAGGCTGAGGTGGGAGGATCGCTTGAGCCTGGAAGGCCGAGGTTGCGATGAGCTGAGATTGCACCACTGCACTCCAGCCTGGGTGACGGAGCTAGACCCTATCTCCAAAAAAAAAAAAATCAATCTGACAAACTACTGAATGAGACATATGAGGACTCTGTGAGACTTTCCACATGAAGACATTTGCAGGTCCAAAAAAAAGCACCTTATCTAAGGCCACCTGGCTGCATTTCTGAATGAGAGGTTACCATTGCTGCATTTTTCTTTCAGGACATACAATCTCTGCATATATAGAGGACCCATCCCTGCCCAATGCTCCTGGGGCAGCCAAGATTCCAGGGGGAGCTAAAACACATCTACTGCTGACTTTGAGGTCAGACTCTCCCAGGTAAATGCAGACCTCTAGGAAAGAAGGTACTGCCAGTGGATTTCATTCTTTTTCTGGCATCATCGTGAGCCTAGAGATCTGAATTGCTTCCAACACTCCATTCTTTTAAATTTAGTTTCCTCTTCTATTTTCTTTACCAATGCAAACTTTTGAAGAAGATATTGCTTTGGGGAGGTTTATAACAGCTGCAAAGATCTCTATTAACCATTCTTTATCAGTGAGATAAAGACCAGCTGTTTCACTAATTGCCCTTAACTGCTTGGGCTTGGTTATTAATGAATGCCCTCGCCTTGAGTTCAAACAGCTTAATTAGCTAAAGTTAAGTGTTCCCAATAAATTTACTAACCTATGATAAGCTTTCCTTTAATAGGAAATGTGCAGTTCTTAATTAAATAGAATAATTTACAACTCCACGTCTATTATAAGTAATGGTTGCCCAGTTACCACGTTACCTAATTAGGTGATAGTGAAGTTCCTCCAAAGGGGAATGGAGGGTACAGTTGAACATGCCCTTGGACAAACCAATTTGTTAGCAACTCATCAGTAGCGGAGCTATGGGCAGACTCTGGCACTGGCATCTGGGTTGGAATCTCCTCTCTGCCATGCAGAAGGGTCCTGCTGCCTCATCTGTAAAATGGAAACCTAACTCCCTGAGGGGCCTCTGGGGAGTAGATTGGATAGCATTTGCAATCATTTAAATGAAGAATAAAAAGACAAGTTAATACCCCCGTTTAATACCTCTAGGGGCTGGGCCTCGTATATCATGCCTGTAATCCCAGCACTTTGGAAGGCTGAGGCAGGATGATCACTTGAAGCCAGGAGTTTGAGCCTGTGCAACACAGTGAAACCACATGTCTAGGAAAAAAAAAAAGAATTATCTGGCAGTGGTGGCGCACACCTGTAGTCCTAGCTTCTCGGGAGGCTGAGGCAGGAGATTGCTTGAGACCACGAGATCAAAGTTGCAGTGAGCTATGATTGCATCACTGCACTCCAGAGACAGAGAGAGACCCTGCCTCTTATACATACACATACACCACCCACCCACACACACACACACACACACACACACACACTCACACACACCTCTAGGGTCACATTTATTTTTATTTTATTTTATTTTATCTTATTTTTTTTTAGAGACAGGGTCTTGCTCTGTCACTCAGGCTGATGTGCAGTGGCATGATCTCAGTTCACTACAGCCCCAGAGTCAAGCCATCCTCCGCCTCAGCCCCCCAAGTAGCTGGGACCACAGGTGTGCGCCACCGTGCCCAGCTAATTTTTTGTATTTTCTTAGAGACGGGGTTTTGCCATGTTGCCCAGGCTGGTCTCGAACTCCTGAGCTCAGGCAATTCACCCGCCTCAGCCTCCCAAAGTGCTGGGATACAGGTGTGATGCACCATGCCAGACGGGTCACATTTATGTAGGTAAAATTATTCCAAGAGGAGATTGGTTGAAATAACACACACAAAAACAAACTGCTCCAGCATAATCTGGAGAAGGCATCCACCAAACCCAGATCAGGGAACTTTCTACAGGATACCTGGCCAGTGCACCTCAACCGTCAAAGCCATAAAACGTAGACCA
>NW_012101610.1:2914550-2916893 GCF_000951045.1 Mandrillus leucophaeus | reverse complement strand
AAACTGTGGTGGGGGTCGGGGGAGGATTTAGCAGTCAGGCTAAGCAGATCATACTTTGAATTTTGCCATGGTTGAGGACTACATTTAATCCAGGCAGAGTGATTTCAATAGTTCATCTGAAAGGATATCAGCTATTAATTAGGTTGGTTATTATTATCTGTCTAATGGCTAAAACCTTAATAGACCTAGAAAAGTAAAAATTATTTGCTCAAAGTCATATCACTGGCCAGGTGCAGTGGCTCACATCTGTAATCCCAGCACTTTGGGAGGCTGAGACAAGAGGATCACCTGAGCCCAGGAATTCAAGACCGGCCCGGTCAACATAGACCCAGTCGCTACAAAAATTACAAAAAAAAAATAGCCAGGTGTGGTGGTGCATGCCTGTAGTCCTAGTTGCTCAAGAGGCTGAGGAGGGAGGATCAGTTGAGCCTGGGAGGTTGAAACTACAGTGAGCTGTGATTGCACCACTGCACTCCAGCCTAGGAGACAGAGTGAGACCCTGTCTCAAAAAAATAAATAATTAACAAATAAATAAATAAAATCACATCACTATTATAAGTATCATTTGCATATCATAAATTCCACTGTCACACATTTGGGCAGAGCCTTGAACACTTTCAAAAAAGCTTTTGCATCATCCAGTGAAATAATCACACAAGCTGTATTAGTACATTTTCATACTGCTGTAAAGAACGGCTCCAGACTGGGTAATTTATAAAGGAAAGAGGTTTAATTGACTCACAGTTCAGCATGACGTGGGGGACCTCAGGAAATTTACAATCACGACGGAAAGCAAAAAGGAAGCAATGCACCTTTTTCACAAGGTGGCAGGAAGGAGAAGTCCTGAGCGAAGGAGCGAAAAACCCCCTTATAAAGCCATCAGATCTCGCGAGAACTCACTCACTATCATGAGAACAGCATGGAGGAAACCATCCTCATGATTCAATTACCTCCACCTGGTCTCTCCCTCGATCTGTGGGGATTACGGGGATTACAATTCAAGATGAGATTTGATTTAGGTGGGGACACAAAGCCTAACCATATTACAAGCCCTGGAACAACAATAAGATGGAATTTTGACCTCCATTTATCTGATAAATCCCAGGTAATTTGGATTTTTTCCTTCTTCTCTTTTGGCTCAATCCATTCTCCACATCAGACCACCCTTCCTCTCTCTGTTAATCCTCGTTGACAATTTAGAATACATCCTTCCAAATTGGTCTCTATACTCACAAATCACACAAATATATGTATTCACACACTCTATACAATACATAGGCATTTGTCATTTTATGCACGCTTCCGCAGCTCCCATTTCCTCATTCTGCAATATGCCGTGGAAATCCCTCCAAGGCATCTGGTATTGCTCTAATTCATCGTTTTTTAATAGCTACAGAAAATTCCATGGTGTGGATGTCCTGCAATTTATTCAGTCATTAATGGGCATTCACTCGTTTCTCCCTCTTTGGCTACTACAAACAGTGCTGCCATAAACATCCTTTCTACAAACGTCCTTATGTAGCATGGCCTTTATGTCTACGAGATAGAGTCCCAGGATGGGGATTACAGGGTCAAAGAGTATATGTATTTCTCTTTAACTATTTTTAAAAGAGCAAAGCAAGAGAACAGGGTAGAGGGCAGATAAGGCAGAGAAAATGGACTAGAGAGAAGCTTGCAGGTGGCTTCAACAGTATTGGTGATGACCCCATTCTTAGGTTGGAAGTGGGTTCATTTTATCATTATTTTACATAGTTTACATGTATGTTATTACCTATATTATTTGCTACATATCCGGTGCTATATAATTTCCAAAAATCTATATATTTTATTTTAATAAATGTGGCCAAAACACAGCTGAAATAATTGTCATTCCCATCAACAATATAGGTGAGATTGGTCTTTTCCATTTTTTTCCCCAGCCTGAGAGGGATATTTCACTGTTACTTTAATTTACATTTCTCTGACACTGGTGAGTTTGAATATCTTTAATAAATTTATCATTCATTTCAATGACTATAACTGACATTTTAAATGATCTACAAACGGTTTCCCATTAAGTAAAAAGGGGAAGGCTGATCTTCAGCCCTCTTCATCTTGCCCCTCTAAAAGATAAAGCTCAGAGTTTTTAAATGCCACGACAACAACAAAAAAATCAACATGAATTGGTTCTCTTTTAACTAAAGTTCAAGATGCCATGACGTCAAGATGCGTGATGACATGCTCTCTCCTCAGGGAAATCCCCAACTGGAACCTCATATCCCCTAAAACTCTGGGCACAAATGTTTCTTTCCTATGGGAATCAATGAGACTAGGAGGTCATGGTCGTTGGCAAGGGGAGTGTGT
>NW_012101610.1:2909957-2910414 GCF_000951045.1 Mandrillus leucophaeus | reverse complement strand
AGGGAGATAAAATAAGGCATGACTCTGCTGGGCGCGATGGCTCATACCTGTAATCCCAGTACTTCGGGAGGCTGAGGTAGTAGGATTGCTTGAGTCCGAGAGTTCAAGACCAGCCTTAGCAACATGGCAAAACCCTGTCTCTACAAAAACACAAAAAGTAGTCGGGCATGGTGGCGCACGCCTGTACTCTCAACTACTCTGGAGGCTGTGGTGGGAGAATCGCTTGAATCGGTAGGTGGAGGTTGCAGTGAGCCAAGATTGTGCCACTACACTCCAGCCTGGATGACAGGGTGAGACCCCATGTCAAACAATAGTAATCATCATCATACGGCATGACCCATTTTCTTGATCTAGCTAGATGGCAGCATTATGCAAAAGTAAAATTAGTGGCAATGTTAAAAGAATCAAGAAAAAAGCTAAAACTTGTTCCAGTGAACTTCATTCATTCAATAAATGC
>NW_012101610.1:2907427-2909907 GCF_000951045.1 Mandrillus leucophaeus | reverse complement strand
CCCAGCCTGAGAGGGATATTTCACTGTTACTTTAATTTACATTTCTCTGACACTGGTGAGTTTGAATATCTTTAATAAATTTATCATTCATTTCAATGACTATAACTGACATTTTAAATGATCTACAAACGGTTTCCCATTAAGTAAAAAGGGGAAGGCTGATCTTCAGCCCTCTTCATCTTGCCCCTCTAAAAGATAAAGCTCAGAGTTTTTAAATGCCACGACGACAACAAAAAAATCAACATGAATTGGTTCTCTTTTAACTAAAGTTCAAGATGCCATGACGTCAAGATGCGTGATGACATGCTCTCTCCTCAGGGAAATCCCCAACTGGAACCTCATATCCCCTAAAACTCTGGGCACAAATGTTTCTTTCCTATGGGAATCAATGAGACTAGGAGGTCATGGTCGTTGGCAAGGGGAGTGTGTCTTTTTCAGAATGAGAGGCTACCTGGACGCATTGTGGTAGAACACGGAACCTTGCCCCTGCCTAGCCTGGCTGGTCTCCTACCCTCACTTTTTTTCTTCCCTCCCTTACAGGTCCTTACCCTAACCTGTAAGTTGACATTTTGACAAAACTGGAATCAAGTTCAACTCCTGTCTCTGCTCCTTCCTTTTCTCACTTTACAGCACACCACAGATATGTCTTTGGAAAAATAGCCAGAGATCTAATTTGTTTTTAATAGCCACATAATATCACATAGTATAGCTATATCAAATTTTATTCAGTCATTTGCTATTGATGGACATTCAGATCGCTTCCAATATGTTCTGGTTTTCATTTTTACAAATAGCATGGTAATATATTTTCTTGCATGTGCATATTTTATCATTCTAGGTCAGATTCTTCCCCCTTCAACTATATATATTTAACCTTTTAACCATACCTGCTTCGATATCAAATGTCATCAACTGTTTTTTTTTTTTTTTAAGTTAGTTGGTTGGTTGGTTAAGTTTCTTTGGACCAAATTTAAGGGGTGAGAATGAAAGGGGTAACTTCATTGTAGTACTAGGTTACTTATCTATCTTCTACATAACAATTACTTGTAATTTTACAGCTAGAATATAATTTGTATAGTTTCCCCTCCTTCTGATCAACTGACTTAGTTGTTCTTTTTCTTCTCTCCTGAAATTAGCTACTACAGAGCCATAATATAATTTTTTAAATTTCAAATTCTCTTTGAGCAATTGATTTCTTGTTGCTGTTTGTAGGGAAGAAGTTGAATCTGATATGAACCCTGCCTGAAATTAATTTACAGTGTTAGAGAAGGATTATGACATATATAAATAAATACAATTTTAAAAAGGTAAATATCACAGTATAAATACAAACTCATGGGATTCAGAGATAAGGGAGATCTCATTTTAGACAGAGAGATAGAAAGGCAAGTGGAAAGACTTGGCTTTGGAGTTAGTTAGGCCTTGGGGCACTGGTCTAATTTTGATATATGGAAATAGGTGGAAAGAAAAAAATTAGAAAAGAATGGAGCAACAATGTATCTTTATGTGATATTATGATTTATAATAAGAAATATATATGTCTTTATCTCCAGTTCCTGGCAGATAGCACCAAAATCCCTTGCAATTTCCAGGGCAATAGAGATGTTAGGAGCATCTTTTGTTCTAATATTTGGTCTTTAACCCTGGTTCCTGCCACAGAGCTCCTAATCCCTTGGAATTTCCTGAGTGATGGGAGCATCTCTTGTTCTAATATGGGAACTCTCAATGGGGCTTCTGGGTGGGGGCTGGTTACCAGAAAGACCAAGCCAGGCATAGAAGCTTGGAACTTTCAGCCCCACTCCCATCCTCTGGGAAGGGGAGAGAGGCTGGAAATTGACTTAATAATCAATCATGCCTGTGTGATAAAGCCTCCATAAAAATCCAGGGATTTGAGGAGCTTCTAGTTTTCTGAACACATGGGGGGGTTTCTCACCCACAGAGGGTGTATTAGTTCATTCTTACACTGCTAATAAAGACATATCCAAAACTGGGTAATTTATAAAGGTAAGAGGTTTAATTGACTCACAATTCCACATGACTGGGGAAGCTTCACAATTATGGTGGAAAGCAAAGGAAGAGCAAAGGCACATTTCACATGGCGGCAGGCAAGACAGCATGTGCAGGGGAACTCTCTTTTATAAAACCATCAGATCTCATGAGATTTATTCCCTATCACAAAAACAGCATGGGAAAAACCTGCCCCCATGATTCAATTACGTCCCACCAGTTCCCTCCCATGACATGTGGGGGTTATGGGAGCTATAATTCATGATGAGATTTGGGTGGGGACACAGCCACACTATATCAGAAGACATGGAATCTCCACAGCACCTCTCCCCATGCCTTGCCCCGTGCCTCATCTTTTTCATCTGGTTGTTCATCTGTATCCTTTGTAATATCCTTTATAATAAATGGATAAACATTAAGTATGGTGATTTCCTGAGTTCTGTGAGCCACTCTAGCAAATCATTAGGGAAAGC
>NW_012101610.1:2904802-2907377 GCF_000951045.1 Mandrillus leucophaeus | reverse complement strand
AGTTAGTTGGTTGGTTGGTTAAGTTTCTTTGGACCAAATTTAAGGGGTGAGAATGAAAGGGGTAACTTCATTGTAGTACTAGGTTACTTATCTATCTTCTACATAACAATCACTTGTAATTTTACAGCTAGAATATAATTTGTATAGTTTCCCCTCCTTCTGATCAACTGACTTAGTTGTTCTTTTTCTTCCCTCCTGAAATTAGCTACTACAGAGCCATAATATAATTTTTTAAATTTCAAATTCTCTTTGAGCAATTGATTTCTTGTTGCTATTTGTAGGGAAGAAGTTGAATCTGATATGAACCCTGCCTGAAATTAATTTACAGTGTTAGAGAAGGATTATGACATATATAAATAAATACAATTTTAAAAAGGTAAATATCACAGTATAAATACAAACTCATGGGATTCAGAGATAAGGGAGATCTCATTTTAGACAGAGAGATAGAAAGGCAAGTGGAAAGACTTGGCTTTGGAGTTAGTTAGGCCTTGGGGCACTGGTCCAATTTTGACATATGGAAATAGGTGGAAAGAAAAAAATTAGAAAAGAATGGAGCAACAATGTATCTTTATGTGGTATTATGATTTATAATAAGAAATATATATGTCTTTATCTCCAGTTCCTGGCAGATAGCACCAAAATCCCTTGCAATTTCCAGGGCAATAGAGATGTTAGGAGCATCTTTTGTTCTAATATTTGGTCTTTAACCCTGGTTCCTGCCACAGAGCTCCTAATCCCTTGGAATTTCCTGAGTGATGGGAGCATCTCTTGTTCTAATATGGGAACTCTCAATGGGGCTTCTGGGTGGGGGCTGGTTACCAGAAAGACCAAGCCAGGCATAGAAGCTTGGAACTTTCAGCCCCACTCCCATCCTCTGGGAAGGGGAGAGAGGCTGGAAATTGACTTAATAATCAATCATGCCTGTGTGATAAAGCCTCCATAAAAATCCAGGGATTTGAGGAGCTTCTAGTTTTCTGAACACATGGGGGGGTTTCTCACCCACAGAGGGTGTATTAGTTCATTCTTACACTGCTAATAAAGACATATCCAAAACTGGGTAATTTATAAAGGTAAGAGGTTTAATTGACTCACAATTCCATATGACTGGGGAGGCTTCACAATTATGGTGGAAAGCAAAGGAAGAGCAAAGGCACATTTTACATGGCGGCAGGCAAGACAGCATGTGCAGGGGAACTCTCTTTTATAAAACCATCAGATCTCATGAGATTTATTGCCTATCACAAAAACAGCATGGGAAAAACCTGCCCCCATGATTCAATTACGTCCCACCAGTTCCCTCCCATGACATGTGGGGGTTATGGGAGCTATAATTCATGATGAGATTTGGGTGGGGACACAGCCACACTATATCAGAAGACATGGAATCTCCACAGCACCTCTCCCCATGCCTTGCCCTGTGCCTCATCTTTTTCATCTGGTCATTCATCTGTATCCTTTGTAATATCCTTTATAATAAATGGATAAACATTAAGTATGGTGATTTCCTGAGTTCTGTGAGCCACTCTAGCAAATCATTAGGGAAAGCATGGTGGGAACCCCCAATTTATAGCCAGTTGGTCAGTTCCAGAGGCCCAGACTTGCTATTGGCATCTGAGGTGGGAGCAGTCTTGTGGGACTCAGTCCTTATCTTGTGGGATCTGACTCCAGGTATATAATGTCAGAATTGAACTGAATTAGAGGATACCCAGTTGGTACCCATGAGAGTACTGACATGTGAGGAAAACCCCACCCATATGGTCACAGAAGTGCATTGAGTTGAGTAAGGGTAGTAGAAGAAAACAGTCAATTTGTTTTTGTTTTGTTTTGTTTTGTTTTTTTCCTATTACACACTTTCCTTTTTAAATCTCTGGTCAGAAATAAAATCGAATAACCCAGAACTACAAATATTCATTGATTATGGGTGACTGCTATTGAAATGCATGCAGGGTAGGACATACTCCATGAATGCATTTGTAATGCATTACAAATGCATTCATGTCCTCATTTTCTGAGATATCAGTCAACTCATAATGACAGGGAGATAAAATAAGGCATGACTCTGCTGGGCGAGATGGCTCATACCTGTAATCCCAGTACTTTGGGAGGCTGAGGTAGTAGGATTGCTTGAGTCCGAGAGTTCAAGACCAGCCTTAGCAACATGGCAAAACCCTGTCTCTACAAAAACTCAAAAGGTAGTCGGGCATGGTGGCGCACGCCTCTAGTCTCAACTACTCTGGAGGCTGTGGTGGGAGAATCGCTTGAATTCGGGAGGTGGAGGTTGCAGTGAGCCAAGATTGTGCCACTACATTCCAGCCTGGATGACAGGGTGAGACCCCATGTCAAACAATAGTAATCATCATCATAGGGCATGACCCATTTTCTTGATCTAGCTAGATGACAGCATTATGCAAAAGTAAAATTAGTGGCAATGTTAAAAGAATCAAGAAAAAAGCTAAAACTTGTTCCAGTGAACTTCATTCATTCAATAAATGCTAGATATTTTATGTACAATAGGCAACATGGTGAGAGAGCAAAACCACCACACAGAATGAGGTTTATAGCCCAATGGGGA
>NW_012101610.1:2898287-2903602 GCF_000951045.1 Mandrillus leucophaeus | reverse complement strand
AGGAAGGAAGGAAGGAAGGAAGGAAGGAAGGAAGGAAGGAAGGAAAGAAGGAAGGAAGGAAGGAAGGAAAGAGGGAGGGAGGGAGGGAGGAAGGAAGGTAGTGGACAGTGGAGAGACCTCACTGACACTGCTTTAACTCCACAGTCAAGGTCAGCATCAGTGATAGACCATGTTGATAGCATGTACCTCTGTGCAATTCCTCCTAAAAATCCATTATTCCAGTCTAAATCATGAGGAAAAACTTTACACAACCCAAACTGGGTGACATTCAACAAAATACCTGACCAGTCGTCCTCAGAATGGTCAAGTCGATGAAAAACAAGGGAAGACTGAAAAGCTGTCACAGACCAGAGGAGGCTAAGGAGGCATGAGACTAAATGCAACGGAATCTCCTGCATAGGGTCCAGAACAGAAAAGGAGCATTCATGGAAAAACTAGAAAAATAAGGTCTGGAGTTTTGTATTGAAAAAAACATAAAAAATAAAGTTGAGCAGGTGCTATTTTTTAAAAGTACAAGGTGCAATGTCTCTACCAAAAATACAAGTAATAAAAGTTAATTGGCTTTCATTATTATTTTATATTTATTGTGGTTTTAATCAGAAAATTTATATATATTGTTTTAAATATATAAAATGATATTTTATATATTATTGTGTTTTTAATGTGTAAAATATCATATATACATTAAGGCTGGGTGCGGTGGCTCACACCTGTAATCCCAGCACTTTGGGAGGCCAAGGTAGGCAGATCACTTGAGATCAGGAGCTCAAGGTCAGCCTGGACAACATGACAAAACCCTGTCTCTACTAAAAATACAAAAATTAACTGGGTGTGGTGGCGTGGTGGTATGGTGGTGGTGGTACACAGCAGCCTAGGTAACAGAGCAAGACTGTCTCAAAACAAAAAAGGACCAGTTAAACAATACAGGAAGATACAGAGACAAACTTAACCCTTCCCCTGCCCACCGCTATTCTCCAGCCAGTCCTCTTCTAGATAAGTAGTTTGTGTTGTTTTCTACTATTTCTTTGTGTTTATATGATAAATACAGAATATATATATATATGGGCTTTTACTCTTTTTTTCCTGTTTTAACTACAAAAGTTTTATCTTACTACTCACTGCTCTGCAACTGGCTTCTTTCATGCAAAAATATATTTTAACACTGTATCATAAATATCTTCCCAGGACAATGTATATAAATTGAACCTGCTCTTTCTTTAAATCAACTTTGCTATAGAATAAAATGCACCCATTTGAGGCATACACTTATTATGTATGCACAGATGTGTAGATCTGGATAACCACCAGCACATAACTTATTTTTAAAATCAAGGTCATCAATCATCTTCCCAGATCCAGTGAAATTTCCTGGCTCTTCTTTCTTTGGGGTAGGAGGCCAGGGAAGGTAGAAATAACTGGATAATGTTAGGGAGTGACCACTGCAAGACTTTCCTCCTCACATCCCATGTGCATATTCCTAGAAAATTCTGATTGCCTGGGAAAATTCTCCATGCTTGGCATAGTGCTGGAGCCATGTGACTTGGGAAAGGTCTGAGGGAGGCATTCAGGCAGAGACTCAGCTGGGGAGATCACTGGGGGGCCCTGCACCAACATAGAGGCACCCAGAGCTGAGGAGAAATGGCAGCGGGGCCTGCTGAGTTAAGCAGAGGCCAGAGACATCACCTTCTGGAGGCTCCCTCTACCACTGCTCCATGGGCAAGCCAGCTAGATGCCCAGAAACAAGACAAAAGTGCTACAGTGGCCGGGATTTACTTTTAAAGATGCCAAGGAGGGGGCTGGGCACGGTGGTTCATGCCTGTAATCCCAGCACTCTGGGAGGTCAAGGCAGGCAGATCACTTGAGGTCAGGGGTTCGAGACCAGCCTGGCCAACATAGCGAAACCCTATCTGTACTAAAAATACTAAAATTAGTCGGGCATGGTGGTGCACATCTGTAGTCCCAGCTACTCAGGAGCCTGAGGCATGAGAATTGTTTGAACCCAGGAGGCGGATGTTGCAGTGAGCCAACATTGTGCCACTGCACTCCAGCCTGGACAACAGAGTGAGACCCTCTCAATCAATCAATCAATAAAATAAAATAAAAATAAAGATGCCAAGGAGAAAGTGTGAACCACAGACTTCCTCCCAAGCTCTCCCTTGAACCCAAGCACAATCTTTAGAAGCCAGCCAGAAAAGGAAGGAATAGCCCCACAAGAGAGTTGAATGTTTAAACCAGCTGAATATTTACCTGAAAAAAAGATTGTTTCATGGGAGGGAAAAATGGAACCACTCAAAACTTTAAGAGACTGTGTCATCTCTAACTGGCAAGTTTAGCTATTTTCCTTATTCCTTGGCAGGATAGGGACTTCTCAGGAAATTTGATTTGGTTAGATCAGCACTTTGCAATAGAATTATCATGCAAGCCACATATAGACTTTCAAATTTTCTAGTTGCCACATTTAAAAAGCCAAAAGCTGGCCAGTGGTTCATGCTTGTAATTCCAACACTTTGGGAGGCCAAGGTGGGTGGATCACTTGAGGTCAGGAGTTCCAGACCAGCCTGGCCAACATGGCGAAACCCTGTCTCTACTCAAAATACAAAAATTAGCTGGGCATGGTGGTACGCACCTGTAATCCCAGCTACTCGGGAGGCTGAGGCAGGAGAATCACTTAAACCTGGGAGGCAGAGGTTGCAGTGAGCTGAGATTGTACCATTGCACTCCAGCCTGGGTGACAGAGTGAGACTCCATCTCAACAACAAAAAATAAATAAATAAAATAGCAAAAACTATAGGACCCAGCAATCCTGCTCCTAGATATATACCCAAGAGAAATCAAAACACGTGTCCACACTGAAACTTGTACATGCATGTTTACATCAGGATTATTCCTCGGTGCCAAAAAGAGAAAACAAACCAAATAGCCATCAACAAAATGTAGAGTATAATAGAATATTATTCAGCAGTCAAAAAGAATGAAGTACCTATATATGCTACAACAGGGATGAACCTTGAGAGCATTATGCTAAGTGAAAGAAGACAAATGCCGAAGATCAAATATTACAGTATATGATTCCATTTCTGTGAAGTGTACAGAATAGGCAAATCCGTGAAGACAAAGATTAGTGTTTGCTTAAGGCTAGAAGGGTTGGAGAATAATGAGAACTGAGCAGGGTATGGGGCTTTTTTGGGAGATGATAAAAATGTTCTAAAATTGATTGCAGTGATAATCACACAACTCTTTGAATACACTAAAAATGATCAAATTGTACATTTTCAACGGTATGTGAATATCTCAATGGAGCTGTAATTTTAAAAAGCAAAAAGATACATACAGCATTAATTTATAATATTTTAAGTCAATGTATTCAAAACATTATTTCAATATAGTATCAATAATTTAAAATTAGTTTTGAGATATTTACATTCTTTTCTTAAAATCTAGTACGCATTTTACATTTGCAACACATCCCCATACAGATGCTAAATTTTCATTGGAAATACTTACTATAGAGTTAAATTTCATAAAATTTACCATTGAAAGAGTAAATTCATACGCACAAGTTGTTCCAAAAATATTTTAAAGTCTTCCAACAGCTGAATTGAGTAGTGTTAGTGAGCTAGTTTATAGATATAGCTGTAGATACAAATGGGTAAATATAGTTATTCAGCACAGATACATACTCGGAGTACGGTATGTTAAAATTTAACTCCTACTGTGAAAGTAGAGGTCATTACGTTAAGTGAAATAAGCCAGGCACGAAAAGACAAATATCACATGTTCTTACTCATATGTGGGAACTGAAAAGTTGATCTCATGGAGGTAGAGTAAAATGATAGATACCCAAGGCTGGGAAGAGTGTGCGAGTAGGGTAACGAAGAGAACCTGGTTAATGGGCACAGACATACAGTTAGATGGAAAAAATCAGTACTGAAGTTCAATAGCATGGCAGGGTGACTATAGTTAACAACAATGTATTCTATACTTCAAAATGGCTGGAAGAGAGGATTTGAGATGTTCCCAAAACATAAGAATGATACATGCTCAAGATAATGGATATCCTAAATACCCTGATTTGGTCATTACACATGTGAGACATGTAACAAAATATGTGTCCCATAAATTTGTATAAATATTACTTAATGAATCTCTACTATATACACCAAAAACAAAACTAAATTCCTCATATGGCCTCAAAGCCCTACAACATCTGTCCTCACCTCGCTCTCTAATGTCGCATCGTATCACTCTCCTTTTCTTCCACAACGCTCTAACCACACTGGTCTTTCTACTACTCATTTACTTCTGCCCCAGGGCCTTTGCACTTGGCTATCCCCTCTTCCCAGAACACTTTCCACCAAGATCTTCTCATACTTGGCTCCTTCCCATCATTCTGGTCTCTGCTCAGAAGTCACCTCCTCAGAGAGTTCCCTACCTTGTTCAGTGTGGTCTCCATCCATCACTCTCTAACCCATTATCTTCTTTTTTTGTTGCATGTATCACCAGCTGAGTTTATTGGATTGCTTCCTTGTGGTTACATTTTTGGCAAGAATATTGCACAGGCATTGTATGAGGAAGCATATGATGATCAGCTTGATTACTCAGCGAAGGTGGTGCCCACACATTTCTCCACTCTGAAGGTGCCTTACTATGAAATAATAAGTTATCTGTGGGAAAATATTTCAAGACCGGTCCCATACCGTTTCCAACAATATTCCATATTCCATCTTACTCTGTTGCCCAGGCTGGGGTGCAGTGGCACAATCATAGCTCACTGTGGCCTCAAACTCCTGGGCTTAAGAGATTCTTTTGCCTCAGCCCCCAAGGACATGGGCCTATAGGTACACACCATCATGCCCAGCTAATTCTTTGTTTTAATTTTTTGTAGAGACAAGCTCAGGCTGGTCTTGAACTCCTGGCCTCCAATGATCCTCCTGCCTCAGCCTCCCAAAGTGCTGGGATTACAGGCATAAGCCACTGCACCCAACAAGAATTTGAGTTTCTAAGTCTAATTCCTTCTACATTTATTAGTTGACATTCTTTAGCAAATAAGCTCATTCCCTTCTTTCTCCCTTGTCTTTTTATTTAATATCAGTATAAATTCAGGGATTCCATGTGTTATTTTCCATTTCTGTCATTATTAATTATTAATTTCCATGCTTAGATTATCCCAGATTTGGAAAGCCCAATCTGAATATTTTGACCCTGATTTTGAAGTTGGACTCCCTTCAAGCTGGTTCCTATAACATTGTGACATGCCCTGTCATTTTTTCTTTGCACTCCATACATTCTGATTAAAAAAAAAAAAATTAGGTATA
>NW_012101610.1:2896037-2898237 GCF_000951045.1 Mandrillus leucophaeus | reverse complement strand
TGCTTAGATTATCCCAGATTTGGAAAGCCCAATCTGAATATTTTGACCCTGATTTTGAAGTTGGACTCCCTTCAAGCTGGTTCCTATAACATTGTAACATGCCCTGTCATTTTTTCTTTGCACTCCATACATTCTGATTTAAAAAAAAAAAAAACATTAGGTATACTTTGTACTTTTGCTGCCCCAGCCCTGGAATCAGCCATTTCTCCAATGGCTAACTTTTAATGAACAATGGTATTTAAGAACCAAGATTTGTCACACGTGTAATCCCAGCACTTTGGGAGGCTGAGGCAGGCAGAACATGAGGTCAAGACATTGAGACCATCCTGGCCAACATGGTGAAACCCTGTCTCTACTAAAAATATAAAAATTAGCTGGGCATGGTGGCGGGCACCTGTAGTCCCAGCTACTTGGGAGGCTGAGGCAAGAGAATCACTTGAATCCAGAAGACAGAGGTTGCAGTGAGCTGAGCTCATGCCACTGCACTCCAACCTGGCAACAGAGTGAAACTCTATCTCAAAAAAAAAAAAAAAACAAGATCTGAGCATTAGGAGTGCCCATTCCTACTGGTATGTCATGCATCAAGAAAACAAATGCACTAGTAACAAACAGGGCATGGGAAGTTGGGTCCAGGCAACTGTGACATCAACAGAATTCAATATTAAAATTAAGTCTTATTCTCCAAGTGGAGAAGACATTTATTGGTTTTAGTTGCCCATCATTGAATCATTCTTCTGGTAACAGCACCCCTTTTTTCCTTTTGGGGAATTACCTCTCCCCTCTGTGAAGAGACATAGGGAACTGTAAATTAAGGTATCCTGAACCTCTTCCCATTTCCAAAACAGAGGCACTATCTTTCTAAATCAGACAGGTGCCTGATTTAGGGATGGAGTGGGACAGGTATGAGAATAAGGGGGTTTGACCACACATTCAGAGTTGACAAAGCCAAGTGCCCTTCAAGATGAAACTGAACACCCCTTTCCAAGGTCTGTTGGCTTCTCATTTGGCTCAAGGCGTTATCTCACACAGCTAAAACTTCCCTGTCTTTGTAGAAAAATTCTAACACAATAGAGCCCATCTTGAATTCCTTTCCCTAGGATTGGTTGTTCCGTTCATCCTTTCCACTTCATAGAATTCAGTTGTTTTGACAAATGTCTAGATAGCTAGCAATATATTTTCATCTCCTTCGAAATCCTCACAACAGATATGCTGCTTGTAAATCTGCAAGGGTTTTTTCCCTGAGGAAAATCTTCTAAAACTTTTTTCATCTTGTGTCAATCCCTGCAGGGTTTCTTTATTTGCCTGATTGCTTGTTTAGTAGGGAGGAAAGAAAAGCCTGAAATCCTAATTTTCACACCTTCAAAATGCATAAGCTCTGTCTACCTTTCATTTTTCTTTCTTCGAATGTTTTCCCCTTTAAGTCCTTGTTTTCTGTCTTCTCCAGCACATGGGTGTTAGGTAAAATGGCAGATATAGGTGAAAAGATGGAAGAGACGGAAGAGAAGGGAAGGGAAGATGAGGGAAGGGGAAAGGAAAAGACAGGAAGGGAAGGGAGGGGAAGGGAAGGAAGGGAAAGATGGAGGAAAGGAGAAAGGAAGGAGGGCAGGAGAAAGGGAGGGAGGAAGGGACTGAAGGAGACAAAAATCAAAGAAAAATTCTCACACTCCCCAATGCTTCACAATGTAAGAACACAATAAAGTATTTTGCATCTTTCAATGCCTGGGTTTTCTGAGTCACCCAATACTCTGCCATTGGACTTGTTTATATCAAAGGGAGTTAATCGTCATGTAATGCCATTGTTCAGGGGGAGAGGAAGACACAGAGAGGTAAAAATGATAAATGCCACTTGTCTCTCTAAACGAGTAACAGGGGATTTGAACTCAATATGAGCTTTGGGAATAAACGTGATAAACGTGGTTATTTCAGGGTTACAGGAGATACCAACAAGCAAAGTCTAAGGGTTTCTTTGCCTGCCCTGCCCTTATAAATCAGAACTTACAGGACAAAATGTGTGGAAGTTGAGTCTCAGGTGATGAGTTCAGCTATGTATGGAAAGAAATAAAACAGCATGAGGAGGAGAGGTTCTATAAAAGTTATAATTGGTTTTTCTGAAGTTTGGAGCTATAGATGTCCAATCAAGGGCCTTGCTTAATTTCCTACTCACTAAAGGCACTTTTAGCTCATCAAACATTTACTGAGG
>NW_012101610.1:2892298-2895487 GCF_000951045.1 Mandrillus leucophaeus | reverse complement strand
AAAAATAATATATATAAAATATAACCTCTTCTAGTGCCATGCTACAGTTTCTAACATGGGGGACAGGCACACATTCAGATAGCTGACAGTTACAGTTTACCCAACACTCCCCTTTGAGACTTGCCACACCCTATGAGGCAAGTGGTACAGGCTCTAGTGCCACATCCATTTTACAGGTGGAGAAACTGAGGTTCTCAGAGGTGAAGAACTGGCCCAAAGTCACATGACTCTAATGAGATCCCACTGGGACTTGAAGACTGATTGCCTGGCCCAGGAAAAGAAAATTATTTTACAGCTAAGTCTGAACCAGTATAATAAAGACCAGGCTGGTTGTTTGACTGAAAAGAAATGGGGTTGGGAGGATGAGGTGGGAGGATCGCTTGAGGCCAGGAGTTCAAGACCGATCTAGGCAATATGACAAGACCCCATCTCTACAAAAAATTAAAATACAAAAATTAGCCAGGCATGGTGACTCATGCCTGGAGTTCCAGCTACGTGCAAGTTTGAGGTAGGAGGAATGCTTGAACCCAGGAGTTAGAGGGTGCAGTGAGGTAGGATTGTGCCACTGTGCTCTGGCCTGGGCAACAGGGCAAGACCATTATCTCTAAAGGGGAAAAATAAAAGGAAAAGAAATGTTCTTAGCAGCACAGTGACCCATGCTGGTTAAGAAAGCAGGATTTCTCTAATGAGGAGCTGGACAAAGTAGATAAGCTGATATAATTCAGGAAGCTTCAGATACTACATCCTGAGTGTGGAGCTCCACGAAGAATCCACCTCCACAGTCATCACCTTCCTAGGTACCCAGGGGTGAGAAGCAGCCATCAGACCATCCCACTGAGGGCTAGAAACCATCCAAGATAATGTGCCTCCCTCAAATCTAGGACAGGTGCCTTCTTTTCACAGTAATGGCCTTTTTTCTCCTCAGCAGGGTGACTGAACTGTTTCTTCGTCTCCAGGAAGGACCGAAAAAAAAAAAAAAAAAAAAAGATTTAGGGGCTTCTTGCTGATATGAACCAACTTGACGGAAAACCCATTGTTCAGCCTTGTTTACTCAGCCACCTGCTAACCTGATTGTGGTCACTTAGGGAGAAGTTCCCCACAGAGAAACTGAAGAGCTTTGCTTAAAGTAATCAACAGAGACCTTGGGGGCTCCTGCAGACCTCAGGAGCACAGTTTTAGCAACTGTGCCTGGGAACCTTTTTCCTCTGGTGCTAATCACTCCTCCTGACACCGTCTATAAAACTGTGGAGCCTGATGGGCTGCAGTAAAAGGGTCCATGTGGATTCTGTCATCTGGGGCAAGACGGGAGGACTTAAGGCACTGTGTAGGTAGGTCACCATTTTGTGGTGACTTGAACACTGACTGCAAGTGTAATGTAGCTTCACCCTTTTCTTGCCTTCCTCCTGGGGCCACTAACTTCATGGGGAAGGCCAGGGTAGGAGAGCAAGAAGCAGAATTCCTGGGTGGATGCCCAAGTAACTCAATATGTCACTAGCTTATTTCAGCCTATCCTCAGGGCAAATTCAAAAGCAAAAGTCCCAAGGGACGTCTTGGTGTCAATTACCTGACATCCGAGCATTGACAAGCTATGTTCTATGCATTATGCTACAAATAATAACAATAACAATAATAGGCCAGGCACGGTGGCTCACGCCTATAATCCCAGCACTTTGGGAGGCCAAGGCGGGTGGATCACCTGAGGTCAAGGGTTCGAAACCAGCCTGGCCAACATGGTGAAACCCTGTCTCCACTAAAAATACAAAATTAGCCGGGCGTGGTGGCACATGCCTGTAATCCCAGCTACTCAGGAGGTTGAGACAGGAGAATCACTTGAACCTGGGAGGTAGAGTTTGCAGTGAACCAAAATTGAGCCATTGCACTCCGGCCTGGTCAACAAGAGTGAAACTCTGTCTCAAAAATAATAATAATAATAAATATATAATTTAAGAGCCCTCCTGGGCTTGCAGAATTAAGGTTGGCCAGTGTCTTTCTCATACACAGAAGAAGACAATTTCGCATCATTCCGTTCCTCCCACTCATCCCAAGATCAATTATGTCCTATGCTCGTGTTTCAGAAACCAGTGGTATCAGCAAAGCAGAAACCACTCTAGATATGTCAAACAAAGGAGTGAATTATAAGGTTTGGAGATGGATGGAAGAGCAATTGGAAAAGTGGGTGGGTCTGAGGAGCAAAAAGAAGAGGTGATAACCAGAGATCAAAAACTGCTAACGGGCTGGGTGCTGTGGCTCATGCCTATAATCCCAGCACTTTGGGGGTCCAAGGCAGGATCTGTTGAGCCCAGGAGTTCAAGACCAGCCTGGGAAACATGGGGCAACCCCGTTTCTGTAAAAATAATAATAACAAATTTTTAAAAAATAAAAATAATGGATTTTTTAAAGCTGCTAATGCTCCTCGGCTGGAACCCATGAGCCTCCATCTAACATTGTGCCATTGAAGACGCTGCTGATAAATCAGCTCTGAATTTATCAAAGGGGCCACCTCCACCAGGGCTAGTTCTGCTAGGTGCGGCCTCTGCCTGGAATACTGGAATCTGGAATCACCCCATTGTTCCTGCTATAACTACAGAAATTTCCCTCAAATATCCAGAAAGGATCACGGCTGGGATTCAAGCCTGGTATTGTGATTCTACAATTCACATTCCTAATCACTACAATAGGACAAACAAACAAAAGATTTTAATGTAAGTATAACTGATAGCTTCAAAGAGCTAAGAGCAGATAATGTATTCTATAAATAAGACCAACCTGACATGGAAAAGAACCACACCTAGTTGCAACAGGGTGCAATTTCAAAGTGAGAACAGAGTATTCTAAAAAGTTCCCAAGAGAAAAAAAAAACCTCACTAAGGGATGAAATATCAGATCGGTATCATATTTCTCATTGGTAACACTGGATGCTAGAAAGCCACACAGGCGTTTTCAACTCAGAGACTTTCTGAAAGAGCATACTTTGTTGTTGTTGTTGGTTTGGTTTTGGTTTTGGTTTTGCTTTTGATTTTGAGATGGAGTCTCGCTCTGTCATCCAGGCTGGAGTGCAGTGGCGTGATCTCAGCTCACTGCAGCCTCCGCCTCCCAGGTTCAAGCGATTTTCCTGCCTCAGCCTCCTGAATAGCTGGGAGTACAGGCGTGCACCACCACGCCCGGCTATTTTTTGTATTTTTAGTAGAG
>NW_012101610.1:2888692-2890883 GCF_000951045.1 Mandrillus leucophaeus | reverse complement strand
TCCAGCCTGGGCAACAAGAGCAAAACTCTGTCTCAAAACAAAAAAAAAGAAAAGAAAATATAATATAATATATATACAAATGGAATATCAGTTAGCCATAAAAAGGAATGAAATTTTGTCATTTGCAATTAACACCAATGAAACTGGAGGACGTTAAGTGAAATAAGCCAGACAAAGAAAGATAAATATTGCATGTTCTCACTCATATGTAGGATCTTAAAAAGTTGATCTCATAAAAGTAGAGTAGAAGTATGGTTTCCAGAGAGTAGGGGGGGGTGAGTGAGGGGTGAAGAGAGGTTGGTTAATGGGTACAAAAATACAGTTAGATAGAAGGAAAAGTTCTAGAGTTCAACAGCACAGTAGGGTGACTATAGTTAAAAACAATTTATTGTATATACCCAAATAGCCAGAAGAGAATATTTGAAATGCTCCCAACACAAAGAAATGATAAATGTTTGAGGTGATGAATATCCTAATTGCCCTGATTTGATAAGTACACATTGTATGTACATATCAAAATATCACATGTACCTCATAAATATGTACAATTATTATGCATCAATTTTTAAAACATGGTAAATTGGAATTTGAAATATCAGGAGTAAATTCAAACTTATCAATAAGCACAATAAACATAAATGGGCTAAATTTCCCTAACAAAAGACAATGCCTTTCAGTTTGGAGTGCTTCTTTTAAAAAAATCCCGTGAAATACCGTAGACAAGACTATGCAATATAATAAACAATAAACAAAACAAGACAACATAGAAACATTGAAAACAAAAATGTATACCACAAAAATTCTAACAAAAAGAAAGCAGCAGATGCAAAAGAAAAGTAAAAGCAAATTTCCCTATAATCATTATCTGGTTGTCACTCCAGAGAAGTAGGCATAAAATTGGTGCGTGGGAGTTGGCAAGATAAGTCAGTTAAGCATTTAAGAGACTCATTTTTAAATTTGATATGGTGGTGGCGGTGAGTCTGTGGGTGGTGGAACACGTCCATGACCAGATCCAGACAGTAGCAACAGCCATCAATGTCTGCCACTAATCTCCTGTGGATTTTAGATCTAACGTAAAGATTGCATATGGCTCATTCTGCAGGGATGACCATAAGTGACAAGTTAAAGGTCCTCACCCTGAAAGTGGATGCATCTCTGTCTTCTGAGAAACTTAGATCACAGGACTTGAGCCATAAATAGGCATAAAACCTAGAGGTATAAAACCTTCAGTCCTTTGCTTACACTGTTTTCTCTGCTTAGATGACCTCCCACTGCACTCATTTCCACCTGTCAAAATCCTCCTTATCCTTTAAGACCACCTTGTTCATGAAGCTGAACTTTATCCCTACCACCAGAGAGGTTCCCCACACTACTCAATTTGTATCTCTCTCCAGACATTCACTGCACTCTATATTATAGATTGCTTTATATTTCTGTTTATCTTTTTATACAAGCTCTTTAAAGATGCATTAGTCAGCTATTGCTGCATAACAAACAACTAATATTTCAGTTGTTTACAATGACAAACACTTCTGTAAACCCTTACAGATCAGTAGGATGACTGCAATTTAACTGATCTAGGCAGGGATCAGATGGGCAGATCTACATCATGCCATGGGAAACCTGCACGTAGCTTTCAGCTGTGTGTTAAATTCAGGTCTGCCTCACGTATCTTTGCTGTGACTCTCAGACTGAAGGAGCAACCGCTATGTGGAGTGTGTTCTTCTCCTAGTGGATCAGGAGAACACAAGAACACGAACCACAGCCCAAAAAGCACATGTGAGGCATCTGTTTGCATCATATTTGATTCATGTTCCTTGGCCACAAGTCACATGGGCAAACCCAACACCATGGGGTGGTGATAGAGTTTGGATATTTGTCCCCACCCAAATCTCATATTGAATTGCAATCCCTGGTGCTGAAGGTGGGGCCTGGTGGAGTTAGTTTGGGTCATGGGGGCAGATCCCTCATGATTTGGTGCTGTCTTCCTGATAGTGAGTGAGTTTTCACGAAATCTGGTCATTTAAAAGTGTGTGGCCTCTTACCTACACTCTCTCTCTTGTTCCTGCTTTCACCATGTGATGTGCCTGCTCCCCCTTCACCTTCTGCCATGAGTAAAAGCTCCCTGCGGCTTCCCCAGAAATCAAGCAGATGCCAGCTCCATGCTTGTACAGCCTGTAGAACTGTGAGC
>NW_012101610.1:2883965-2885537 GCF_000951045.1 Mandrillus leucophaeus | reverse complement strand
GCTATTTTTTGTATTTTTAGTAGAGATGGGATTTTGCCATATTGGCCAGGCTGGTCTCAAACTCCTGACCTCAGGTGATCTGCCAACCTCAGCCTCCCCAAGTGCTGGGATTACAGACATGAGTCACCACGCCTGGCCAGAAAGAGTATACTTTGGAAAAACAGACAAAATTTAACATTTTTTTCAATAATATTCTGAGAGGGGAGTAGGGAAGGTGGGAAAGGGTTGAAAAACTACCTGTTGTGTACTATGTTCATTGTCTGGGTGATGGGTTCAATGGAAGCTGAAACCCCAGCATCACGTAATATGCCCACATAACAAACCTGCACATGTACCCCCTGAATCTACAATAAAAATAAATAAATACACAAATAACATTCTGAAACTAAAGTTCCAGATCATTTCAACCTAGGAAATAGCAGCAGATGGCCAAGGTAGAGAAGTGAAAACATGCTGCTGCTTCTCTTGCTCCGGATGAAAATCCTAATTAACTCTATACTTTGAAAGAATAATATGTTTCATAATGTGTTTAAAATGTCAAAGATAATTGCCAAAGAGACAGAACTAGCTTGCATTACTTCCAAACCACTGAAGAAAAAGAATGCAGCAAGAAAAACATAACCAATGTAACCGGGGGAAAAAAAACAGGAAAGAAAAAGAACAAATTTATAAACAGGGTAAAAGAACATTTCTCAAAAGAAAACATACAAATGGACAACAGGGATATGAAAAAAATTCAGTGTCACTAATCACAAGGGAAATGCAAAGCAAAATCATTATGAGATATTTCACACCAGTTAAAATGGCTATTATCAATGAGACAAAAAATAACATGCTGGTGAGAATATGGAGAAAGGGGAACACTAGTGCATTGCTGGTGGGAATGTCAGTTAGTACAACCATTATGGAAAACAGTACAGAGATTTCTCAGAAAACAAAAAATAAATCTACCATATAATCCAGCAATCCCACTGCTGGGTATATATCCAAAAAAAGGAAATCAGTATGTAGAAGAGATACCTGCACACCCATATTTACTGTAACACTAATCATAATAGCCAGCATATGGAATCAAACTAAGTGTTCATCAACGGATGAAGAAAGAAAATGTAGTATATGCCGGGCATGGTGGCTCATGCCTGTAATCCCAGCACTTTGGGAGGCCAACATGGGAGGATCACCTGAGGTCAGGAGTTCGAGATCAGCCTGACCAACATGGAGAAACCCCATCTGTACTAAAAATACAAAATTAGCCAGGGATGGTGGCGCATGCCTGTAATCCCAGCTACTCAGGAGTCTGGGGCAAGAGAATCACTTTAACCCGGGAGGTGGAGGTTGCAGTAAGCCAAGATCACGCCATTGCACTCCAGCCTGGGCAACAAGAGCAAAACTCTGTCTCAAAACAAAAAAAAAGAAAAGAAAATATAATATAATATATATACAAATGGAATATCAGTTAGCCATAAAAAGGAATGAAATTTTGTCATTTGCAATTAACACCAATGAAACTGGAGGACGTTAAGTGAAATAAGCCAGACAAAGAAAGATAAATATTGCATGTTCTCACTCATA
>NW_012101610.1:2871709-2878295 GCF_000951045.1 Mandrillus leucophaeus | reverse complement strand
ATAGCAATGCAAGAACAGCCTAATATGGGTGGGAAAACATACTCGTCTATCTGGTACACTGAAAGGTCATATGGTAGAAAAATTGTGATCACTAACCAATCTAACCAGGCAATGTGGCTCAAGCCTGTAACCCCAGCACTTTGGTAGCCCAAGGCAGGAAGATTGCTTGAGCCCAGCAGTTTGAGACCAGTCTTTGCAACACAATGAGACCCTGTCTCTACAAAGAAAAAAAAAAAAGTAAGTTAGCCAGGCATGGTAGCACATGCCATGATCCCAGCTACTCAGGAGGCTGAGATAGGAGGATCACTTGAGCCCAGAATGTTGAGGCTGCCGTGAGCCATGATTGCACCACTGCACTCCAGCCTGGGCAACAGAGTGAGACTGTCTCAAAAATAATAATAATAATAATAATAATAACTACCCAATCTACCATAAAAGGCAGAAAACAAGCCATATCACTTTCATCTCCCTATTCCTACCATTTAGTACCAGGACCAGCATAAACATCAAGCAATAATTGTTAAAATGAATTGATTAGTCATGGCATGGAGTAACATGAGAAATACACATAATGCAGTGGTTAAGAACTTGGACGTCAGAGTCACAAGGACCTGAGTTCAATGTAAAATGACAAAGCCCCTTTGAAAAGTTTGGCAGTTTCTTAACAAAGTTTAACATTAGCTTACCATAAAACCCAGCAATTCCACTCCTAGGAAACTACCCAAATGAAATGAAAACATCTGACCATACAGAAACCTGCGCATGAATGTACATAGCAGAATTCTTTATAGCAGCCAAGAAATAGAAATAATCCAAATGCTCATCAACTGGTAAAATGAATAAATAAAATGGGGTATACCCATACATTGGAATAGTATTCAGGAATAAAAAGGAATGAACTGTGTTGTTGCTGTTGTTGTTGTTGTTGTTTTTATTGAGACGGAGTCTTACTCTGCCACCCAGGCTGGAGTTCAGTGGCATAATCTTGGCTCACTGTAACCTCTGCCTCCTGGGTTCAAGTGATTCTCCTGCCTCAGCCCCCTGAGTAGCTGGGATTACAGGTGTGTTCCCCATGCCTGGCTACTTCTTGAATTTTTAGGAGACAGGGTTTTCCCATGATGTCCAGGTTGGTCTTGAACTCCTGACCTCAAGTGATCCACCCACCTCAGCCTCCCAAAGTGCTGGGATTACAGGCGTGAACCACCACACCCAGGCAGGAATGAACTGTTAATATACACAACAACATAGTTATCTCACCATAAGTAAAAGAAGCCAAATGAAAAGACTACATATTGTGTGATTCTATTTATACGAAATGTCCAGAATAGGTAAATTTATAGAGACACACAGGGCCAGGCACAGTTGTCACCCGAAGCTACAGAAGGGAACGAGGATTGACTGCAAATCAGCACCAGGGGTCATTTTGGACACCATGGAAAAGTTCTAAGACTGTATTGTCGTGATAATTACACAAATTTTAAAATTTACTAAAAATCTTAGCTGGGCATGGTAGCCCATGTCTGTAGTCTTACCCACTCAGGAGGCTGAGGTAGGAGGATCGCCTAAGCCCAGGAGTTCAAGACTACAGTGCACTATGATTATGCCACTGTCCTCCAGCCTGGCCAACAGAGCAAGACCCTGTCTCTTTACAAAATAAAATAACTGGGCCAGGCGCGGTGGCTCACGCCTGTAATCCCAGCACTTTGGGAAGCCAAGACTGGTGGATCACCTGAGGTTGGGAGTTCAAGACCAGCCTGACCAACGTGGAGAAGCCCCGTCCCTACTAAAAACACAAAAATTAGCCAGGCATGGTGGTACGTGCCTGTAATCCCAGCTACTCGGGAGGTTGAGGCAGGAGAATCACTTGAATCTGGGAGGCGGAGGTTGCAGTGTGCTAAGATCATGCCATTGCACTCCAGCCTGGGCAACATGAGTGAAACTCCATCTCAAAAAAATAAAATAAAATAAAATAAGTGACTCACGCCTATTATTCCAGCACTTTGGGAGGCCAAGGTGGGTGGCTTACCTGAGGTCAGGAGTCTGAGACCAGCCTGGCCAACATGGTAAAACCCCATCTCTACTAAAAATACAAACATTAGCCAGACAAGGTGGCATGTGCCTATAGTCCCAGCTACTTGGGAGGCTGAAGCATGAGAATCGCCTGAACCCAGGAGGCAGAGGTTGCAGGGAGCCAAGATTGCACCACTTTTGTCCAGCCTGGGCGACAGAGCAAAACTCCGTCTCAAATAAATAAATTAATTTAATTAAATGAAACTAAATAAATTTACTAAAAATCATTGACATGCACATCCAAATGGGTGCATTTTAATAAAAAGAAGAATCTGTGTTCAGAACTTGGCTCTACCACTTAGTATCCATGTGATCTGAGCAATTTACATCGTGACATAACCTCTGTGAACCTCAATTTCTCCATCTGCAAAATGGAGATGAAACAGGGGCCTGTTGAAGAGTGGGTGACATAATGCAGGTTGTGTACCCAGCGCAGGGCTTGACAGGTGTCTGAGGAGTTCTTAGGGACTCTCCAGCACCCCATGCTTTTAGGGAAATCATTTCCACCCAAATCCCTCCCACGTCCAAGGTCCAACCCTTGTTTCTATTTAAGTTGCTGGTTCCCATATTCCCTTAGGAGTATGTTGTTCTCTGCCTTGTCCCCAAATCCCTAGTGCAAGAATTTTTTTTTATTTTTTTTTTTTTTTTTGAGATTAAGTCTTGCTCTTTCACCCAGGCTGGAGTGCAGTGGCATGATCTTGGCTCACTGCAACCTCTACCTCCCAGGTTCAAGCGATTCTCCTGCCTCAGCCTCCCAAGCAGCCAGGATTACAGTCGCATGCCACCACACGCAGTTAATATTTTGTATTTTTAGCAGAGATGGGGTTTCACTATGTTGGCCAGGCTGGTCTTGAGCTCCTGACCTCAGGTGATCCGCCTGCCTCAGCCTCCCAAAGTGCTGGATTACAGGCGTGAGCCAACATGCCTGGCCTCCCTGATGCAAGAATTACTCAGACTTTTTCTAGGCCAGAATAAGAGTAGGTCAACTTCGTCCAATCCACAGCTCCAGAAATTGAGGCATTTCCAGAATACTGTACAGAGATGAGAGGCCCTGACCAAACAAACACATTTCCTTTCCGCTTTGTATTTCACTTTTCTTTCTTAACAACAAAAACAAAAACAAAATCTTGACTAGGCAGTTCTAAGCTAGGGCCGACAGATTCTATAAGCAAGTCCCAGAAAACGTCTCAGCCTTTGCAATGAACTTCAGGGAACATGTGGCCAGTGAGAAGGTGATTCACTTCGATGATAGCTTCCTGATGAGGGCTGGAACCAGCCGGAGGGTTGGTCAATTTACGACTTCATAGAAAACTCAATAAAAGCCATAAATAAAAGGGCACGTGGGTGTGAGCGCACTTCACAGTGCTGGGAGGTCCCGTACGACAGAACACAAGACCAATAATTCTGATTTGGCTCAAGGTTTATCACCTACGCAGTGAAAGGTGCAGACCCCATATGTCCAGGCTGCTTGTCTCCCAGTGGAAACAGATTGAGCCTACGGACTAGGGGAGCCATTTCTCAGATTCCTCAGGCCTTGGATCTGTGGGTAGTGTGGGGTGAGGAAAGGCTGCCTTCTCTAATAAAACAAATCTTGGTGCCTCCAAGGTCGACCCTGGATCAGGACACTTCTGGGAGTACACAAGGGATGCCTCCCCTTCCAAACTGCCTGCCCCTCCACTGTTCAATCCCAAAGCTGAGTGCTTAAAGTCTTCTAATCACTTTAGAATCGGTCTCATGTTGTGCTTTCATTCATTCATTTAATAACACTACTATTATTACCAATATTAATAAAGCTGATTCTGAGTTCACTTCCTCTCCTGAAATAATACAAACTTCAAGGCATTCTGTGATCGTGAGAGTTAAATGAGACACAGTTGGAAAAAAAAACAAAACAAAAAACTTAGCACCTGCTGGCCACATAGTTTTGCTTCATAAATGGTAGGTATTGAATTTCTGAGTATCAAAACCTTTTATTGGTCATGCATCGTAGCTCACACCTATAATCCCAGGACTTTGAGAGGCCGAGGCAGGAGGATTGCTTGAAGCCAGGAGTTTGAGTCCAGCCTAGGCAATATAGTAAGACCACAGTTCTACAAAAAAAAAAAAGCAGGGTCGGGGCTGGGTGGCTCATGCCTATAATCCCAGCACTTTGGCAGGCTAAGGGGGGTGGATCATGAGGTCAGGAGTTTGAGACCAGCCTGACCAACATGGTGAAACCCCATCTCTACTAAAAATGCAAAAATTAGCCAGGTGTGGTGGCACATGCCTATAATCCCAGCTACTCAGGAGGCTGAGACAGAGGAATTGTTTAAATCCGGGAGGCGGAGGTTGCAGTGAACCAAGATCACGCCATTGCACTCCAGCCTGGGTGACAGAGAGAGACTTTGTCTCAAAAAAAAAAAAAAAAAAAAAAAAATTCTTTTTGCTTTTTTTCTGGCAGGGGTGGGGGGTGCAAAGTCTTGTTCTGTCACCCAGGCTGGAGTGCAACGGTGCGATCTCGGCTCACTGCAACCTTTGACTCCCTGGTTCAAACAATCCTCCCACCTCAGCCTCCCAAGTAGCTGAGACTACAGGCTCACGCCACCACACCCAGCTAATTTTTGTATTTTTAGTAGAGACGGGGTTTCACCATATTGGCCAGGCTGGTCTCAAACCCCTGACCTCAGGTGATCCACCTGCCTCAGCCTCCCAAAGTGCTGGGATTACAGGTGTGAGCCACCTCGCCCAGCCTTAAAAGAACCTTTTCTCATGAAAGGATTTAAAACTCACACAGCACTGTCTATAATAACAAAATGAATAGTAACAATTATTACCATTATTTACCTATTTTGTGCCATACACTAAGCGCTCTGGGGCCTTTCAGAGAATGTAAAAATGCTAAATATATATATATGTGTGTGTGTGTGTGTATGTATGTATATATCCAGAGAGTCTACGGTCAATGCTAAGTATCTATGTATGGCAAGATACATTAAGAAGACAGAAGTGATGGGAGGTGTTATTTTTGATAGGATGATCTGGAATGCCCCGCCCCCCCCAGATAAAGCAACATTTGCAGAGAGTCCTGAATGGAGTGAACAAGAGGGCCATGCACATATCTTGGAGGAAAGACATTCCAGGGCAAGGAAACAGCAAGTGCAAAGGCCACAAGGTGGGACTGAGTGTGGTGTGTTTGAAAGCCGAACTGTCACCAGTGTGCATGAGCAGAGTGAGCAAAGCAGAGCAGGGGAGTGATACCAGGCAAAGGTAAATTTCAGGAGAAATTTACAGTAAGGAGTTTGGATTTTATGCCAAATGTGTTGGAAAAACCAATGAAGAGTTTTCAGCTAAGTAACACAATCCGATTTACTCCCTTTAAAGATTGGTCAGGCACAGTGGCACATACCTGTGATCCCAGCACTTTGGGAGGCCAAGGCAGGAGAATTGTTTGAGCTCAGGAGTTCAAGATCAGCCTGACCAACATGGCAAAACCCTGTCTCCACAATAATAATAATAATAATAATAATAAAGTAAAAAATATATATATATACAAAAATTAGCTGTGGTCCCAGCTACTCAGGAGGCTGAGGTGGGAGAATCATCTGAGCCCAGAAAAGTTGAGGCTACAGTGAGCCGTGATTCTGCCACTGCACTCCAGCCTGGATGACAGTGAGATCCTGTCTCAAAAAAATAAAAATAAAAAAATAAGGATCACGCAGGCTACTATGTGAAGAGTAGATTATAAAGAGGTGAAGGAGGAAGCAGGGAGAGCAGTTAAGAGACTATTGGAGTTGTGTAGGCCGGTGGGGGCAGCAGGCTTGGGGTGATGGGGCTGGGAGAAGAGTGGATGTATCCAGGCCATGCTTTACAGCCAGTATCAGTAGAGGCAGCGAAACCGTTAGATGCAGGGTGAGTGTACAGCAGGAAGGAGGAAAAGAGTTTCAATGTGCCAATGGTGACTCCCAGCCCTTGGGGGGCGTCCTGAGAGGATGATGGCCCACTAACTGAATGTCGAAGGCAACAAGAAGTAGTTGAGGAAAGAGGTTTAGTAGTTGAGGAAAAAATAGTAAAATAAAATATTAAGAGTCAGGGCCAGTCATGGTGGCTCACGCCTGTAATCCCAGTATTTTGGGAGGCTGAGGCAGGTGAATCAGTTCAGTTGAGGAGTTCAAGACCAGCCTGGCCAACACGGCGAAAACCCGTCTCTACTAAAATTACAAAAATTAGCCGAGCATGGTGGCACACGCCTGTAATCCCAGCTGCTTGGGAGGCTGAGGCAGGAGAATTGCTTGAACATGGGAGGTAGAGGTTGCAATGAGCCGAGATCACACCACTGCCTGGGTGACAAAGTGAGACTCCATCTCAAATCCCAGCACTTTGGGAGGCTGAGGCAGCTGGATCACAATGTCAGAAGATCAAGACCATCCTGGCTAACACGGTGAAACCCCGTCTCTACTAAAAATACAAAAAATTAGCTGGGCATGGTGGCGGGTGCCTGTAGTCCCAGCTATTCAGGAGGCTGAGGCAGGAGAATGGC
>NW_012101610.1:2868400-2871344 GCF_000951045.1 Mandrillus leucophaeus | reverse complement strand
TACTCAGGAGGCTGAGGCAGGAGAGTGGCGTGAAGCCGGGAGGCAGAGCTTGAAGTGAGCCGAGATAGCGCCACTGCACTCTAGCCTGGGCGACAGAGCGAGACTCCATCTCAAAAAAAAAAAAAAGAAAAGGAAAAAAGAGAGTCAGGGTCATACCATAAACCTTATCAGTCATCTATATCTCTATATGAATAATAACATCTATTAATCATGGCTTTTCAATTCACAAGAAACTTTCATCTCTACTATATTATATTGGTACATTATATAGCATATAATATAAGATATAGTCTAGAGGAAAGGTGCTTGTATATATAGCATATATTACATAGTATACTATATTATATATAGTGTATATAGTATATATATTATAGTTTGTTATATGATATGTATATCTCATATACTATAGAATACTATGTGATATATAGTATATGTTATGTACACTATAAAATACAAACAGGTATAATATGTATATGTGCCATTATGCTACATAGTACATATGTTAGAGCATATATCATTGTACTATATAATGTTTATATGCTATAGTATACATTATATTTATTATAAAATATTTAATACTTAGTATACTATACTATATTAGATAGATACGATATCATATATATAAAAAATATATTGCATTAGTCTGTTTTCATGCTGCTGATAAAGACATACCTGAGATTGGGCAATTTACAAAAGAAAGAGGTTTATTACTCCCCAGTCACGTGGAACCATGGCTGGGGAGGCCTCACAAGCATGGCAGAAGATGAAAGGCATGTCTCACATGGCAGCGGACAGGAGAAGAGAGCTTGTACAGGGAAATTCCCCTTTATATAACCATCAGATCTCGTAAGACTTACTCACTATCACGAGAACAGCACAGGAAAGACCAACCCCAGGATTCAACTACCTCCCACTAGGTTCCTCCCACAACATGTGGGAATTGTGGGAGTTTCAATCCAAGATAAGATTTGGGTGGGGACAAAGCCAAACCATATCATATATTATATAGTATATGTCATATACACCATATAGTGTGTATATATAACATGATATGCTACGTGATGTTCATATAGATGAGAGTTTCGTATATACCATTATGTGTTATATATTAACATATATAAACATATATATGATACAAATATGATGCTAAGAATTTCTAAATTATATCTAATTTAATTCTCCCCACCAAAACCACCCCACAGTGCATATTTTTTCATGGTCATCTTTCCACAGATAGGGAAATTGAGGCTCTGATAGGTCAGGGACTTTGCCCAAGGTCGCAAGGCTGATGAGGAACAAAACCTGAGCTCTTCATCCGCCACAAAGTGGCACCTGGATGGAGACATTCGAAAGCTAGTTACACCAGTTCAGCTACTGGAATCCAGGTGTTGCTTCTGTTAAGTCTATGGAAAGAAATGCCCAATTTTGCTATGACTTTTCACTTCTGAACTATCTTGTCTGTAGTGAAAGAGATTTCCAATTTGGGTTTCTGTGCGTTGATTATGTTGCAGAGTTAAACCCTCTTCCTGGGAGAAAAGAAGAAAAAAAGGAAATTATTAAAACTGAGCCTGAAAAAGAAATAACTAGCACACAGACAGCAAAGATGAAGTTGAAACCTTCAAAGATGGAAATTACATAAATAGCAGCGTACATTCCTAAAATGTAGATTTCTCCTATCCAGGTTCTTCAAAAGCTCAAGATGCTTGAAGGAAAATACCTCTAAGTAGACATTGGCTCCTGATTTTCTCTCATTACCTATGCGAATTCACCCTCCTAAGCTGCACATTTCTCTTATCTTCTTCTATTCTCCATCACACAAGCTGCCTAGAGCCGATATTTCTTCATTGTTCTTCTCTCTAAATTGCACACTGTTTCCTAAAGCATTGCCCAGCACCTTTGGTTTGTCAAGATGTTGTATATTCTGTGATACTGACTAGAATAGGGAGATGGGGAGAGGGTGAGAAAGCAAATGAAAACAAGGGCCTAAGTCTTATCCCCAGAGACCAGGAAAATGAGCATTTGCTCAGATGAGCTAATAGAGGGTGGCTGCACAAATGTTAAAGGCACAAATGTTAAAGATGGTGCAATGCCTTTTACTGGGAGAATATCATAGTCTCTTGGAATTGGTTTCATTCTCTCCCACCTATGCAAATAGAGAGTTACTAGCTCCTAGAGTGAAGGAAATCAGGAGTCAACACTTATTGAGCACCTACTGTATACCAAGCACAACACTTACTGAGCACCTACTATATACCTAGTATGATACTTATTGAGCATCTACTGGGTATCAAGCACACATTTCCCTAACCCTCACAGCTACCCTCAGAGAGGGATAGTATCACTTTCTCCTATAGATGAGAGTAATAGGAGATTGTGGCCAGGCGCAATGGCTCATGCCTGTAATCTCAGCACTTTGGGAGGCTGAGGTGAGAGAATTGCTTGAGACCAGGAGTTCCACACCAGCCTGGGCAACACAGCAAGACCTCATCTGTACAAAAAAATAAATAAATAATTAGCCGGGTATGATTGCACACACTTGTTGTCCCAGATACTTGGGAGGTTGAGGTGGAGAATGCTTGAGCCTGGGAGGTCAAGACTGCAGTGAGCTATGATCAAGCCACTGCACTCCAACCTGGGTGATAGCAAGACCCCATCTTTTTGGGGAAAAAAAACCAAAAAACAAAAAAAAAAAACAGTAATAGGAGATGACTCACACTGCTATAAAGAAATATTCAAGTGATCCACTTGCCTCAAGCCTCCCAAAGTGCTGGGATTACAGGAGTATGGCACCAGACTGGCCAACATAGCAAAAACCCCTCTTTACTAAAAATACAGAAAAATTAGCCAGGCCTGGTGGCACATGCCTGTAATACCAGCTATTTGGGAGGCTGAGGCAGGAGAATTGCTTGAACCTGGAAGGCAGAGGTTGCACTGAGCTGAGACC
>NW_012101610.1:2862400-2867305 GCF_000951045.1 Mandrillus leucophaeus | reverse complement strand
GGGGGGAGGGGAGGAGGTAAAGGAAGAAGAGGAGATGGGGGTGCTCTCAGGAGTAAGTATGAATGGAAAAAAAAGATCCTGGCTTGAAAGCATGTAGAAGACTTGTGAGTAGACGGAAAAAACTCAGTCAGGGCCAGACACAATGGCTCACACCTGTAGTCCCAGCACTTTGGGAGGCCAAGGCAGGTGAATTGCTTGACGCCAAGAGTTTGAGACCAGCCTGGCCAACATGACAAAACCCCGTCTATACTAAAAGTACAAAAAATTAAAATTTAAATTAACTAGGTGTGGTGGCACACACCAGTAGTCTCAGCTACTCGGAAGGCTGAGGCGCGAGAATCACTTGAACCCGGTAGGAAGAGGTTGCAATGAGCCGATTGCACTGCTGCATTCCAGCCTGAGTGACAGAGAGAGAGACTCTGTTCAAAAACAAAGGAATGGAAGGGAAGGGGGGAAGGGAAGGGGAGGGAAGGGGAGGGGAGGGGAGAAGGATGGAAAGGAAGGAAGGGAAGGGAAGGGAAAAAGAAAGAAAAGAAAAGAAGGAAGGAAGCAACCCAGTTGGTGCCCAATATATTCTTACCGAATTATATCAGTCTCCATAAATGCCGCCAACTGTCTTAAATATTCCAGACTTCTCCTTTTTCTACTCCAGCTAAGTGGAGTTAGATGTTATGTTCTTCCTTCCACTCTCCACTTTGGGAGTGGCTTTTCAAGTTTTGCATTCAGTCTCTCTAAGGGCACTCCACATTGATCATATCTAAAATGTCTGAATTGAATGTTCCTCAGATCCAGTGGTTCTCAAAGTGTAGTTCTCAGACCAGCAGCACCAGCATCAGCATCACCCAGGAACTTATTAGACGTGCAAATCTTATTTTGGATATGGTGGCTCACACCTGTAATCCCAACACTTTGAGAGGCCAAGGCAGGTGGATTGCTTGAGCCCGGGAGTTCAAGACCAGCCTGGGCAACATAGAAAGACTCATCTCTACAGAAAATACAAAAATTAGCTAGGCATGGTGGCACATGCCTGTAGTCCCAGCTACTAGGAAGGCTGAGGCAGGAGAATGGCGTGGACCTGGGAGGCAGAGCCGAGATCGCACCACTGCTCTCCAGCCTGGGCGACAGAGTAACATGCCGTCTCGAAAAAAAAAAAAAGAAAAGAAATTCTGGGGGAATGGATCCCAGTGACCTGCATTTTAACAAGCCCTCCACGTGGTTCTGAGGCATCAGAAAGTTTTCAGAACTGTAGTTCTAACAAAAAGGCAAACAGGGCAATCAAAAGCTGTTTTCTCTGCTTAGTTCCTGAGTGGTTTCCTGGTTTGTTTGTTTGTTTGTTTATTTGTTTGAGATAGAGTCTTGCTCTGCCACCCAGGCTGCAGTGCAGTGGCACAATCTCGGCTCACAGCAACTTCTGCCTCCCAGGTTCAAGTGAGTCTCCTGTCTCTGCCTCGTGAGTAGCTTGACTTACAGGCGCGTGCCACCACACCTGGCTAATTTTTTTGTAGTTTTAGTAGAGATGGGGCTTCACCATGTTGGTCAGGCTGGTCTCGAACTCCTGACCTCATGATCCACCTGCCTTGGCCTCCCAAAGTGCTGAGATTACAGGAGTGAGCCACTGCGCCTGGCCTGGTTTCCTGGTTTTGAATTGGGAAGAGTGAGATGAAAACAGGACTCCCTGGAGAACAAATGGCTTCTCCAACAAACCATAATGGAATTTTACATGAGAGGAGCCAGAAAACTGCTGCTCAATTAGTCAGTCAAAAAATATGGAGTACCTACTATATTTCAGGTGCTGTGCAAAGTGCTGGGGGAACCATGGTGAACAAGACATATGCATCCAGCTCTGCAGGACTGAACACCGGGTGCCAGCGGACTGCATTTCACACACATCAAACTGGCAAAGATAAAAAGTCTGACAAAACCAAATGTTGGAGAAACTGAAATTCTCACGTACTGCAGGCAAGAGTGTAAATTGGTACAACTGTCGTGCAGAGCAATTTGGTGAAATTGAGTAAAGTCGAAGATGGATAACCCCCACAGCCCAGCAATTCCACTCCTAGGTACACACGCTAGACCAGAAGAAGCTCTATCGGTTTGCACAAGGAGAAACGTACAGGAACATATATACATATTTGAGACAGAGTTTTGCTCTTGTTGCCCAGGCTGGAGTGCAGTGGTGTGATCTTAGCTTACCGCAACCTCCGCCTCCCAGGTTCAAGCGATTCTCCTGCCTCAGTCTCCCAAGTAGCTGGGATTACAGACATGTGCCACCACACCCAGCTAATTTTGTATTTTTAGTAGAGATGGGGTTTCTCCATGTTGGTCAGGCTGGTCTCAAACTCCTAACCTCAGGTGATCTACCCACCTCGGCCTCCCAAAGTGCTGGGATTACAGGCGTGAGCTACTGCGCCCGGCCTGTACAGGAGTATCTACTACAGCACTGTTTGTAATAAAAAAAATAGAAACAGGTCAGGTTCGGTGGCTCAGGCCTGTAATCCCAGCAGTTTGGGAGGCCAGGGTGGGTGGATTGCTTGAGCTCAGGAGTTGGAGCCCAGCCTGAACAATATGGTGAAACCCCATCTCTACAAAAAACACAAATATTAGCCAGGCATAGTGGTGCAAGCCTTTTATAATCCCAGCTACTCAGGAAGGCTGGGGTGGGAAGATCACTTGAGGCTGGGGGATCGAGGCTGCAGTGAGCCATGATCAAACCACTGCACTCCAGCTTGGGTGACAAAGTGAGACGCTGTCTCCAAAAAAGAAGAAAGAAGAAAAAAAAGAAAGAGAGAGAGAGAAAGAGAGAAAGAGAAAGAAAGGGACAGAGGGAGGGAGGGAGGGAGGGAGGGAGGAAAGGAAGGAAGGAAGGAAGAAAGGAAGGAAGGAAGGAAGGACGGACAGGAGGGTGAGATGGAAGGGAGAGGAGGAAAGGGGAGGGAAGGGAAGGGAAGGGGAGAAAAGAAAAGAAAAGAAAAAGAAAAGAAAAAAGAAAAGGAAGGGAAAGAAAGGAAAGGAAAGAAAAGAGAAGAAAAGAAAGACGACCAGCCTCAGTGGCTCATGCCTGTAATCTCAGCACTTTGGGAGGCCAAGGCAGGTGGATTACCAGAGGTCAGGAATTCAAGACCACCCTGGCCAGCATGGCAAAACCCCGTCTCTACTAAATATACAAAACTTGGTCAAGTGTGGTGGTGGGCACTGTAGTCACAGCTATTCGGGAGGCTGAGGCACAAGAATCACTTGAACCCAGGAGGTGGAGTTTGCAGTGAGCCAAGATGGCACCATTGCACTCCAGTCAGGCAAAAGAGCGAGACTCCACCTCAAGAGAAAGAAAGAAAGAGAGAAAGAGAGAAAGAGAGAAGAGAAAGAGAGAGAGAAAGAAAGGAAAAGAAAAGAAAAGAAAAGAAAAGAAAAGAAAAGAAAAGAAAAGAAAAGAAAAGAAAAGAAAAGAAAGAAAAAGAAAAGAAAAGAAAAGAACCTAAATGTCCATCTGCTGGAGAATAGATAGATTAATTATGATTGAGTTCTACGGTGGAATGCTAATATTAACAGATTAACACTAACAGTAGTAGAAAATAAATGAAATACAACCTGTATTAACATTAATAATTTGCAAAATCGGCCAGGCTCACACCTGTAATCCCAGCACTTTGGGAGGCCAGACCAGGGCAGATCACCTGAGGTCGGGAGTTCGAGACCAGCCTAATCAATATGGAGAAACCCCATCTGTATCAAAAATACAAAATTAGCTAGGTGTGGTGGAACATGCCTATAATCCCAACTACTCAGGAGGCTGAGGCAGGAAAATCACTTGAACCCGGGAGGCAAAGGTTGCAGTGAGCCAAGATCGCGCCATGGCACTCCAGCCTGGGCAATAAGAGTAAAACTGTCTCAAAAAATAAATAAATAAATAAAAATAAAAATAAATTGCAAAATCATAACAATTAACCAAAAAGCAAATCATGAGAACAATACATACAGTGGTAGTCTCTTTAAAGTGTTAAAATATGCAACATAATGTTACATGTTGATAATGGATAACATATATTCAATAAGAATACAAAATAGGCATGAAATATAAGACACAATTGCAGGATAAAGGTCCCACTGGGAAGGGAGGGAGAAAGAAAGGAGCATGAGATTAAGAGGGGTCCACAGAAGGACTTGATTGTCTTTGTTATATTTTTTTTTTAACTGAGTGATGGGTAAATGGTTATTCACTGTACTGGTCTTTATAGTTTTTTATGTGCCTGAAATAGTTCAGAATAAAATTATTTTAGGTCACTGTTCTTTTCTCAGTTTTTTTTTTTCTTCTTTCTTTTAAGGAAAGCAACACTAGAGAATAAAATTATTTTAAATAAGCCACTTCAAGTAATTAATGTAAAATTACAAATGCGCAAAGCACTGCAAAGAGGGACTGCAGGGTATCATAAGAGGAGATCTGATGAATTATTCTTCCTCTATCTCAACCCTGCCCTTAATCTAACTTCTTAAAAGTCTTACTATTAACCCCAGCCAATTACAAAAGTTATTTTAAGGCGGGTGTGGTGGCTCACATCTGTAATCCCAGTACTTTGGGAGGCCGAGGCAGGCAGATTGCTTGAGACCAGGAGTTCAAGCCCAGCCTGGACAACATGGAGAAACCCCGTCTCTACTAAAAATACAGAAATTAACTGGGCGTGGTTGCATGCACTTGTAATCCCAGCTACCCTGGAGACTGAGGCATGAAAATCGCTTGAACCCAGGAGGTGGAGGTTGCAATGAGCCAAGATCATGCTGCTGTACCCCAGCCTGGGTGATAGAGTGACTCTGTCTCAAAAAAAAAAAAAAAAATTATTTAAAAAAAGTTATTTTTATTGTTGTTTGTCTATATTCTTTATTTTTTCTACCCAGAAGATATGCCACTTACAC
>NW_012101610.1:2854535-2860213 GCF_000951045.1 Mandrillus leucophaeus | reverse complement strand
TCCTGCCTCAGCCTCCCGAGTAGCTGGGACTACAGGCGCCCGCCACCGCGCCCGGCTAATTTTTTGTATTTTTAGTAGAGACGGGGTTTCACCGTGGTCTCGATCTCCTGACCTCGTGATTCGCCCGCCTCGGCCTCCCAAAGTGCTGGGATTACAGGCGTGAGCCACCGCGCCCGGCTTATATTTTTTTCTTTTACCTTGACTATTCATTGCTCATGAGTTCTGACTTTTACACTTTCATTTTGTTCCCATCTATTTTCTACGTTTTCCACAATGAGCTTGTATCACATGTAGAACATGTCTCAGACTATCTTTTTATAAGCAATAAAAGAAATGGCAGATTAGCATTTGTCTACAGAGGGCTGGCTCACAGACGCTTTTCACCTAAGGCGTAGGTTGGGCCTGCCTACTCTGGGGGACACCATGGGTTGCCTCTGGCTCCATGATTTCTCTGGTTTCTCTGAGGTCCCCAGGCCTGACTCACTGCTTCCAAACTAAAGACTTTAATCTCCCAAATCAAGAGCACTGCCAAAGACACTTTTGCTGGTTCCCCACTCCACTCCCCACCCCCACCCCCACCCCTTGGTCCCTGCTTTAAAGTGGTAATTAGCATAGAGCTGGGTGTCTTTTTCCCTGTGGAGAGAAACATTCCTGAACAGTGTGAAGTGGAGCAGAGTGTGGGTGGCCTTAACAAGGAGCTAAGGAAGCTTATGTAAGTGGCATTATTATATATGATTATATCACCGGGATAAGAGAAACTCATTCCTCTCTGGGTGTTATACCGATCATATTGTTTTAGGCTTAAGTGGAATAAAATGATGAAGAAAAGCCATGAGAGCCTCCAGCCACCCAAAGTGGTTCTTTCTCCTTCTCTCAACCCCAGAATAACATCAACACTTACTCAGCCTTACTATGTTCCAGACACTGTCCTAAATTCCTTCTGTATATTAAATCCTCATTGAAATTTCATGAGGGGAGAATCATTATTATCCCCATTTTACAGATGGAAGAACTGAGTTACCAAGAGATTTCATAATTTGCTCAAGATCTCATGGCTGGCAAGTGGGAGAGCCAAGATCCCAACCCATGCCATCCAATCCCGATGTCCACATTCAAAACCTCTCACAAAAGACAACACTGAAGCTGCGCACAAAACCAAAAATCAACAAGCCAGGTCTCTCCATTGGGTCAAATACACGTCACATGCACAACAAATTTATTAATGGGTTTGGGGGGTGAAAATCAACCTAACTGGGGTTTTTGGGGTAGGTTTTGGTTTTTTGGATTTTTTTATTTTTTTTATTTTTTGAGACGGACTCCAAAATCTGATTTTTTTTTTTTTTTTTTTTTTTGAGCTCACACCCAAGCTGGAGTACAGTGGTACAGGTTCAACTCACTGCAACCTCAACCTCCTGGGTTCAAGTGATTCTCCTGCCTCAGCCTCCTGAGTAGCTGAGACTACAGGCATGCGCCACCACGCCCAGTTAATGTTTGTATTTTTAATAGAGATGGGGTTTCACCACATTAGACAGGCTTGTCTTAAACTCCTGACCTCAAGTGATCTGCCCACCTCAGCCTCCCAAAGTGCTGGGATTACAGGTGTGAGCCATTGCACCCAGCCTTATTTTATTTTTTATTTTCTTTTTTTGGGGGGTGGGGGCAGGGTCTTGCTTTGTCACCCAGGCTGGAGTGCAGTGGCATAATCATAGCTTATTGCTGTCTCGAACTCCTGGGCTCAAGAGATACTCCTGCCTCAGCCTCCCAAATACCTGGGACTACAAGAGTGAACCACCACACCTGGCTAATTTTTTGTTTGTTTGTTTGTTTGTTTGTTTGTTGAGACAGAGTTTTACTCTTATTGCCCAGGCTGGACTGCAATGGCACAATCTCGACTCACTGCAAACTCCACCTCCCAGGTTCAAGCAATTCTCCTGCCTCAGCCTCCCAAGTAGCTGAAATTACAGGCACGTGCCACCATGCCCGGCTGATTTTTGTATTTTTAGTAGAGAAGGGGTTTCTCCAAGTTGGGCAGGGTGGTCTCAGACTCCTGACCTCAAGTGATCCGCCCACCTCGGCCTCCCAAAGAGATGGGGTCTTGCTGTGTTACCCAGGCTGGTCTCAAACTCCTGGCATCAAACAATCTTCTCACCTCAGTGTTTTCTTTCTAATTAAATTGGCTTTTTGGCTCCCATAAATCCTGAATATCAGAAATTACTCTAAACAACACTGTGCTTATAAAGGAAGAGGTTTTAAACTGGAGGGTCATAGACCAAATTCAACCCACAGATGTGTTTGCTTTGGTTGGATCCAGTGTTTATTTTCCAAACCATTTTAGATGGTGCATGCGCTCTCTAGTTTACCATAGTCCCCACCACTCTCTAATGTCCTACACTTGGCCCACATGACTCATTTACAGGGAATCTGACTGAATTAGCAGCCTCTGATACAGGGAATGGTTGATAACAAAAGGAGAAGAAAACTTTCTCCTTGGCTTCAAAAGAATAATTGGGTAATCATAACAGTTAAAATATGTTGAGTATTTATGCCAGATCTTATACCAAGTGCTTTACATGCCTTGTCTCATTTGATTGTAGTAACAATTCCGTGAGAGGTTAAGTGATGCATGGCCACGAGAATGCACCTGCCACCCACCTCCAGCTATGGGGAACATAAAAGAGCAAGGGCCCAGCTAGATTTAAAATCCATCTCACCCATCAATAATGTACAGCAGCAGAGAAACTAAGGCAGCTCATTCCTAGAAAACACAGAGGCTCTCTGACAACTGACTTTGGAAACCCCAATTTTCTTTAGACCGCACAGCATGGACACTTCCACCAACTTTCTCTCTTCTCTTCCCTTGGAGTCAGGCTTCATCACTGTCTAACTCCTTTCACGCAAGGGTTTCCCCTAACAAAATCCTTGCATGTTAGGCCGGGTGCAGTGGCTCACACCTGTAATCCCAGCACTTTGTGGGGCTGAGGCGGGTGAATCACGAGGTCAGGAGATCAAGACCATTCTGGCTAACACAATGAAACCCCATCTCTACTAAAAATACGAAAAAATTAGCCAGGCGTGGTGGCGGGCATCTGTAGTCTCAGCTACTCAGGAGGCTGAGGCAGGAGAATGGCGTGAACCCAGGAGGCGGAGCTTGCAGTGAGCTGAGATCATACCACTGCACTCCAGTCTGGGCGACAGAGCGAGACTCCATCTCAAAAAAAAATCCTTGCATATTAAGTCTCAAAGCAAGGTCTGCTTCTCAGAGGACACAGACTGACACAAGGAGATTTCCTAAGGCCTCACACCAAGCAAGGATAGAACCAGGATTGGAACTGAGGCCACAAGCCAGAACTCTGAACCACTACCTCAGACCTTTCTGGTCCATGGCTTCTTACTTTCTCCAACTTCTTGGTCCAGAACACCAGAACAGCTGGAGATTCCATCTGGATTCAAGAGTGAACCAAAGGCAAAAAGGAGAGCTTTTGTTTTTGTTGTTTTGGCTTTATAACTGTTTTTTTTAGACACAGAGTGAGTCACTGGAGTGCAGTGGTGCAATCTTGGCTTGCTGCAACCTCCACCTCCCTGATTCAAGTGATCCTCCTGCCTCAGGCTCCTGAATAGCTGGGATTACAGGCGTGCGCCACCACACCCGGCTAATTTTTGTATTTTTAGTAGAGGTGGGGTTTCACCATGTTGGCCAGGCTGGTCTCCAACTCCTGACCTCAGGTGATCCGCCCACCTCGGCCTCCCAAAGTGCTGGGATTACAAATGTGAGCCACCGCGCCCAGCCTGATAGCCTTATAACCTTCTATGCCAAACACTGACACCTCAAAATATCTAGCAAAGACAAGCATAAAACTCAGACAAAAATGTATGTTGACAATTCTGAAGACATTTCTATTTGTATTGTACTAAAAATTTTAAAGCCAGATAGTTTTGTAAAGATTTAATTAAGTCACGTGAACTTGAAAATTGCTTAGACTTATTAACGTATGAGCACTTTTACTTATAAGCCAATTTGGTAGACACAACATATAACAGTAAGTCTACATACAAATAAACATATCTAGACATGTATACACGCACACAAACGAAGATCCAATCACTTTTACCTTGGAACTCTAGCCATGAGATAGCAATACAAGCTCGCGGGTTTTACATGGTTACACTTTGTTTGCCCCAACAGGTAATCCAATGAAGGCTGTGAACCAAAATTTTGGGGTAAAACGGTTTCCATGCCAGTTTGATTTTTAAGTTCCAAAGAACACCGGGGTCAAACAGCACCAAAAGAGAGCATCACATGCTAACCAGGCCTGACCCTGCTTAGAACAGCAGCACAAAAGCCTGGATACATACAACACCATCCCACTTTCCCATTCAACAACAAACTCCAGATTCCAAGCAATACTGGGGACAAACTATTGCAAAAGAATATCAAGCATTTCCTCCTCAGATTATCGGGGTCAAATTGATACCAGAGGTTGAGGATGCAGCCAAGCAGGGGATCAGGTGGCATAGATGGAATCTTTCCCATTACTGTCTCCTGGCTGGCATGCCAAAATATGTTACCAGCAGAGGGTGTCCAGGTTCTTGGCAGTTTGAACAAAGACTCAGACAAAACATACAAAGCAATGAAAGAGTGAAGCAATGAAAGCACAGATTTGCCGGGTACAGTGGCTCATGCCTGTAATCCCAGCACTTTGGAAAGCCGAGGCAGGCAGATCACGAGGTCAGGAGATCAAGACCATCCTGGCTAACACAGTGAAACCCCATCACTACTAAAAATACAAAAAAAAAAAAAAATTAGCCAGGCATGGTGGCGGCCACCTGTAGTCCCAGCTACTCGGGAGGCTGAGGCAGGAGAATGGCGTGATGAACCCTGGAGGCGGAGCTTGCAGTGAGCCAAGATCACGCCACTGCACTCCAGCCTGGGTGACAGAGTGAGACTCCATCTCAAAAAACAAAAAAACAAAAACAAAAACAAAAAGCAAAACAACAACAACAAAAAAGAAAGCACAGATTTATTGAAACAAAAGTACACTCCACAGAGTGGGAGTGGGCTCAAGCAAGCAGCTCAAGAGCCATGAAGGCGAGTTTTCAACCCCCAAAGCCAGGCACAATGTTCATTCCTAGATCCTAGTAGTCTCCATGGCAATCAGGAAAGTGCATCATCTGGCCAGAGCACAAGAAGGAAACACAGGTAACTGACAACCGGACATATGTCTATGATGCTCCTTCCTTATAGTCCTGCAGAAAAGTCAGCCCCTCCCCCAGGACTGGGGGAGCAACACAAGGCCATAAACAATAAAAGAGAGCACTTGACTAGGAGTCTGGGGATGCACCCAGCCTGCCCCACATAGATGAAGCTGCTAGCAGGGTGAATAGCTTTGTAGCTCATGCCCACTGTCATACTATTGGATTCTTTTTTTTTTTTTTGAGATGGAGTCTTGCTCTGTCGCCCAGGCTGGAATGCAGTGGTGTGATCTCGGCTCACTGAAACCTCTGCCTCCCGGGTTCAAGCAATTCTCCTGCTTCAGCCTCCCTAGTAGCTGGGATTACCAGTGCCCGCCACCACACCCAGCTAAGTTTTGTATTTTTAGTAGAGATGGGGTTTCACCATGTTGGCCAGGCTGGTCTCCAACTCCTGACCTCAGGTGATCCGCCCACCTCGGCCTCCCAAA
>NW_012101610.1:2844380-2854485 GCF_000951045.1 Mandrillus leucophaeus | reverse complement strand
AGTGGTGTGATCTCGGCTCACTGAAACCTCTGCCTCCCGGGTTCAAGCAATTCTCCTGCTTCAGCCTCCCTAGTAGCTGGGATTACCAGCATGTGCCACCACACTCAACTAATTTTTGTGTTTTTAGTAGACGTGGGGTTTCTCCATATTGGCCAGGCTGGTCTTGAACTGCTGACTTCAAGTGATCCACCTGTCTCGGCCTCCCAAAGTGCTGGGATTACAGGCATGAGCCACTGCACCCAGCCTGCTCTACGCTTTAAGGCCTGCTTTCTGTTAGCTAAAATAAAGAAAAGTCTTAGAGACATACTAGTATCGAATTGAGCTATTCTCCTTGGTGTAAGCAGATTAAAAGGGAACTGAAATGAGATTGATAGTTTCACTTTAAAATGCATCCCAGACAAGAGCTCTTTTTAACCTTGGCAGGGATACCACGTTACTGCAAGTCCCCATTATCTCTCTCCTAGCTTTTGGCTACTCAAAGTGTGGTCCAGGACCAGCAGCACTGGCATCACCTGGGAGCTAGTCAGAGACGCAGACTCCAGACGCAGACTCCAGGGGCAGGAGGCTGGGTTTAACAATCCCTGCGTGAAATTCTCATGCATGGTTAAAATTGAGAACCACTGCGCTAGATTACAACAGCCTCCTAAGGGGTCTAGGTGATTCTATGCTGCCCCCTAGCCTGCATCCACCAATCTACCTCCTGCATGTCTTTGAGGTAGGAGGTGGGACTCAACTCCAGAGGTGGGGCTCAGACACCAGACCAAATTGAAGACTAGCTACAAAACAGGGCCAGGGTGGGCCAGGCACGGTGGCTCATGCCTGTAATCCCAGCACTTCGGGAGGCTGAGGCAGGCAGATCACAAGGTCAAGAGATCGAAACCATCCTAAGACAGTGAAACCCCATCTCCACTAAAACTACAAAAAATTAGCCAGGCACGGAGGCGGGCGCCTGTGGTCCCAGCTACTTGGGAGGCTGAGGCAGGAGACTGGCGTGAACCTGGGAGGCGGAGCTTGCAGTGAGGATGACAGAGCAAGACTCCTCTCAAAAATAAATAAATAAATAAAAAATACACAGGGCCAGGGTGGAAGCAGCTTTCCGATAGTCCCACCAGTGTGGCGTGTCAGTTTACCATCACCATGGCAACACCCAGAAGTTACTGCCCCTTTCCATGGCAATGACCCGACGACCCGGAAGTTACCACCTTTTTCCTAGAAATGTCTGCATAAATCGCCTCTTTATTTGCATATCATTAAAAGTGGGTATAAATGTGACTGCAGAACTGCCTCTGAGCTGCTACTCTGGGCATACTGCCTATGGGGTAGCCCTGCTCCCCAAGGAGGAGTCCCTCTGCTGCTGCTGTGCACTGCCACTTCAATAAAAGTGTCTAGGCTGGGTGTGGTGGCGCACACCTGTAATCCCAGCACTTTGGGAGGCCGAGGCAGGTGGATCACCTGAGGTCAGGAGTTCAAGACCAACGTGATCAACATGGTGAAACCCTGTCTCTACTAAAAATAAAAATAAAAAAAATTAGCCAGGCATGGTGGTGGGTGCCTGTAATCCCAGCTACTCTGGAGGCTGAAGCAGGAGAATCGCTTGAGCCCAGGAGGCAGAGGTTGGAGTGGGCCAAGATCGCACCATTGCACTCCAGCCCAGACGACAAGAGGAAAACTCTGTCCCAAAAAAATAAAAGTGTTTAACATCACCGCTCACCCTGGAATTATTTCCTGGGTGAAGCCAAGAACCCTCCCAGGCTAAGCCCCAACTCTGGAGCTTACCTGTCCTTCATCACCTTCTCCACACAGCAGCCAGAGTGGTCTTTCTAAAACCATAAATTTTATCACGCTGCTTCCCTGCTTAACCTCCACAGGCTTTCACTGGATTTAAAATAAAATCCAACCTTCTTCCTTTCCCTGCAAGGATGAAGAGTTTCCCTCTCTGAAATCTACATCTTACCACCATCCTCCTTCATGCTGTGCCCCAGACACTCCAGCCTTCTGTAAGTCCCTCACATTGCCCCAGGAACACTCCTGCCTCCGGGCCTTTGCAGGTATTGTTCTGTCTGCCTGGAAACCTACTCGGCCAGCATTCCCATCGTTCACTCCCTCATTGCATTGAGTCCCTACCCAAATCCTACCTCCTCAGAGGGCCAGACCCCGACCACTCCCATCACAAGGATGCCCCTCTTCGTGTGACCAGCTCATCCCAGTTTGTCCAGGGCTGCCCCAGCCTTAAAACTGAATGTCCCCAGCAAACTCAGGTGGTTGTCCACCCTGCAGTCCCCTCCACTCTCCATGACATTGCTCTGCTTTGTCCCCCATCATGTAGCATCTTCATATCTGTACTTATTTGCTCTCCTGCTCCCTCACAAGAATTGGAACTCCTTGAAGGGCAAGGAGTTCAAGATGTTCTGTTCACTGCTGTATTCCTGGCACCTAGAACAGTGCCTGGCACATAACTGGCACCTAATTCATATTATTGACAAAAATATCAAAAGAATGAGTATTGTGGCCCATTTAACCTATTGCTCATTTAACCTATTGTTCACAGTTTAGTTGTTTCTCCTGTCTGGCAGCAATGCATAAGGCTCTCTCCAGATTTAAAATTATTTCCTTGGGCTAGATTGCCAAAAATTGATTTATTGGACCAATGGGGATGCCCGTGTTTCAGGTTTTGCTACCCAGTGTCAAACTGTTTCCCAAAAGAATCAGAGTTCCAATTCCCACTGCCAGGGTTCCTGCAACTATTTCATTCCGCCAAGGCCAAAGCCAGGATTCTCATTTTCAGAATCTTTATGAGGTGAAAATATAACTGTTGGTTGTTTTAATTTGCATTTCTTTGATTACTAGTTAAGCTGGCTTTTCCCATGTGCTTAGCTAATTGCATTTTCTCTTTAGTGAGTTGACTGTTCACACCCCTTTGCTTGTTTTTCTACCCAGATTTAGGGACTTGTCTTAGTGATTTGTTTGAATTCTTTGAAACATAATTATATTGGCCCTCTCCCTTCACACATTGAAGACTTCATTCTATGCATTTTCTGGTCTCTAGTCAACCGTGTCCCTTCCATATTTCCTTATACCTTTTTACATGTTTACACCTCATTTTGCACTTCTCCTTTCACTTATCTCTTTTAGTTATTTTGTTTGTTTGTTTGTTTGTTTTAGAAACACAAGGTCTTATTCTGTCACCCAGGCTGGCGTGGCACCATCATAGCTCACTGCAGCCTCAAACTGCTGGGCACAAGCAATCCTCCCACCTCAGCCTCCCAATAGCTGGGACTACAGGTGTGTGCCACCACATCAGGTTAATTTTTTGTTTTTATTTTTTGCAGAGACAGGGTCTCCCTGTGTTGCCCAGGGTGGTCTCAAACTCCTGGCCTCAAGTGATCCACCTGCCTCAGCCTCAAAAAGTGCTGGGATTACAGGCGTGAGCCACTGCGACTGGCCCAGATTTTTTTTCAGAGTCAGTTATTGAACAGGTGCTTAGAGAAACCCTCATGGTTGTCCATCTCATTCAGAGGAAGACATTTTCCTCAAAATCATCTATAAGGCCTTTCATGACCTCTCCCACACCCCTACCCACAGGACCTCTTTGACCTCAGTTCCTATCTTTCTGTCCCTGGCTCTCCCTGCTGTGACCTTTCTGACCTCCCTGCTGGTCCTCAAACACACACACTCATTGCACTCTTTCCTCAGAGTCTTTGCACTAACGTCTCCTCTGCCTAAAAGCTCTCTCCCCAGGTGTCTACATGGTCTCCTCCATCACTTCCTTCAGGTCCCTACTCAAAAACCACATCAATAAGTTATTCTGGGCAAGCGTGGTGGCTTGTGCCTATAATCCCAACACTTTGGGAGGCTGAGGCAGGAGGATCACTTGGGCTTAGGATGTTGAGACCAGCCTGAGCAACATAGCAAGACCCTGTCTCTACAAAAAAGGAAAATAGCCGGGGGTGATGGCACACACCTGTAGTCCAAGCTACTCAGGAGGCTGAGGTGGGAAGTTCACTTGAGCCCACAGTTCAAGGATGCAGTGAGCTATGATTGCACCACTGCACTCCAGCCTGGGTGACAGAGTGAGACCCTGTCTCTAAAAATAAATAAATAAATAAGTTATTTCCTGGGCACCTTGTCTAAAATCTCTGTCCCTGTGGTAGACAGAATAATTCACAACTACCCCTTCCCCAAAAATGTCCACATGCTAATACCCAGAACCTGTGAATGTTACTTTACATGGTAAAAAGGAGGTTGCAGATGTGACTAAAGTAAGGATTTTGAGATAAGGAGATTATTCTAGATTATCTGTATGACTCAATCTAATCACAAAGGCTCTTACAAAAGGGAGGCATGAGGGTCAGAGACTGAGGTGTGATGTAGATCAGAATGACGCAGGGCCATGAACCAAGGAATGCAGGAAGCCTCTAGAAACCAGAAAAGGCAAGGAAATGGTTTCTCCCCTAGAGCCTCCCGAAGAAATACAGCCCTGCTGATCCATTTTAGAGTTCTGACCTCCAGAACTATAAGATAACACATATGGGTTGTTTAAAGCCCCTAGATTCAAGCTGTAATTTGTCACAGCAGAAGAAAACTAGGAAACTAATATCCCTAACATCCCCTGATTCTCCTTCTCTGCTTTCTTTGTTTCTCCTCAGCTTTCATGGCTCTCTACGTTCCTATATTATCTATTTCTTTTTTACTTTATCCTCCCCCAACAGAATCTCAGCTCCACGAGGGCAGGGGCTTTTGTCTGTTTTGTTGGGTGTTCTATCTCCAGTACCTTGGACAGTGCTTAGCACACATAGGTGCTCACTGTGCATGTGTTGAGTGAATGGATAAGGGAAGGAGAATGAAGGAACCTTTTGCTTCCGTTTTATTCCAAGATGGAGTCTTGCTCATTCACCCAGGCTGGAGTGCAGTGGCGTGATCTCAGCTCACTGCAACCTCCACCTCCTGGGTTCAAGCGATCCTCCTGCCTCAGCCTCTGGAGTACCTGGGATTACAGGCACCTGCCACCATGCTCTGCTAATTTGTTAATTAGTGGGGTGTGGTGGTACATGCCTGTAGTCCTAGCTACTCAGGAAGCTGAGGCAGGAGGTTCACTTGAGCCCAGGAGGCAGAGGCTGCGGTGAACTATGATTGTGCCACTGTACTCCAGCCTGGGCAAGACAGTAAGACCCTGTCTTTAAAAAAGGTGATAACTAGCTGGGCGTGGTGGCTCATGCCTGTTATCCCAGAACTTTGGAAGGATGAAGTGGGAGGATCACCTGAGGTCAGGAGTTCGAGACTAGCCTGGCCAACATGCTAGTCTCTACTAAAAATACAAAAATTAGCTGGGCATGGTGGCAGGCGCCCGTAATCCCAGCTACTTGGGAGGCTGAAGCAGGAGAATCCCCTGAACCTGGGAGGCGAAGGTTGCAGTGAGCCGAGATCAGGCCATTGTACCCCAGCCTGGGCAAAAGAGTGAGAATCTCCATCTCAAAAAATAAATAAATAAAAATAAAAAATAAAAAAGGAGAGAACTGAACTAACATTTATTGAATACCTATTGTGTGCCAACCCTATGCTTCAGATATTCAATCTCACTGTAACTTTGCAACTAGTCTGCAAGGTGGGCATTATCACCACCCTCTGCTCCACTGCCCTGAACTGCCCTTCCCTGATCAGGGAAGCCAGTTTCCCTACTGGGAGTGGGGAATGGCTAACAGAAACCCTTTGGGAAAACCCCACTATGCATTTCAGTTACCTTCAAAGACATCCACCTGGGAGGCTGTCTGCTGGCTCTTCCTGCTCATTTTTCTTCTCCCTTACCTCCTTCTTTCCCTCCCACTCTCTTCTTCTTTCCTTTGCCCTCTCCTTCCCCCATCTCATCTTTTTCCAGAAAATCCTGGAGTCGCTTCTCCAGTCTGTTCAGATCCTGCCAAAGCCTTGTCTCAGAGATTTTTTAACACAGAAAAATCTGTGTTTTTCCCCCACAGGAATGGGTGATGGCAGATGGCTGCACAGATCCACTCTGAAAAAGGGAGGGCCACCTCCCACAGGCCCCACCACGTCTAGACTCCAGCTTCCTGAGACATGAATAATCAGGAACTCAGCAATGGAACTCCCAGAAAAATCCATCTGATAACTTCAGCATTCAAAATGTTCTTGCAGAAGATGGGGACAGAGCTCTTGACTTACCCAAATACTATGGTAGAAAGTCTAAAAGATTGGGTTCACAGGGCTAGGCATGGTGATTCACAACTGCAATCCCAACATTTTGGGAGACAGAGGTGGGAGGATCACTTTACCACAGGAGTTTGAGGCCAGCTAGGCAATATAGTGAGACCCCCATCTCTACAATAAAAATCAAAAAATTAGCCAGGCATGGTTGTGTGCACCTGTAGTCCCAGCTCCTCAGGAGGCTGAGGCAGGAGAATCGCTTGAGCCTAGGATGTTGAGGCTGCAGTGAGCTATAATCACACTACTGCATCCCAGCCTGGGTGACAGAGAAAGACCCTGAGGTAGGTAGTTAGGTAGGTAGGTAGATAGACAGACAGACAGACAGACAGATAGATAGATAGATAGATAGATAGATAGATAGATAGATAGATAGATAGATAGATAAATATACAGACAGACAGATAGATAGATAGATTAGAGAGAGAGAGAGAGACAGACAGACAGACAGACAGACAGAGAGACTGGGTTCACATCCTGACCCTAGCTCATAACTTCATGACTTCAGGCAACTTGTTTAATTGCTCTGAGTCCAATTTCTTCATCTGTAAAATGAATGTAATGATTCATTCTTGAAAGGTCACCATAAGGATTAATAAAAACATCACTAGTGCCATGTCTTGCACACAGTAAATGCTCAATAAGTGGTAACAATAATCAGTGATCTGTCAACTCCTTGAGGTCAAGGACCATGGTTGAGAATGTCTCATTCCCAGCCTGTATTAGTCAGGGTTCTCTAGAGGGACAGAACTAATAGGATATATGTGTATATGAAAGGGAGTGTATTAAGGAGAACTGACTCACACAATCACAAGGTCAAGTCCCACAATAGGCTGTCTGCAAGTTGGGGAGCAAGGAAGCCAATAGTGGATCAGTCCAAGTCCCAAAACCTCAAAAGTGGGGAAGCAGACAGTGCAGCCTTCAGTCTGTGGCCAAAGGTCCTACAGCCCCTGGCAAACCACTGGTGTAAGTTCAAGAGTCCAAAAACTGAAGACTTTGAGTCTGATGTTGTGCAGGAAGCATCCAGCATGGGAGAAAGATGGAGGCCGGAAGACTCAGCAAGTCAAGTCCTTCCATGTTTGTCTGCCTGCTTTTATTCTGGCCATACTGGCAGCTGATTAGATGGTGTCCACCCAGATTGAGGGTGGGTCTGTCTCTCCCAGTCCATTGACTCAAATATTAATCTCCTTTGGTAATACCCTCACAGACACACCCAGGAACAATACTTTGCATCCTTTGATCCGATCAAGTTGACACTCAATGTTAACCATCACACAGCCCCATCCCCAGTGCTCAGAGCTTTGTGGATTCTGAATAAGTATTGGTAATATATACACATCCATCTTTTTCTTTAAATACATATAATGATGATGAGCTCCCTCCAGACCAGTGAGAACTAATGTGTTGCTTCCTAGGTGCCAGGACCGGGATGAGGGAGAGGCAAGTAAGACGTTCTCCTTGGGAGCAAAATTTAAGGGGGCGCCACAAACCCAGTCATCAAGATAAATAACACTTGGATGCAGTATGTTTAAAAACAAAAAATGAATGAAAAAATTAATGCAAAATCAATGCAGAAATACCCAAGATAACCAAATATCAAAGTCTCCAAGAAGTGGTTGGTATTACTAACTTTTCCTTTGGCCCCTGGCACCAGAGTGCCAGGCATCATTGAAGTGCTTTTAAAATACAAACTCATTCTTTTTTCTTCTTCTTCTTTTAAGACAGGGTTTCACTATGTCACCCAAGTTGGCATACAGTGGCTCACTGCAGCCTCAAACTCCTGGGCTAAGTTACCCTCCCACCTCGGCCTCCTAAGGACCTGGGACTACAGGTGCATTCCACCATGCCTACTTAAGTGTCTTTTTTTTTTTTTTTTTGAGATGGAGTCTCTCATTCTGTCACCCAGGCTAGAGTGCAATGGCATGGTCTTGGCTCACTGCCTCCCAGGTTCAAGCAATTCTCCTCCCTCAGCCTCCTGAGTAGCTGGGACTACAGGCACGTGCCACCACACCTGGCTAATTTTTGTATTTTTGGTAGAGACGGGGTTTCACTATGTTGGCCAGGCTGATCTCGAACTCCTGACCTAGTGATCCACCCTCCTCGGCCTCCCAAAGTGCTGGGATTACAGGCATGAGCCACTGCAACTGGCAATTTTTTCATTTTTTTGTAGAGACGGGATCTCACTATGTTGCCCAGGCTGATCTCAAACTCCTGGCCTCAAGTGATCCTCCTACCTTAGCCTCCCCAAGTGCTGGAATCACAGGTATGAGCCACTGCACCCACCCATTCAATCCTTATAACAAGGCTGTGACGCAGACATTTTTTCAGATGAGGAAAGGGAGGCGCAGGGAAGTGAGATAATTTGTCCAAGGTCATTCGACTTATAAGTGGCAGAGCTGGACTTGAACCTAGGCAGTCTTCATTCAGAGTCCAGGTACCTAACCACTATCCTGTGGCTGTGAGTGATATATCTCTGCCCAAAGGGTCTTGTGTCATTACATCCTAGGCTCTGACCAGAGCTTTGGTGTTTGAGCAGTACCCTCATCCTTTCACTCAAATTGCAGACATGCAGGGGCCCCTGCCATGCTCCAGCCCCTAGGCTGGACTCTGCAGGCAGCAAAATAGCTACAAAATAGTACCTGTTCATAGAAGCACCAGTGTCTCACATGACAAGTGTTGGGCTCCTGTTGACTGCTCTCAGAGACCTGGAGAAGTGGTCTGTGAGGCTAGAGGAGGACATGACTAATTCTGCTTTATCCAGGAGGTCACTTGAAATTCAGAGGAGCTTTCCGGCTTCCCCATTCTGTGACAACTGACGCACCTTTGAGAGATGAGTAAGAGGTTGTCAGCCAGAGAAGACGAAACAGTGCTGTCCCCGTTTGACAAAGACAGAAACTCAGCTCCAAGGCACACCACTTAAGTGTGCCTCGAGTGACACCGTGATGACCTCTCCGTGTTTACTTCCAGTTCATTGTGGGTGGCCAAATGGCCCTCAACTCTTCGATCAAGACCCTGAATGAACGGCATGAAATGATGCTCAAGAGCATTAAGTCAGAGAGCTCTGAACCCAATCCGCACTCAGCACTTTTTAAACTGAGTGACCTGAAGCAAGCCACATAGTCTCTCTGAGCCTGTTTCTTCATCAGTAAAATAGGGATAGGGATGCTGACCCCACAGTCGTTGTGGGGATTAAATCAAATAAAGTACTTACCACAGTTCCAGAGAAATAGAAAGCACTCAATATGTGATAAATACACATTTACCACAAATACACAAAAACCCATTAGTTTCCAAAATGGGTTGCAAGCCAGGCATGGTGGCTATAGTCACAGCTCTTCAGGAGGCTGAAGAGGGAGTTTGAACCCAGAAGTTTGAGTCCAGCCTAGGCAACATGGCAAGACATCATCTCAAACAAAATTTTTTTAAAAAGGAAAGAAAAAAATGGGTTGCAATGTAACCTAGGCTTCTAAAACAGTCCAGCAACTCTGACTCTTGATGAGAAAGTGAACTTACCTGTTGGATGTAAGGAGCAGTAAGCTCACTGAGAAATTCAAGCGCAAAGATGGGATTCACGTGAAAAGCTAGGGCAGCTGAGACTGCACATTAGAATCACCTGTGCGCACTCCCAGGCAGTCTGTTTTCACTGGATTGGGGGAGGCTCAACTGCATTATTTTGTAAAGTTTTCCCAGGTGATCCCATAGGCAGTCAAGGTGAGAGCACCCCAGAGAATGGAAGGGAAGCAATTCCTTTGGGGCAGAGGTTCTGACAGAGGGCAGGAGCCGGTAATGACCTGGTAACAGATTTATGGATGTCCACTGGAACTAATGCTCATTCACAACACCTTCCTGCTTCATGCATTTTTTTTTCTTTTCTTTTCTTTTTTTTTTTTTTTTT
>NW_012101610.1:2841465-2843587 GCF_000951045.1 Mandrillus leucophaeus | reverse complement strand
TTTTTTTTTTTTTTTTTTTTAAATAAAACCTCCCTACCACCTAGGAAATGAATAATTCCTTAATATCCGCAAATGTTCAAATTTCAAATTATCTCATAGATAACTTTTTAACTCTCTCAGGATTTATATAAGGTCTGCACATTGGCATTTGGCTTCTTTGGCTTCTAAGTCTCATATGTATGTTCAATTTCAGTGCTTCTCACATGTTAATGTGCATATGAATTCCTGATGATCTGGTTAAAATGCAGATTCTAACTGAGTAGGTCTGGGGCGGGGCTGGAGTTCTGTATGTCTGACACGTTCCCAGCAGATGATGCTGTGACGCTGTTGCATGGACCATACCCTAAATAGCATAACTCTACTTCACAATAATCGGAAATCTTTTTCTTTTTTTTTCTTTTTTTGAGATGGAGTCTTATTCTGTTGCCCAGGCTAGAGTGCAATGGTGCGATCTCAACTCACTGCAACCTCTGCCTCCCAGATTCAAATGATGATCATGCCTCAGCCTTCTGAGTAGCTAGGATTACAGGCATGCGCCACCATGCCAAGCTAATTGTGTATTTTCAGTAGAGACAGGGGTTTCTCCATGTTGACCAGGCTAGTCTGGAACGCCTGACCTCAAGTGATCTGCCTGCCTCAGCCTCCCAAAGTGCTGGGATTATAGGAGCAAGCCGCCATGCCTGGCCCACAGGAAAAGAAAATCTTTTTTATTTAAAAAACGAATGTTGACATCTTGTGGTGGTAGGGGGACAGCTTAGTATAAAATCCTGGAAGGCAACCTGCTGCTGGCTGGGAAGGGGCCTCGCCTTCCCCTGAATTGCAGTTGCTAATCACACCTGCTATGGGTATTTAAATGTAAAAGGCAACACCTGACCCTCCAGAATTGGCACCTGACACCCTGGCCACCTGAGAGTTTATCCCTGCAGGCTCTGGCCATCCCAAAACCAGAGGCCCCCTTGTCAAGATCCTCAGAACCTCTGGAAGTGCATTGATTTGTTCAGTTTCTGGCAGGCAGACAGAAACACAAGCTGCAGAAATAAAGCAGTTACCTTTTCTCGCAGTTATAGGTTTAATTAAAAAGCTCCATGCTGCCAGATTTCAAACACCCTCCACTGATCTGCGAGACCTATTGATTGCCCAGCTCTCCCTACAAGACACAGCAGAGAGAAGACTTTATCTTCCTTTAATCAGACCTGTTTCCTTCCAATCTGGCTCCGACAGGGCTGCTGAGTTCTTGTATAGCACGCTTCCATGGCCCCACCTTCATCCAGCCCCAAATACAGTGGGTAGAGCCAGCATCAGCCACAGCGAGCTGGGATCTATGCTCGCAGCGTAGCAGGAGAGATGGCATCGTCATCATCATCACCGTGGCCAGCACAAATGGAACATACACCACGTGCCAGGCGCTGAGCTGATACTTCAAATACATTCTCTCGTCTTATGCATCAATATCGTTCATTTGTGTCTGTATTATTACCTAATTGCCGTATTTAATGTCACCTGCACCAAGCATTTGTTGCCTTTCATATCACCTGTACTATTTTCTCCATTGCCCTTAGTATCATCTGAAACTGTTATTTACTTATCTGCCTCATTATTCATTGTCTCTGCCCCTGAACTGTAAACTCCAGAGGGGCAAGGATTTTGCCCTTCTCATTCGGTCCAGCATCCTGGCACTGAAAACGGCCCTGAGCACATCAAAAGTTCTCCATAAATGCGTGTTGAATTTGATTTGTCACATTTACTCTTGCCAGCACCCTAGGAGCTCACTGTCTTACACCCATTTTACAATTGAGGAAACTGAGACTCAGGAAAGAAAAGGAATTTACCCAAATGCACCCATATAGGAAGCTATAGAGCAGAGATTGAAACCCATGTCTAGTCCAGGATGGTGGCTTATGCCTGTAATCCCAGCAATTTGGGAGTCTGAGGCAGAAGGATCACTTGAGCTCAGGAGTTCAAGACCAGCCTGGACAACACAGTGAGACTTTGTCTCTACAAAATAAAAAATTTTTAAAACCCACAAAAAAAGCAGGGCACAATGGCTCACACCTGTAATACTAGCACTTTGGGAGGCCAAGGTAGGCATATCACCTGAGGTCAGGAGTTCGAGACCAGCCTG
>NW_012101610.1:2837494-2838108 GCF_000951045.1 Mandrillus leucophaeus | reverse complement strand
CCATGTTGGCCAGGCTAGTCTCAAACTCCTGACCTTAGGTGATCTGCCCACCTCGTCCTCCCAAAGTGCTGGGATTACAGGCGTAAGCCACCATGCCCGGCCTGTTTTATGTATTTTCTATGTGAATATTCTATATTATCATCTTAGGTTTTTATTGTGGAGAATTTAAAACATATACTAAATAAACATATTAGTATACTGTGTCTGTATGAGTCGTGACACAGTTGCTCAAACCATCAACTCACAGTTATTTGTGCTGTGTCCACACACGCAGACTTCGTCCAGCTCCACCAATATTCTGAAACAAACGCCAGCATGAAATCATTTTATCTCTAAGTATTTTCACATGTGACTCTAAAAGAAAAGGAGTTTTTTGTTTTTTTTTCTTTGAGACGGAGTTTCACTCTTGTTGCCCAGACTGGAGTGCAGTGGCGAGATCTCGGCTCACTGCAACCTCTGCCTCCCAGGTTCAAGCAATTCTCCTGCCTCAGCCTCTTGAGTAGCTGGGATTACAAGCACCTACCACCATGCCTGGCTAATTTTATATTTTTAGTAGAGATGAGATTTCACCATGTTGGCCAGGTTGGTCTCGATCTCCTGACCTCAGGTGATCC
>NW_012101610.1:2829831-2831304 GCF_000951045.1 Mandrillus leucophaeus | reverse complement strand
ACCTGAGGTCAGGAGTCTGAGACCTGGCCAACATGGTGAAACCCCATCTCTACTAAAAATACAAAAATTAGCTGGGCATGGTGGCAGGTGCCTGTAATCCCAGCTACTCAGGAGACTGAGGCAGGAGAATCACTTGAACCCAGGATATGGAGGTTGCAGTGAGCCAAGATCATGCCACTGCACTCCAGCCTGGGTGACAGAGCGAGACCCCATCTCAAAACATGAAAGAAAAGAAAAGATAAAGAAAAAAGAAGAAAAAGAAACATTGCTCTGAGAATGGTAATAGGCTTCCTCAGATACCAACGGGGCCCACAGTGCAGAAAATATTTAGGACTGGGCTCAAAAGTCCATGCTCAGACCACAGGCTGCAAATAACGTGTGGTTCAGACAGAAGAGAAACATGAAAATGACCACAGGCGACTTTCCAGCTCTCCTCCCTCCAAGGGCGGGGATGCTGAGGCTTAGTATGGCGATGTGACCTGGGAGGACACACGGCAAGGTAGAACCTGGGTCTGAACTGGACGCTGAATTGTCCCATTAGCAGCCTGGCACCTTTTCAGTGGCACCATGCTGCCACCTAAGGACACAAAGCATTCCAAGCTCAGAAGTGTGTGGGCTGTAGCCCATGGTGATGGGCCACTTGGAGGCACTTTGTGCAATGGAGAAGGCTCTGGTTCACCAACCTGCAGTGACTCATAGTCACTTGTTCACAAAAAACAGTCTTTATTCGCTCACACACTGCCAGCAGGATGTAAATCAGTTCAGTCACCTTGAAAGGCAATTGGGCAGAGCCTGGTAAAACACAGGTTTGGGTTCCTCTTTTGGCTCAGTCATTGCAACCCCAACATCCCCAATGTACACCCCAGAGCCGCAGGTCTCAACCCTGAATGCACATTTAGAAGCAGCCTGGAGCTTGTAAAACTGCCCATGCTTACCCTGAACCATTCAATTAAGAATCTGGGCCGGGCACGGTGGCTCAAGCCTGTAATCCCAGCACTCTGGGAGGCCGAGGCGGGTGGATCACGAGGTCAGGAGATCGAGATCATCCTGGCTAACACGGTGAAACCCCGTCTCTACTAAAAATACAAAAAACTAGCTGGGCGTGGTGGCGGGCGCCTGTAGTCCCAGCTACTGGGGAGGCTGAGGCAGGAGAATGGCATGAACCTGGGAGGTGGAGCTTGCAGTGAGCCGAGATCGTGCCACTGCACTCCAGCCTGGGCAACTGGGCGAGACTCTATCTCAAAGAAAAAAAAAAAATCTGGGGGAAGGCGGAGCATTGGTGTGATTGTAAAAAAAACCTTCCAGGTGATTCTGTCTGCAGTCCAGCTGAGAACTACTGGCCTCAGAAAATACTTCACGGTAGTACACAGAGGCCTATGCAGTGCACGCACTGAAGTGCTATTTACAATAGCAAGGCAGTAGACACAACACAAGTGCCCATCAACACAGGAATAGCTAGAGAAAACAAAAGGC
>NW_012101610.1:2826793-2827951 GCF_000951045.1 Mandrillus leucophaeus | reverse complement strand
GGAGGGAGGAAGCATCTCATGCACAGGAAATAATAAGGTCAAAATCCTAGAGTGAAAAATGAGGGCAGCAACCCCATGGCATCCTTAGGTCACTGGTCATTCCTTTTGGCTGGAGGAAATGGTGAACAGTGAGGCTGAGAAGTAGGCAGGGGCCAGGGGCCAGGGGGTTGTGGGATCTCTTGAGTCATGGTAAGGATTTTGGTCTTAATCCTCAAGGCAAGGGGACCACTGAAGTGTGTTATGCAGGGAACTGTCACCATTACATGTGTCCTACTGGATGGAGGCAAAGGGAAGGGAATAAGAGAGAGAGCAGAAGCTAAGCAGCTTCTGCGGTCACCAGGTGAAAGCAGGGGGTGGCAGTGAGAGTGGAAAGAAGTGGACAGAGCTGAGAGATGCTTTGGAGGCAAAACTGATGCAACTGGTGACAGGTTCAAAGTGAGGAGTAAGTAAGGAGTCCAAGAAGATACCCCTTCAACTAGGCACTTCTGGCCCCCAGGGGTCCAGCCAGAACTCTGGGGGTCCAAGCCCAGGTCTGCATCCCTCTAGATTGTCTCTGGTCCAGAACAAAACTCTGGCTAAAGAATGAACCTTCCACATGCCTGTAATCCCAGCATGTTGGGAGGCCAAGGTGGGAGGATTGCTTGAGCTCAGGAGTGAGAGACTGGCCTGGGCAACATAGTGAGATCCCCGTCTCTACAAAAAAATAAAAAAAATTAGCCAGGCATGATGGCACACGCCTGTAGTCTCACCTACCTGGGAGGACGAGATGGAAGGATAGCTTGAGCCTGAGAGGTCAAGGCTAGAGTGAACTGTGATCACGCCACTGCACTCCAAGTCTGGGTGACAGAGTGAGACCCTGTCTCAGCAAAAAAAAGAATGAGCTTTTCAGTCGGGTGCAGTGGCTCACACCTGTATTCTCCACTACTTGGGAGACTGAAGTGGAAGGATCGCTTAAGCCCAGGAGTTTGAGACCAGCCTTGGCAACACAGTGCTGAAAAACATCATCTGTTTAAAAAAAAAAAAATTTAAAGGGATGGAGCCTTTCAGTAAGGAGGGTCATCTGAGTTTCAGCACATCTCAAAACAAAAATCAAAATGATACCCTTGGCTCACCACATCCAAGTCTCTTGTGCTCCAAAAGTCATTATCCTGTTATGGC
>NW_012101610.1:2823858-2825073 GCF_000951045.1 Mandrillus leucophaeus | reverse complement strand
CAGGGTAGGGCAGCAGGGGAGGGAGGGCAGAGGGCCTGGGGCCTTTTAGAACATTGAGAAAACTTTGGCTTTGACTCTGAAAGAATTTAAAAGATCAGCCTGGCAAGGTGGCTCCTGCCTGTAATCCCAGCATTCTGGGAGGCCGAGGTAGGAGGATTGCTTGAGGCCAGGAGTTCAAGACCAGCCTAGGTGAGACCTCATGTCTACACATTTTTATTTTTAACTTAGCCTGGCATAGTGGCTTGTGCCTGCAGTCCCAGCTACTCAAGAGGCTGAGGCAGGAGGACACTTGAGCCTGGGAGGTCGAGGCTGCAGTGAGCTATGATCACACCACTGCACTCCAGCCTGGGTGATAGAGCAAGACCCTGTCTCAAAAAAAGAAAAGAAATCACTCCAGCTGCTATTGCTGCTGCTGCTAATTGTGGTGACAGTTGTGATGGGCTTTGCTGCTGTCATGCTGGAGTTTTGGTCTGCTTTTCCTTTTTTACGCCAGTCCAGCATCTCATCTCTTCCTCTTTTACCCTGGTGGCTCCTCTGGGAGTTCCCTATTATGAACACCACAATAAGGGGATGGTGGCCTCCCCTTCCAGTAGGAAACCCTAAGTGGGCCGGGCGAGGTGGCTCATGCCTATAATCTCAACACTTTGGGAGGCCAAGATGGGTGGATCACTTGAGGTCAGGAGTTCAAGACCAGCCTGGCCATCATGGTGAAACCCAGTCTCTACTAAAAATAAAAAAATTAGCCAAGCATGGTGGCACGTGCCTGTAATCCCAGCTACTCAGGAGGCTGAGGCAGGAGAATCACTTGAATCCGGGAGATGGAGTGAGCTGAAATCACACCACTGTACTCCAGCCTGGGCAACAGAGACTCCGTCTTAAAAAAAAAAAAATGCAAACCCTAAGTGGCCAGGTGTCCCTCCCTGCACCCCAGCCTGCAGGTCATGTGGCTTGGTTGGACCAATGAGCTGCTCTCCTCAGACTCTGCATCATGAGGGGTAATCCCGGCAGGGGGCCGCAGAAGGTCCTATCCACGCAGTGGCCATGGGGGCCTTAGGACCAGACTGCTTCTGCCAGGGGCCTTCTCTGTGACTGCTGCAGCTCAGATCTTCAGAGCCTCCTTGGCCCCCACCCATTTCCCCAGCCTGGATCCCCCAGGTTCCTGGCGGGTTTGTGGATCCCTGAAGTTTTCCAATAATTTCCCTTTTTGCTCAAGAG
>NW_012101610.1:2822506-2823808 GCF_000951045.1 Mandrillus leucophaeus | reverse complement strand
GCGGGTTTGTGGATCCCTGAAGTTTTCCAATAATTTCCCTTTTTGCTCAAGAGCAACCAAGTTTTTTGTTTGTTTGTTTTTTGTTTTTTGATTTTTGTTTTTTTGTTTTTTGTTTTTTTGTGTGTATGTGTGTTTGTTTGTTTGTGATGGAGTTTTGCTCTGTCACCTAGGCTGGAGTACAATAGTGTGATCTCGGCTTACGCAACCTCTGCCTCCCAGGTTCGAACAATTCTCCTGCCTTAGCCTCCTGAGTAGCTAGGATTACAGGCACACCTGGCTAATTTTTATAGTTTTAGTAGAGACGGGGTTTCACCACGTTGGCCAGGCTGGTCTCAAACTCCTGACCTAAGGTGATCCACCTGCCTCAGCCTCCCAAAGTGCTGAGATTACAGGTGTGAGCCACCATGCCTGGCCTGCAGCCAAGTTTTCTGTTGCTTGCAACCAAGAGCCACTATTGACGCAATAATGAAGTCACCCAGGCAGGTGCTAACAACAGCTCCCAAAGCTTAGATTTCTCACGCTCAATGTGTCTGCCATACTCCTGATACTCCCTTCTCAATCGATGGCAACCCCATTCTTTAAGATGCTGAAGCCAAAAACCACAGGTCACCCATGATTTCTCTTCTTCTCTCTCTCACCGCATCTGCACTCCTTTCAAAATACATTCAGAATCTAATAACCTTGTCACACCTCTTGCCACCACTTTAGTCCAAGCCACTGCCACACTTACCTGGATGACTATATGGTAGCCACCAAATTCACCTTCCTGCCTCTGACTCCCCAACCCTACCCCTACCTTCATCCTATTCTCAACACCAGCCTACTGCAACCTCCGCCTGCCGGGTTCAAGCGATTCTCGTGCTTCAGCCTCCCAAGTAGCTGGGATTACAGGTGCCCGCCACTACACCTGGCTAGTTTTTGTATTTGAGAGGGGGTTTCACCATGTTGGCCAGGCTGGTCTCGAACTCCCGACCTCAGGTGTTCCGTCCACCTCAGCCTTCCAAAGCGCTGGGATTACAGGCATAAACCACTGCGCCCAGCCTACATTAATTTCTTTAAAGAGATTTATTATAATGAATTGGCTCACAAATCGGGGCCGAGAAGTCCCAAGATTGGCAGCTGGCAAACAGGAGACCCAGGAGAACTGATGATTTAGCTCCAGTGTGAGGCCCAAAGACCCTGTGAGTTCCCAGGAGAGCCAATGACGTAAGTTCTGGTCCTAATGCGAGCAGACTTGAGACCCAAGAAAGGCCAATGTTTCAGTTCAAGTCTCAAGGCTGGAAACACAGTGTCCCAGCCCAA
>NW_012101610.1:2817923-2819976 GCF_000951045.1 Mandrillus leucophaeus | reverse complement strand
TCAGGTGATCCACCTGCCTCAACCTCCCAAAGTGCTGGGATTACAGGTGTGAGCCACCGCGCCCAGCCAACAATAATAAATTTTAAAAAGAAAGAATATGATATGCTGCAGGTCAGAAATATCTTACTAGGAGCCAGAGCTCTAGAGGCAGAAAAGTCAGGAGTTGGCAGAAATCCCAGGGAAGACTTGAGACAGCCTCAGGAATGGGGTAGAGGAGAAGTAGAAGACAGGACATTGGGGGAAATCTTATTGAAATCAGAAGGGGCATAAAGGGCCCCAGATGACATCTGCTTTACATTCAGAAGTAAAGGAGTGAAGAATAATATTGGGAATGGGAAGCTAGTAATGGGTACTACAGACAGGTCCAGAAATCTGTAATACCGGCTGGAGAGATAAAAGCAACCTTGACACTCAACAAAAGGCAGTACCGGTTATTCTCTGTGTGTGTGTATGCATGTGTGTGATATATATCAGCGTGTATGTATGTGTGTGCATAGATATGTGTGTATGTATATGCATATTAGCACAGGTGCTCAAACATATTTATTGGATGGATGGGTGGATTGGTGGATGGATGGATGAATGAACGCATGGACAGATGGGTGGGTGGATGGATAGATGGGTGGTTGGATGAATGCGTGGATGGATGGATGGGTAGATGGATGGGTGCGTGGAGGGATGGGTGGATGGGTGAGTGGGTGCGTGAATGGAGGGTAGGTGGATGGGTAGGTGGATGGATGGAGGGTAGTTGGGTAGGTAGGTGGGTAGGTGGATGGAGAGAGGGACAGATGAGGTACACCAACTATTCTTGTCCTCCAGCCCTCAAATCAACTCTCTTTTGCCTCAAGACTGGCAACATTCCTACTTTCCTTCCTCCTCCTCCCTCCGGCGTCCTCCTCTTCCCCGTGGCAAGTAAATACTGTACCCCCAGCTCCAGTCTGGGCTTGTGCTCAGGGATCAATTTTCCAGGACATTTGCAGTCCTACCCTGCCACTTACAGGGAGGCCTGTGGTACTGCAGAGAGGAGCCCTCATTTGACTTCGATTCAGGGCAGCGTCACACATCTCACCTTATTCAGAAAGAGAAAGGGCAGCGCTCAGAGTGCGTGGCAAGGAGTCGGCAAAGCCCACGGGGAACTGGGGACTGGTTTCGGCTTAGAATCTTCTTTCAAAGGATGAAAACATTGGGCTAACTCAGGTACGCCGAGCCCAGAGCTGTTAGGTAGGGAATGCAGGCACATCAGGGAGAGCGGGGGAGGGAAGGCGGAGGGAGCGACCAGGAGGCGCGAGAGACCACCCGCCTGGAGGTCGCGTCCCCACTCCCCTTCCACCCCTGACCGCCTGTGCGACCTGGAACCTCTCACTTCTCCCCTCTCTAGACCTCACTTTGTTCAAATGAAACACAGACCAGAAGATTCCTTTTATTATTTTTGGAGACAGAGTTTCACTCTTGTCCCCCAGGCTGGAATGCAGTGGCGCGATCTCGGCTCACTGCAACCTCCGCCTCCTGGGTTCAAGCGATTCTCCTGCCTCAGTCTCCCGAGGAGCTGGGATTACAGGCGCCCGCCACTACACCCGGCTAATTTTTGTATTTTTAGTAGAGATGGGGTTTCACCATGTTGACCAGGCTGGTCTCAAACTCCTGACCTCAGGTGATCCACCCCCCTCAGCCTCCCAAAGTGCTGGGATGAGAGGCACGAGCCACACCACCAGGCCAGAAGATTCCTTTAAATCATTCACCAAGCCTTTCCACTTATGTGCTGGCTTATGTCACTTCACAACAGACCTGTGAGGTGTGAGTCTAGTTAGGGTTACTATTACAAGATAAAAATATCTGTAGGAAGGCTACAGTTGGCCTTCTGCCTCTGTGGGTTCCACATCTATGAATTCAACCAACCGAAGATGAAAAAAAAAAAAAATCAGGGAGGCTGGGCACAGTGGCTCATGCCTGTAATCTCAGCACTTTAGCAGGCTGAGGCAGGAGGATCGCTTGAGGCCAGAAGTTCAAGACCAGCCTGAGCTACATAGCACGGCCCCATCTCTACAAAATATAT
>NW_012101610.1:2814365-2817699 GCF_000951045.1 Mandrillus leucophaeus | reverse complement strand
CATTCTGCTGTCTCAGCCTCCCCAGCAACTGGGACTACAGGCGCACGCCGCCACACCCGGCTAATTTTTTGTATTTTTAGTAAAGATGGGGTTTCACCGTGTTAGCCAGGATGGTCTCGATCTCCTGACCTCGTGATCCGCCCACCTCGGCCTCCCAAAGTGCCGGGATAACAGGCGTGAGCCACGGGGCCTGGCCAATATATATATTTTTTTAATCAACAACGAAAACCATCTGTATTAAACACATACAGACGCCCTTTCTTATCATGATTCCCTAAACAATACAGTATAGGAACTATTTACACGGCATTTACATTGTATTAATTTTTATAAGTAATCTAGAGATAATCTAATGTATACAGGAGGGCCAGGCATGGTGGCTCACGCCTGTAATCCCAGTACTTTGGGAGGTCGATGTGGGTGGATCACTTGAGGTCAGGAGTTCAAGACCAGCCTGACCAACATGGTGAAACCCCATCTCTACTAAAAATACAAAAAGTAGCCAGGCGTGGTGGCACACACCTGTAGTTCCAGCTACTCAAGAGGCTGAGGCATGAGAATCACTTGAACCTAGCCAAGGCTGAAGTTGCAGTGAGCTATGATTGCGCTACTGCACTCCAGTCTGGGTGAGAGAGTGAGACTCTGTCTCAAAAATAATAATAAATATAAATAAAGTATACAGCAGGATGTGCATAGTTAAATGAAAAGACTACATCATTTTATATCAGGACTTGAGTGTCTGTGGGGTTTGGTGTCCATGGAAAGTCCTGGAACCAATCCTCCATGGATACCAAGGGATGACTCTATTTGGAAACTCTCAGAAAGAAAAAAGAATTGAATAAACTGGCCTTAGAAAACACAGGAGCCAGCAGGCATGGTGGCTCATGCTTGTAATCCTAGCACTTTGGGAAACTGAGGTGGTCGGATCACCTGAGGTCAGGAGTTCAAGACCAGCCTGGCCAAAATGGCAAAACCCCATCTCTATTAAAAATACAAAAATGAGCTGGGCATAGTGGCGCATGCCTGGAATCCCAGCTACTCAAGAGGCTGAGGCAAGAGAATCTCTTGAACCCAGGAGGTGGAGGTTGCAGTAAGCCAAGATTGTGCCCCTGCACTCCAGCCTGGGTGACAGAGCTAGACTCCGTCTCTAAAAAACAAAGAAAACAGAGGAGCCTGGACAGCTGAGAATATCTCAGGCAGAAAAACCCAGAAACTCTCTAAGGGTTTCCATCTCCTGACCTAAAGGCAAATTTCTACAATGAGGCTCTGACGGGCCCGGCCTGGATTATGTGGCCACCTTAGAGGTGGAATCCTGTTACAGGCAGATGTCAAATAAAGGCTGGTATCCCCAAAAAAAGGGATGCTAAGCAGCCCAAAATAAGTATACAAAGTAACATATATGTTAATTAGCTTGATTTAGCCATTTCATGCTATATACATATATCAAAATATCATATATACCATAAATATATATAATTTTTATTTGTAATAAAAAAGTAAAATGAGTCTCTTGTAGACAGTATAATTGGATCTTGTTTTCTCAACCCATTCAACTTGTATATTTAGCTGTCCCCATTTCACAGGCAAGAAAACTGAGTCTCAGAGTTACATTATGAAATATTCTCAGGTTACATTATGAAAGCAGGAAGGCCAAAGTCTCACCACCCAATCAGGGCTGCCAGAGGCTGGAACATCTTCAGGTTACACTCATCACTGACAGCAGCTCTGTAATTCAGGAAACCATCCTAGCTCTGCCCTCTAGGCTCCACCATGATGGTGACTCAGCATCTCTGGGTCTTGGCCTATTCCTCTGCTATCTCCATGCTACTCTCTATCTCATAGTTTCTGCTGACTTGTGGCTCTTGCCACGACTCAAGTTTCTGCTGACTCATAATTCTTGTCAAATCATGGCTCCTATTCACCCATAGCTTCTGCTGACTCAAAGCTTCCTCTTGTAACTTTCCTTCTGTGTGTCTCTCTGTTTCTGCCCCCAATACTGACTACTAATCCTTTCTGTGTGTCTCATATTCAGATTCTTCAAAAGAAAGCAACTGAATTTTTCAATTGGTCCCCAATATCCCTATTTGTTGGATTTTTCACCTTAGGTTCAGTGTCCGCTCCTGTCTAATTAGCTGAATCCTGGAGTTTTAAGTTGCAAAATGGGGTTGATCAGTGTAAATAACCTCTCAGAAGGGGCAGCAATGCAGATGCAATGGGATCCTTCAAACCAAGTAGGACCAAGATTTTGAGTCAACGTTCTGTGGTTGCAAGTGTTTCCTACCTGAGTATCCAGGTTGCCCTATCCCACAGGATCAAAATATAATAACTAACACTAACTGTCAAGCACCATTCTAGCCTTACACAGGCTATCTCAACTAATCCTGACCCCAGTCCCAGGAGGTGGCCTCTTTATTTGTGTCCATTTCACAGAAATGAAAGCTCATTTAGAAAAGGTAAGTAACAGGCTCAAAGTTATACTCCTACTAAGTAAACTATCTATCAATAATTACTTTAAGTATAAATGAATCAAATTCCCCAGTTAGAAGACATAGAGTAGGTGAATAAGTTGAGAAAACAAGATCCAACTCTACTCTGTCTACAAAAGACTCACTTTACTTTTTGTTACAAATAAAAATTATGAGCCAGGTGTGGTGGCTCACGCCTATAATCCCAGCACTTTGGGAGGCCAAGGCGGGTGGACCACCTGAGGTCAGGAGTTCAAGACCAGCCTGACCAACATGGATAAACCCCATCTCTACTAAAAATACAAAATTAGCCAGGCATGGTGGTGCATGCCTGTAATCCCAGCTACTAGGGAGGCTGAGGCAGGAGAATCGCTTGAACCCAGCAGGCGGAGGTTGTAGTGAGCTGAGATCGTGCCATTGCACTCCAGCCTGGACAACAAGAGTGAAACTCTGTCTCAAAAAAACAATTAATTATATTTATGGTGTACATGATTTTTTGACATATGTATATAGTGTGGAATGGCTAAACAAAGCTAATTAACATATATGTCACCTTGTATATGAATCATTTTTGTGGTTAGAACACTTTTATTAACTAGTCACAATAGATCTCTTGAACTTTTTCCTCCTGGCTAATTGAAATTTTGTATGTTTTGACCAATGTCTCCCTAACCCTCTCACACACACCCTCACCATGCTTCTGGCAACCACCATTCTATTTCAATGAGTTCCACTTTTTTAGATTCCACATATAAGTGAGATCATGTGGTATTTGTCTTTCTGTGCCTGATTTATTTCACTTAACATACCGCCTTCCAGGTTCATCCATGTTGTCACCAATAACAGGATTTCCTTCTTTGTTTCCTTAA
>NW_012101610.1:2813289-2814105 GCF_000951045.1 Mandrillus leucophaeus | reverse complement strand
TTTTTTTTTTTTTTTGAGACAGAGTCTCGCTCTGTTGTCCAGGCTGAAATGCAGTGACACAATCTCGGCTCACTGCAACTTTCATCTTCCAGGTTCAAGTGATTCTCCTGCCTCAGCCTCCTGAGTAGCTGGGATTACAGGCGCACATCACCACGCCCAGCTACATTTTGTATTTTTAGTAGAGCTGGGGTTCTGCCATGTTGGCCAGGCTGGTCTCGAACTCTAGACCTCAGGTCATCTGCACAGCTTGGCCTCCCAAAGTGCTGAGATTATAGGTGTCAGCCACCGTGACTGGCCCTTCATTTCCTTTAAATATATAATAATAGGATGGCTGGATCATAGAGTTCTATTTTTAGTTTTTTGAGGAATCTCCGTACTGTTTTTCATAATCATTATACTAATTTACATTCCTACCAATAGCGTACAAGGGTTCCCTTTTTCTTCATATCCTTGCCAACACTTGTTATCTTTTGTCTTTTTGATAATAGCTATTCTAACAGGTCTGAAGAAAACAATGAAATTGTCTCTTCATGGCCGGCTGCAGTGGCTCATGCCTGTAATCCCAGCACTTTGGGAGGCTGACAGGGGTGGATCATGAGATCGAGAGATCGAGACCATCCTGGTCAACATGGTGAAACCCTGTCTCTACTAAAAATACAAAAGCTAGCTGGGCATAGTGGCACACACCTGTAGTCCCAGCTACTCTGGAGGCTGAGACAGAAGAATTGCCTGAACCCGGGAGGCGGAGGTTGCTGTGAGTCAAGATCGTGCTACTGCACTCCAGCCTGGCGACAAAGCGAGACTCCGTCTCAAAAA
>NW_012101610.1:2812241-2813239 GCF_000951045.1 Mandrillus leucophaeus | reverse complement strand
GTGAGCCAAGATCGTGCTACTGCACTCCAGCCTGGCGACAGAGCGAGACTCCGTCTCAAAAAAACAAAAAAAAGAAAAGATATTGTCTCTTCACTCTATTGATTGTTTCCTGTGCTGTGCAAAAGCTATTTAGTTTGTTGTAATCCCATTTGTCTATTTTCACTTTTGTTGCTGTGCTTTTGTGGTCATATCCAAAGAAACCATTGCCTAGATCAATGTCTTAGAGCTTTTCCCTGTTTTAATCTAGTAGTTTTACAGTTTCTGGTCATATGTTTAAGTCTTTAACACATATTAAACTAGTTTTTGTGTATGGTGTGAGGTCTAACTTCATTCTTCTATATGTAGATATCCAGTTTTCCCAACATCATTTATTGAAGACTGTCCTTTCCCTTTTGTATGTTCTTGGCATCTTTGTCAAAAATCAATAGACTATAGATGTATGGATTTATTTCTGGGCTCCCTATTCTGTCTCATTGGTCTACCTGTTTTTAATGCCATTACCATACTGTTTTGACTACTATAGCTTTGTAGTATATTTTGAAGTTAGCTAGTGTAATGCCTCCAACTTTGTTCTTTTTGCTCAAGATGCCTTCGGCTATTCAGGGTCTTTTGTGGTTCCATCCAATTTTAGGATTATTTTTTCAATTTCTGTGAAAAATGCTGTTGGACTTTTTATAGAGAATGCATTAAGTCCATAGATCACTTTGGGAAGTATAAACATTTAACACTATGAACTCCTTTTTTGTTTTGTTTTGTTTTGTTTTGAGATGGAGTCTCACTCTGCTGCCCAGGCTGGAGTGCAGTGGCGTGATCTTGGCTCACTGCAAGCTCCACCTCACAAGTTCATGCCATTCTCCTGCCTCAGCCTCCAGAGTAGCTGGGACTACAGGTGCCCACCACCACCCCCAGCTAATTTTTTTGCATTTTTAGTAGAGATGGGGTTTCACCATGTTAGCCAGGATGGTCTCGATCTCCTGACCTTGTGATCTGCCCGCCTC
>NW_012101610.1:2805358-2806597 GCF_000951045.1 Mandrillus leucophaeus | reverse complement strand
CAGAGCAAAACTCAGCCTACAGAATGGGATAAAATATTTGCAAATTGTATATCTAATATGGGATTAATATCCAAAATACATAAGTAACTCAAACAACTCAATAGCAAGAAAACAAATAACCCAATTTAAAAATGGGCAAAAGGCCTGAATAGACATTTCTCCAAAGAAGACATACAAATAGCCAATAGGTATATGAAAAGATACTCAGCATCATTAATCATCAGTAAAATGCAAATCAAAACCACAGTGAGATTATCATCTCACACCTGTTAAAATGGCTGTTGTCAGAAGGATGAATAATAACAAGTGTTGGTGAGGATGTGGAGAAAGGGAGGCCTGATATGGTTTGGATATATGTCCCTACCTAAATCTCATGTTCAATTGCAATCCCCAATGTTGGAGGTAAGGCCTGCTGGGAGGTGACTGGATCATGGGGGCAAGTTCTCATGAATGGTTTAGCACCATCCCCCGCTTTGTACTGTAAAGTGACTGAGTTCTCACAAGACCTGGTTGTTTAAAAGGAAGAAAGCACCTCCCCTATCTCTCTCTCTCTTCCTCCTGCTCCCAGCCATGTGAAGTTCTGGCTCCCCCCTTCACCTTCCACCATGATTATAAGTGTTCTGAGGTCAAGCTGAGAACACCATTATTCCTGTACAGGCTGCAGAATCACGAGCCAATTGAACTTCTTTTCTTTATGAATTACACCATTTCAGGAATTTCTTTATAGCAGTGCAAGAATGGACTAATGCAGAGCCCTCGTACACTGTTTGTGGGAATGTAAAGTAGTACAACCGTTATGGAAAGCAAACAACAGAATGTTTGGATGGCTCTTTTTTTTTTTTTTCTGAGACAGAGTCTCACTTTGTCACCCAGACTGTAGTGCAATGGCACAATCTCAGCTCACTGCAACCTCCATCTCCTGGGTTCAAGCTATTCTTGTTCCTCAGCCTCCTGAGTAGGTGGGATTATGGGTGTGTGCCACCACGCCCAGCTAATTTTTGTATTTTTAGTAGAGAAGAGGTTTCACCGTGTTGGCCAGGCTGCTCTCAAACTCCTAACCTCAGGTGATTCACCCGCCTCGGCCTCCCAAAGTGCTGGGATTACAGGCGTGAGCCACCACATCTGGCCCAGGATGGCTATTTTCAAAGAAGCAAAAGATAACAAATGCTGGCCAAGACATAGAGATCTTTCACTGTAGTTCTGACCAAAAAAAAGGTTGTTATTTGTGTTTTTGTTGTT
>NW_012101610.1:2802595-2805308 GCF_000951045.1 Mandrillus leucophaeus | reverse complement strand
TTTATGAATTACACCATTTCAGGAATTTCTTTATAGCAGTGCAAGAATGGACTAATGCAGAGCCCTCGTACACTGTTTGTGGGAATGTAAAGTAGTACAACCGTTATGGAAAGCAAACAACAGAATGTTTGGATGGCTCTTTTTTTTTTTTTTCTGAGACAGAGTCTCACTTTGTCACCCAGACTGTAGTGCAATGGCACAATCTCAGCTCACTGCAACCTCCATCTCCTGGGTTCAAGCTATTCTTGTTCCTCAGCCTCCTGAGTAGGTGGGATTATGGGTGTGTGCCACCACGCCCAGCTAATTTTTGTATTTTTAGTAGAGAAGAGGTTTCACCGTGTTGGCCAGGCTGCTCTCAAACTCCTAACCTCAGGTGATTCACCCGCCTCGGCCTCCCAAAGTGCTGGGATTACAGGCGTGAGCCACCACATCTGGCCCAGGATGGCTATTTTCAAAGAAGCAAAAGATAACAAATGCTGGCCAAGACATAGAGATCTTTCACTGTAGTTCTGACCAAAAAAAAGGTTGTTATTTGTGTTTTTGTTGTTTTTGTTGTTGTTGTTGTTGTTTTGTTTTGTTTTTTCCCTGAGCAGCCCAGGCAGAGCACACTGGGCCCCGTGCACTGTCCTGTTACCTTCACATTTTGTCTCCACTGACCCCAGGCCCAACCCCTACTAGAGCTGCAGCTGTGCCTGTGCCCAACGTCAACAGACTGAAGAGCAGAAAGAGGGAGTGGACTCTTACCCCATGACTGGCAGACATTAAGATTTATCTCTAGGCCAGACGCGGTGGCTCACCTCTGTAATCCCAGCACTTTGGGAGACCAAGGCAGGCAGATCACCTGAGGTCAGGAATTCGAGACCAGCCTGGCCAACATGGTGAAACCCCACGTTTACTAAAAGTATTTTTTAAATTAGCCGGGTATGGTGGTGCGTGCCTGTAGTCCCAGCTTTTTGGGAGGCTGAGGCAGGAGAATCGCTTGAACCTGGGAGGCGGAGGTTGTAGTGAATGGAGATCGCACTACTGTACTCCAGCCTGGGCGACAGAGCAAGACTCTGTCTCGGGAAAAAAAAAAAAAAAAGATTAATCTGTAGCTTGCAAAGCCAAAGTCTCCCAACTGCCACTGAGAAGTCCCTAATCCATGAACGAGGGTCTTTAGCTTCCTTCATAGCCAGACAAGGACGGAGGAAACAGAAGACAGGAAACAGATCAACTACCCCAGAGAAGCCAGAAAACGCTCTGCCAGGGAAAATCCCACTTGTAAAAATAAGAGGATTATTTGGCTGTGAAATTTGCTTAATAATTGAATAGAAAACCTACTTTGATTCCCCCGGAAAAACCCAGACATTAAGTAATGTAAATTCCTGTTCAGCCAGGAGCCAAATAAGCAGAAAATATGAATTACTAGAATCCTCCCTAGTGCCAGACCCACATTCTATTTCTCAGGAAAGAAAGGAAAACATTCTCTGACATGGGGATTTTTCTCTAACCAGTGAACAGTCAGAATGGGATGGGGAACTGCCCGCATTTTCCCATCCTCCTTCCTCTCTCTCTCTCTCTATACCACGGCCCCTCAGAATCACTCACAGAAGACTAATCATATCCCTTGTGTCCTTTTGTGAATCACTCGGATCCTCCAAGGGCGAGCGGAGGAGTAGCTCATGACCCGGCAGTGTCATGAATAAGTGATCAATGCCCCAGGAGGGGGAAGCCATCAAGAAGCAGAGAATGGACTGGGCAAGGTGGCTCATGCCTGTAATCCCAGCACTTTGGGAGGCTGAGGCGAGCGGATCACCTGAGGTCAGGAGTTCAAAACCAGCCTGGCCAACATGGTGAAACCCTGTCTCTACCAAAAATATAAAAATTAGCTGGACGTAGTGGCAGGCACCTGTAATCCTAGCTACTCAGGAGGCTGACACAGGAGAATCGCTTGAATGCAGGAGGCAGAGGTTGCAGGGAGCCAAGATGGCGCCATTGGACTCCAGCCTGGGCGACAAGAGTGCAACTCCATCTCAAAAAAATAAAATAAAGTAACAAAAAAAAAAATAGAGAATGGGGTCAGTTCACCCAGCTGCATGTGGAAGCAGGCCAGGGCAGGATGAGGGACAGCTTGAGCAAATTTTACCTTTCACATGGTACAAAAGTGTTTTTATTTGTTCCAAGTAAATATCCAAAAGTTCAACAAATAGTTGCAAAACATGATGTTCCCCACTCTCCTTTAAAAGTGATTGATTGGCCGGGCGCGGTGGCTCAAGCCTGTAATCCCAGCACTTTGGGAGGCTGAGGCGGGCGGATCATGAGGTCAAGAGATCGAGACCATCCTAGCCAACATGGTGAAACCCTATCTCTACTAAAAATACAAAAATTAGCTGGGCATGATGGTACGCACCTGTAGTCCCAGCTACTTGGGAGACTGAGGCAGGAGGATCGCTTGAACCCAGGAGGCAGAAGTTGCAGTGAGCTGAGATCATGCCACTGCATTCCAAGCTGGGTGACAGAGCAAGACTCCATCTCAAAATAAAAATAAAAATAAATAAAATAAAATAAATTAAGTGACTGATTAGCCAGACGCAGTGACTCATGCCTGTAATCTCAGCCTTTTGGGAGGCTGAGGCAGGAGGATTGCTTGAGTCCAGGAATTTGAGAACAGCTTGGGCAAGATAGTGAGACCTCATCTCTACCAAAAATAAAAATAAATAAATAAAATTAGCGG
>NW_012101610.1:2800853-2802440 GCF_000951045.1 Mandrillus leucophaeus | reverse complement strand
TTTTTTTAATTAAAAAAACAGTGGCTAGTTATACAAGTACATGTGATTAAAGTTAGAGTTGGAGAGAGTTCCACCTGTTTGTTTGGGTTCTGATACTGATGGCAAGCTGTTAAGATTTTCTGAACATTGATCCTGTGCCAGACACTGAACTAAACACTTGGTGTGTTCACGCGTTTAATCCTTATGATAAGCCCGTGAAGCCAATGCAGTGACTAAGACAGAAGCCAGGGTTTGAATCTGCCTCCTCCACACACTAGCTGTATGATCAAGTGACTTGACTTCTCTATGCCTGTTTCCTCTTCTATAAAATAGGTATAAAAATAGTAACCATCTTGACTGGATGCGGTGGCTCACGCTTGTAATCCCAGCACTCTGGGAGGCTGAGGTGGGTGGATCACGAGGTCAAGAGATCGAGACCATCCTGGCTAACATGGTGAAACCCTGTCTCTACTGAAAATACAAAAATTAGCTGGTATGCGCCTGTAGTCCCAGCTACTCGGGAGGCTGAGGCAGGAGAATCGTTTGAACCTGGGAGGTGGAGGTTGCAGTGAACCCAGATTGCGCCACTGCACTCCAGCCTGGCAACAGAGAGACTCCACCTCAAAAAAAAAAAAAAAAATAGTACCCATCCTGTAAAACTGCTATGAAAATTAGATGAGTTATAGGAACAATATCTGGAACACAGTATGTGCCACAGAAGTATGGCATCATCTTTATCATTATCATCATCATCATCATCATCACAGGCGAGATAATTGAAGCTCAAAGGAAAGAAGGTTACGCTATTTCCCCACAGTCCAGTTGACCCTCAGGATCATCCTCAAGCCCCTTCCTCCCTCACATTCTTACTCACACCGTTGCTAGGCTGCATTCTTCAAGTCCCCTCCTTTGGATGCCTTGGGAAGTGGGAACATCACCATTTCGCTCGGCTTTGGAAGCCATCATGCTAGAAGGATAGCAGATGTGGACCTCCTCTCCCTAAGCACCTACCCACCACCCACCATACAACCTCTTCGCCTGGCACGAGGCACTCCTGGGAGCTCTCTCCTGTTTCCACTTGCCATATTGTGTGCTTTTCGAAGAGGATGCAGACAGGCAACCCCAGCCCACAGCAGCCCACAACTTTAACAACAAAAGAGAACCCATCAAGCAGTGGCTTCTCAGTGTCTTTCACCACACCTGGGCACACTAATTCAGAACAGATGCCACTCAGTCCCAAAGACATGACTCTTTTTTTTTTTAACGGTGTGCCTATGCTTACCCAAAGACAATACTGTTATTCTTTTTTTTGGTTTTTTTTTTTTGGAGACAGTGTCTCGCTATGTCGACCAGGCTGGAGTGCAGTGGCGCGATCTCAGCTCACTGCAAGCTCCACCTCCTGGATTCACGTCGTTCTTCTGCCTCAGCCTCCCAAGTAGCTGGGACTGCAGGCGCCCGCCACCACGTCCCGCTAATTTTTGGTATTTTTAGTAGATAGGGGTTTCACCGTGGTCTCCATCTCCTGACCTCGTGATTCTCCCGCCTCGGGCTCCCAAAGTGCTGGGATTACAGGCGTGAGCCACCGCGCCTGGTCTTTTTTTTTTTTTT
>NW_012101610.1:2794034-2795198 GCF_000951045.1 Mandrillus leucophaeus | reverse complement strand
AAATTAGCTGGGCATGGTGGTGGGCGTCTGTAATCCCAGTTACTTGGGAGGCTGAGGCACGAGAATCACCTGAACCTGGGAGACAGAGGTTGCAGAGCCGAGATTACAGCACTGCACACCAGCCTGGGTGATAGACTCCATCTCAAAAAAAAAAAAAAAAAAAGTAATTGTCTAGCCTGGCATTGTGGTGCATACTTGTAGTTCCAGCTACTCAGGAGGCTGAAGCAGGAGACTCACTTGAGCCCAGGAGGTAGAGGCTGCAGTGAGCTATGGAGCTATGGCTGCATCACTGCACCCCAGCCTGAGTGACAGAGGGAGACCCTATCTCTCTAAAAAAAAATTAAATAACTAAAGTGTTTAAAAAGTCATTGCTGGGCTGGGCACAGTGGCTCACGCCTCTAATCCCAGCACTTTGGGAGGCCGAGACGGGCGGATCACAAGGTCAGAGACTGTCTCTTATACACATCTAGATGTGTATAAGAGACAGACTCAGGAGGCTGAGGCAGGAGAATCGCTTCAACCCCAGAGGCGGAGCTTGCAGTGAGCTGAGATCATGCCACTGCACTCCAGCCTGGACGACAGAGCGGGACTCCAACTCAAAAAAAAAAAAAAAAAAAAGGTCATTGCTAGTAAGACCAATACCTGGGCTACCACAAGGACAGTCTTTTTGCCACAAATGAGTGGAACTTTATTATTTCTTTGCATGCCGTGAGGGGTTTTGTTGACATTTTCAATTTATGGCAACACTGAAAATCAGATTCTCCTCCTTCCCCAGGGTCTGCTGTTGCTGTCTATCGTGGGTTGGTATGGTTTGCTTGTTTGGTAAATTTTCCAAACTATTTTTTAAAGTCTGTATTCTTTGCCAGTAAAGTTTCTGTTCTTTTTGCTTGTCAGTCAGCTGGTCTTTTGAGAGCTACCTAAAATGGCTGAAGCCAACACATGGGAAAAGAAGGGAAGGGAAGGGGAGGGGAGGGGAGAAGGCAGGCAAGAAGGCAGGCAGAAAACACTATCCTTATCTTTGCAAATTGGATCTGTTTGGGGCACTCTCTCAACGCTTAACCAGGCCATTTATACTCTGCCTTAGCCTTCATTTCCTGCTTGCACAGAGACTGAAGGCCAGCAAGAGATGAAAGCCTAGGGTCTTCTTAGGCCTTTTGTTTGTTT
>NW_012101610.1:2773654-2793018 GCF_000951045.1 Mandrillus leucophaeus | reverse complement strand
GGTCCCAGCTACTCGGGAGGCTGAGGCAGGAGAATGGTGTGAACCCAGGAGGCGGAGCTTGCAGTGCGCTGAGATCCGGCCACTGCACTCCAGCCTGGGCTACAGAGCGAGACTCTGTCTCAAAAAAATAAATAAATAAAAATAAAAAACGAGAAGGCTGGGTGCTGTGGCTCAAGTCTGTAATCCCAGCACTTTCGGAGGGAGGCTGAGGCTGGGGAATTGCTCTAGCTCAGGAGTTCAAGACCAGCCTGGGCAACATAGTAAAACCCTGTCTCTACAAGAAATCCAAAAATTACCCTGGCGTGGTGGCTTGCGCCCATGATCCCACCTACTCTGAGGCTGACGTGGGAGGTCGAGGTTGCAGTGAGCTGAGATTGCACCATGGCACTCCAGTCTGGGGGATAGAGTGAGACCCCATCTCAAAAAAAATGAAATATAACAAAAAGGGTCTAGACCCCAGAGTACTTCAGACCTTGATTCTGACAGTTTTTGCCACCTCATTAGTTGTGTTGGGAGCCTTGTAATTCCCTGCTCCACCATTTTGGGCCGCACAGTACCTTTAAAGTACTCCTGTCTCTGGGAAAATGCCTACATTGTGAGTCTATAGATCCCCTAGGTGGAGGCCAGGACTTGTTTTCCCCATCTCCCTTGCAGCTAGTAACCCCCTCAGTTCCTAGGAAGATTGGCTCTCCATCTCACAAGTATGTTATTTTTTTAAATGGATTTTTCTGGTTTTTTTTGAGACAGAGTTTTGCTCTTATTGCCCAGGCTGGAGTGTGTACAGTGGCACCATCTTGGCTCACTGCAACCTCCGCCTCCTGGCTTCAAGCAATTCTCCTGCCTCAGCCTCCCGAGTAGCTGGGATTACAGGTGTGCGCCACCAGGTCCAGCAAATTTTTGTATTTTTAATAGAGACGGGGTTTCACCCTGTGTGTTGGCCAGGTGGTCTCAAACTCCTGACCTCAGGTGATCCACCTGCCTTGGCCTCCCAAACTGCTGAGATTACAGGCATGAGCCACCGCACCTGGTCAAGATTTTTTCTTTTTCTTTTTTTGAGACACATTATCTGTCTGTCACCCAGGCTAGAGTGCAGTGGCACAAACATGACTCACTACAGCCTTGACCCCCTAGGCTCAAGCAGTCCTACCACCTCAGCCTCCTGAGTAGCTGGGACTCATGCCACCACACCCAGCTAATTTTTTTCTTTTTTGTAGAGACAGAGTCTTGTTATGTTACCCAGGCTGATCTCAAACTCTGGGCTCAAGTGATCCTCCCACCTCAGCCTCCCACAGTGCTGGGATTACAGGTGTTAGCCACCACTCCCAGCTCTTAAAAACAAATTTACTCCTGACCACGAAGGTGTTCCTGTCCACTCAGGATCTTATGTTCAGTACTGGCTCAGCACAGTCTGCAGCCCTAGACATCCATTGCATAACGAACGCTGCTCAGGTCCCAGAGAATGTCTCATTTCTGCGGGTGCAGTGGCTCACGCCTGTAATCCCAGCACTTTGGGAGGCCGAGGCGGGGAGATCACCTGAGGTTGGAAGTGACATTTAACTTGGCTCTTGGGAATATCTTTGGAGAGAAAAAAGGCATTCCAGGTGGGATGAACCGGGAGTGAAGGCTGAAGTGCAGCATGTATGGAGCCCTCTGAGGATTCGGGATTGGCAAGTATGTCTTAGGCAACGATGGATTAGATGAAAAGCCAAGTGAGATTCAGAGTTGAGGTCTCCCAGAGCTTGCTTTTTTCTCCCTGGCCAGGAGCTGAAAGTGAACTTCCTAGCCTGGGGTGAAGCTGTCTTCTCAGGTGTTGGTCCAGACCTAGATTCAAACTCTGCCTTGCCCAGAGACCTGTGTGCTCTTTCACCTGTCACTCCTGACCCTGAGGTGAGACAATAGCCTCTAAGCGAGGACACTTGGTATGCACCAGTATAGATGTGTTGCTGAATGTAGAGGTACTTGGCAGTGGTTCCTTGGTCTTTTGAATGACAAATTTCTTTCAACCTCTGGTCAAAGGCTCTATGGAGTGTCTCCATAAAAATGCCTAGGTGTTAAGTTTTGCATGAATTTTTGGATAGTGCATTATATTCCTGACACCTGCGGCACCGAGGCTGAGAATTGCATAGGTGCTGAGATCCCTTTTACTATGACCCAAAACCATCTAGGCAGGAATGGGTGATCCACATGCTATCACCCTCTTCCCACTCCGGGGTCTCTGCCTGTCAGCAGCAGCAGCATGCTGGGAGGAAGGTGGGATCACCCCACAGAAATACTTGGCTGTGAGCCAAGACATCCTGCCAGCAGGAACCTAAATTGTCTTCAGACCTTCAAATCCTGGGGTCTAGTCCCACACCAAGCAGCTCTGGGTCACAAAGCCACTTACAGGATCTAAGGAACAGGGGGTAAGGCCATCTGCTTCCTTGCCATGTGTTAAATCCATCAACCACACCACCCCTCTCTATCGTATTTCTCCCACTCCTGACCACTTCAAAGGACATAGGATCCCCACAAAATGGTGACAACAAATGGAGCCATTTTCATATCCTATTTTAAGTGTCCAGAAAGAAATCGACTATTCACTCAATCAACATGTAAGTGACTGAGGCATCCCTACACGCCAAACTAAGTTTTCCCAAAGGCCCAGGCTTAGAACTGATTCTGACCCTGAGTCTGGAATCACAGGGAACACACAATATGAACTATCTGCCAAAAGGGCAGACATGAAAGTAGACACGACCCTCCTCTTCTAAGCTCTCATGCGCCTCTCAGAACCTGAAGCCTAACACGTGAAATGTGGCGAACAGTTAGGCACGGTGGTGGGAGCCTGTATTCCCAAATCCACAAGAGGCTGAGTGGGGAGGACTGCTTGGGGCCAGGAAGCCAAGGCTGTAGTGTGTTATGACCACACTTGTGAATAGCCACTGCACTCCAGCCTGGGCAACAAAGTGAAACCCTCTCTTTTTTCTTGAGACGGAGTTTTGCTCGTTGCCCAGGCTGGAGTGCAATGGCACGATCTCAGCTCACTGCAACCTCCGCCTCCTGGGAGGCTGCAGGCTAGGGACCAGAGACACAATGGTTAAACAAGTCACAGCCCTGTGATCCTAGAGATTACAACCCTGGCATAAGAAAATCCTTCTGGACTCACTGTCCCCAGGCCTGTGACTGTCACGTGCCAAGTACGCTTTACACAATCTCATTTTTCCCTCAACTCGGGGATGGGTTTTGCATCATTCCCATTACAGATAAGGATGTTGAGGCTATTGAGTGGAAGAGGAAACCTGAGTTCTGGTGCTGGACTTCAAAACTCATGTGAATTACTCAACAGCCTCCCAAACATCAGAGGCCCCAAACAGGCCTCTCAACTCACTTCTCACAAATAGGGGCCTTATCTGCCCCATCTCTAGGGCCCTTCTGTAACATTTGTAGCTATTTCCCATGTATTACAAAGGTAGGCCCTCCTTTCAGGAAGTTCATCCGCGCCCCTTCCTAAGGTAGCTTCTCTCCCCGCTTGGCACACCACCTGGGTAGCCAAGGGCAGAGCAGAGACTGGGGGACACGCCCCAGTACCAGGTCAGCACCAACTACTCCGTCAGTGATCACCAGTGCCCACCACTTCAATGGGCACCTCCAAGTGGCACCGGATCCTCTTGGAACAATTCCTAAGGCCAGGCACGGTGGTTCACGCCTGTAATCCCAGCACTTTGGGAGGCCAAGGCAGGTGGATCACTTGAGATCAGGAGTTCGAGACCAGCCTGGCCAACATGGTGAAACCCGTCTCTACTAAAAACACAAAAATTAACCAGACATGGAGGCGCACACCTGTAATCCCAGCTACTCAGGAGGCTGAGGCACAAGAACTACTTGAACCTGGGAAGCGGAGGTTGCAGTGAGCCAAAATCATGCACTGTACTCCAGCCTGTGTGACAGAGTGACTGTCTTAAAAAAAAAAAAAAAATTCCTCTCAAGTATTTCTTACAGTGGTCAGTGACAAAAGCAAGATCTAAAATCCTATCTACAGAATAATCCTAGCCAGGCAAAATAAACTCATTAAAAACTAACAGAAAATACTGAAATACAGGCCAGGTGTGGTGGCTCATGGCTGTAATCCCAGCACCTTGGGAGGCCAAGGTGGGCTGATCGCGTAAGGCCAAGAGTTCGAGACTAGCCTGGGCAACACGGCGCCACCCCATCTCTATTAAAATATAAAAATTAGCCAGGTGTGGCGACACACACCTGTAATCCCAGGCTTCTCAGGCGGCTGAGACAAGACAATTACTTGAACCCAGGAGGTGAAAACTGCAGTGAGCCAGGATCGCACCACTGTACTCCTGCCTGAGCGACAGAGTGAGACTCTGTCTCAAAAAAAAAAAATGAAATGTAACTAAAATATTTAGTGTCAAATACCTGGTTTTGGTAGACAGCAGGGATGACTGTTTTCTTATGCATATTGGTTTCATAAGAACTTTTTCCCTTGGCTGTATTAGTCACTTTGGGTAATCGCATTCACCAATAAACGAAGCAACGGCATGCTGCCGCAGACGCTCCGGCTACACTGCTGTGAAGGCTCAAAACGACCAAGTGGAAGCACCAGAGTCCATGAGGCATTTTATTTGTAAATGTATGTATTACATCCCTAGAAAAAGAATCCCAGGATTTTCCCTCCTGTGTGTTTTCGTCTTGCTTCTTCATGGTCCATGATGCCAGCTGAGGTTGTCAGTACAATGAAACTATGGAGTGGAAAAAGAAAATGCTGGTAAGTTTAATAGTTCAACATAGTGCCTTCTAGTGCAGAAAAGCATCAACACTCATTAGTGGTTAAGGGTGCTTTCCTGTGGAGCACACAGGAACTGACAGTGCCACTGCTGGTGCCTCATGTAGCATATGAGTATGACTCCCGCAACCAACAGAGCCAAATCCAGAGAGCGGAGCCACACAATCACACAGCCCTGACATCTGCCTCACACAGCCCTGACTTCTGCCTCACACAGCCCTGACTTCTGCCTCACACAGCCCTGACTTCTGCCTACACCACGAAACAAACTTGACTGAAAACAAAGGCATCTAGGAACTCCTTTAACTTCAAATGTCACTTTCTGCTCTCAGGTAAGGAGACCTGAAAGTATTCACATAAACTTGAGTTTGAATTGTGTTTCTGCCATGCACCGTATAACTATTACATGGAGACATGTTCATGTGTACAGTGAGTGGCTGCTTCATTAGCTACTGTGGGGATCACTGTAACAAGCATACAGTATGCAAATGTGCGTCATTAAAATCAGTTATCATAATTACAAAGAGAAATGATTTTCGTAAGAGAATGCTGTACCTGTCATACAGCAACCATGAAGTGAGAATACATTCAACCAAGGCACCAGACGCGTAATTTGGAGGATATAAATTCTTAACCACAAAGATACACATTTACTGTGTCAGCTCATAAAACGTTTTACCAAAATTAAATCAGGTGATAAACAGAGGACTATTACCACTTTTACAGATGAAGAAATCAAGGCTATGACTTGCCCAAGATCTCATGGCTTTAAAGCAGAAAAACAAGGATTTGAACTCAGACAGGCTCTTAAGGACAAAGATTCCCAAACGAAGTTTTCCCAAAGGCCCAGGCTTAGAACTGATTCTGGCCGAGTCTGGGATCACAGGGAACACACAATATGAACTATCTGCCAAAAGGGCAGACATGAAACACAACCCTCCTCTTCTGCCAGTCTAAGCTCTCACGCGCCTCTCAGAACCTGAAGCCTAACACGTGAAACGTGGCAAACAGCCAGGCACGGTGGCGGGCGCCTGTATTCCCAAATCCGTAAGGGGCTGAGTGGGGAGGACTGCCTGGGGCCAGGAAGCCAAGGCTGTAGTGTGTTATGACCACACTTGTGAATAGCCACTGCACTCCAGCCTGGGCAACAAAGTGAAACCCTGTCCCTCTTTTTTCTTGAGACAGAATTTCACTCTTATTGGCCAGGCTGGAGTGCAATGGCATGATCTCAGCTCACTGCAACGTCCGCCTCCTGGGTTCAAGCAATTCTCCTGCCTCAGGCTCCCGAGTAGCTGGGATCACAGGCATGTGCCACCAGGCCTGGCTAATTTTGTATTTTAGGTAGAGACGGGGTTTCTCCATGTTGGTCAGGCTGGTCTCGAACTCCCAACCTCAGGTGATCCGCCCGCCTTGGCCTCCCAAAGTGCTAGGATCACAGGTGTGAGCCACTGCGCCTGACCAACCCTGTCTCTATTTAAAGAGAAAAAAAAGAAATATGGGTAACACTTGAGGTAATTATTAGGTCAAAATGGTTGAGTAGACAAATTTAAAAAGGAAAAAAACAAAACCAAAAAAACCTCAAGTCAAACTGCACCACAGCAATTCTTAAGCACTAACTTGTTTTAATTAAGGAAAGGCCAACTTACCCAAACTGGCGGGATGGAAGCAGGTTATTCTGCCATTTTTCTAGATCTTTGAGTTGCACATCAAATCTGGGGCTGATCACTCCACACTATAAAATAAAAACAACAACAACAAAAAAAGTCTTCACTTTACCAATGAAGAGAAAAACTGAGTAACACAAGCTGACATTGATAAACGAACAGTCCTCCAAACCAACCAAACCAGCATTCAGATGGGTACCTATTCTGTGCACAATTCTTGACATACTTTTCAAAAAATACACTTAAGTAAGACTATGCCCGCCTACGAGGCCCACCACGTGCCTAGAAAAAGCAAAGACATGAAAAGAAATGGCACAAGGCAATACATGGCAGTGTCCAGCCACTGGCGTGCTCCCTGTTGGCTAGAGAACTGTCCAGAATCATCAGATTTTACATAGCCAAGAGATCAAGTCTTGACGAGAGACTACAGCCAACCCTTTCTTATATAGTAAGGCTGAAATAAAATCGTAGGGTCTCAAATCCTGAAGCTCATAAGCTAAAAACTACAAATTATTAGAATATCTAAGGAACACGCTGCACCGGCAGCGAACTAAGAACACTGCTCCCACCAATGAAGTACCATTACATATTTCCAAGAAACAATGTCCTACATCCCCAGGCAAATTTTTCCAAATGAATGTGACAGAATGATGGAAGGCAGAAAGAGCAAAGGGCTTGCAATTATCTCGTGGCTACCAGGACAGGGCAACAATGATCCTCCCAAGTACGAGCTCACCAACGGCTGTCATCCCTCAACTACATGCCAGCCCTAAAACACTACTGAAGAAAGTCCACCAACTGATGTCCACTAACTGAAGACCCTCTGCTCACAAAATCTGCTCTAAAATCACAGGCACACTTGAAAAACACTTCCAAAAGCAGAGACTGACCCACAGAAACTGAAAATGGGCTTGTCAGAAAGGCCTAACTGCATTACGCTCAGGAAGCCTGCTTAAGTTCTCCTACTATTACCCCATCAGCTATGCTGTGACTTGACTAACAATGCCAATCTCACAGCAGATGAAAGAAATGCAGGGACAGAAATATAGGGAAACTAGTTTAGTCCAAGCAAACTGTAGTGAAAGATCTTCCCCAAAGTCTGCCGCACTCTGCATCCAAGTTTTTATGTTGATTCCAGCAGCAAAAATCCTTCTCATTGTGGTAGAATTAAAACAGCATACCCTCTCCCAACTAAGAAGAATCCTAAGAGGATGTGATCAAGCCCAGAATGTTAATCAATCTAGTCTTTACACACTGTCTTACTTCCAAGCTCAATTTCCACGCTAAGAGTAGGTCAATGTCTTGCATGAAAGTGATGGAGGGGGACATTCTCTTATAAATGGGGAGAAATGAAATTCCAAGAAACCAAAAATTGTTTACTTTGCCGAAAGTCACAGAGCAGGCCAGGTGCGGTGGATCACCTGAGGTCAGGAGTTCCAGACCAGCCTGGCCAACATGGCAAATCCCCGTCTTTAATAAAGATACAAAAATTAGCCCGGCATGGTGCCACGCACCTGTAATCCCAGCTACTAGGGAGGCTGAGGTAGGAGAATCGCTTGAACCTGGGAGACGGAGGTTGCAGTGGCCAAGATGGTGCCACTGCACTCCAGCCTGGGTGAGAGTGAGACTCCGTCTCAAAAAAAGGGCACAGAGCAGCAGGGCCTGCATGTCAACTGTTACAGGCTAGAATTTTTTAAAGTAGCACACCACAGAACAAGGGTGCCACAAATGAGTTCCATTTACAGAATGCTCTGTTCAAACATTTCTCGGCTGGGCCCAGTGACTCACGCCTGCAATCCTGGCACTCTGGGAGGCTGAGGTGGGAGGCTCACTTGAGCCCAGAAGTCTAAGACAAAACTAAGCAACATAGCGAGATCCCACCTCTACAAAAAAGTTTTTAAATAATTAGCAGTCACAGTGGCATGCACCAGTATTCCCAGCAACTCAGGAGGCTGAGGTGGGAGGATGGCTTGAGCTAGGGAAGCTGCAGTGAGCCAAGATGGTGCCACTGCACTCCAGCCTAGGCCAGAGCAAGAATATCTCAAAAGGAATATAAATAAAAATAAATAAATCCTACTTTGAGGTGGCGTTCTAACGGCTACATACAACTGAAACACAGTATGACATACTGAAAATTACTCTTGCAAGTTCTTTAAATCTTACGGAGTCTCGCCCTGACACCCAGGCTGGAGTGCAGTGGTGTGATATCCAGCTCACTGTAACCTCCGCCTGCCAGGTTCAAGCAATTCTCCTGCCTCAGCCTCCCAAGTAGCTGGGATTACAGGTGCCCGCCACTGTGCCCGGCTAGTTCTTGTATTTTTAGTAGACACGAGATTTCACCATGTTGGCCAGGCTGGTCTCAAACTCCTCACCTCGTGATCCACCTGCCTCAGCCTCCCAAAGTGCTGGGATTACGGGCGTGAGCCACCGCACCCAGCCAGTTCTTCAAATCTTTAATAAATACTTCAGCAACTCACTTTCTGGGTCTCTTTCCCCTCATCTGTTGCAGTAGACACAGGGGTGTCCAAGGGAGGGAATACAGACATGGGCTCTTAGTTTCTGTTTCTAGTTGGGCCAGTAAGGCCACTCTTCATCCCTCTTTTCCATTTATCACTAGAGACAGAAACTAAATACCATGGTTTCAGGCTGCTAAAAGTCTAAAACAAAACAACAAAATTAGGCAGGCTGGACAAGCTTGGACTAGAGGATCTGCCTCTTTGCAAATCTGAAAGCTACAAACCTGACAGGAAGCACAGTGGACACCTCAACTAGCTTAGACACCTGCCCCCAAAACACACGCAATCACTTAAACCACAAAATCAGTTTTACTTGGTTAAGGTGTTGACAAGTCAAACTGAAAAGCAACATAGACCCCAAAGACCTATGCCAGCAAAAACAGAAAAAGTATTAATATTGCTATTTAGAAAGCCCCATTTACTCAAAGATTCCATCCAAAAAACCCAACACATCACTGAGAGGAAGGACACAGCTTCTTGGACAAAAGGCTCAGTGGCCTTGAACCACCCAAGTTCAAGCCAGTGAGGTGGGTAGTGTTAACATCCAATATTTAAACACCGGTACCGCCGCTGGTTTCACCCCCCATCTCCCCTGAGACAGCTTATACCCCATAGAAACACTAGGTCAACTGACATAATTCTAGCACAATCAACGCAGGAGAACAAATGAAGTTATATGTGTCAATATTTAAACCTTTTTAAAGTAACTGGATAAAGCAAGTATGGCACCACTACTCAGTATTTCCAAAGGCAATTACAACATCTAACGCCACATTACAAAATTCTTAAAGCTTTGAAATGTGTATATCACTCATTCTTACCTTGTTTAGCCTGCCTGTAAGGTTCACAACAATTTTCCCAGCTCTGTGATCATCAATGATTTCAAATTCGCCAATGTAACCTACAAAAGATAACTGACTGGATTAAATAAAAGACATCAACTTGAGAGCTAAACCTCTGTGCTCCAGCCTACCCAATTCTTCAGTCTCCCATCATCACCTCAGTGACTGCTTCTCCAAGAAGTTGGGGGGAAGACAGTTAATCTGTATCAGAACTAATTTTTACAACCTAACACGTAAGATTTGGGAGACAATACCCAAAACAATCCACCTTGCAATTCTGAAAGAACTTATTTTCCCCTTGACCCTTCCTTCACTGCTTCCCACTCCCAAAGGCTACCTTGTGCCAAAGAAGTGCAATAATCCAATCTTTTCTCTCAAGGGGCTCTGAGAAGATCTCAAGAGTCCTTTCGGTTTTTTTTTTTTTTTTTTTTTTTTGAGATGGAGTCTTGCGCTGTCGCCCAGGCTGGAGTGCAGTGGCCGATCTCGGCTCATTGCAGCCTCCACCTCACGGGTTCAAGCAATTCTCCCTGCCTCAGTCTCCCGAAGAGCTGGGATTTTTTTTTTTTTAGTAGAGACGGGGTTTTGCCATGTTGGCCAGGCTGGTCTCGAAATGAGCTCAGGAGTCCTTTCAATGACTTGGTTTCATTTAGCTCCCAAATACCTAGCAGAGCTCCTTCTTCCAGCAGTCCTACTCTAAGTGACTCTTTAGAAGTTTCAGACTATCCCCTTCTCCACAGCCCACAAGTCAATTGCATTCGTTCTCAGGTATGACAGACATACTTTGGTCCCCCATAATTAATTTCTACAGGACTCATTTCTTAAAAGAGTCTCACATCAAAACATAAAACACAGCGGCAGCAGACTTACCATGCTTCATCATCACAGTGAGAAACCGGACGATGACTTTGGAGCACGGCCTAATAAGCACCTGGCGTTTGCCTCTCTTTTCGGCATTGTTGATGCTCTTGAGAGCATCAGCCAGGACATTCATGCGCACCATTGTGGCTGTTCAGGGAAGACAAAACAGGAGGTTTTACTGGCATTGCCAACAGCAACAGACACTCACCAACCAACACACTTCGCAAGTATCCTTTTCTTTCTGGCCCCACCTTGGCGAAGTTTTCTTAAGTCTGAGAAGGCTGCTTCTCCATTTCCCACCACCCAGGAAAATTCCTATTTACTACGGTTGTTGTAAACAGGTTATCGGGACGTCAGTCTGCACATTTTTAAATTCACTCATTCACTAACCACTCTTCTTTGAATTGTGCCACACGCCAACGTCTGGAGGTAATGAAATGTGGGACAAAATCCACTTGACACAAGAAAACGACAGAACTAGCAGAAACTGCCAGCTACCGAAACGAAAACATAGGCTATAGTCTATCAGTGATTCAGAACAGAAGCAGAGTATCATCGGCAACATTTTCCAAATTGTCGAAAATCAGCAGATTCTGTACTATTAACATTGCACTTTAGAACAGTTCACTCTCACCTACCATGAACACATCAATAAAACTAAACATCCATCTTTGTACCATTTAAAATTGCGTCCAACAGCAAGTGCCACAGTGGCAAACGGAAACATTTTACATACTGTCAGACTGGACAGTATGTCCAGTCTCTTCTAATAGGCACGGACGGCACAATACACTGAAGTTCTGAAAGCCCTTAAGTATGGAGACCAAAGTGCCAATAGTAAAGAGTAGAACTTAAATCTCTCCCCTTAAGTTCAAAAGTGTCTAAAGAAAAACTCCGCGGCCCAGAAGATCCAAATTGGCACCCAGCAAAGTGCTAACCCCGGCACGATGCAGCTTTTACCCGCCGGGTGGCCTCAGCCTCCCAAGCTCCCAGCGCGGCCCCAGCTACGAGAAGCTGCACCGCCCACCAGCCCCGATGCTGCCCGCCGCCCGGGGCCAAGGCGCAGCCTCAGCACTACAGGGAGATTCAGACGCTGTGGCCCGAACCGAAGTTACTGCCTAGGTAGGCAGTCGAAGGTTCCGGCTCCCGCCAGCGCTGCGGCCTGCACCCCATGCACCGGGATCCCCGGAGTGCAGTCTGGGGCGCCCGGGCATGGCTCTCCTCTATGCTTGTCCAGGAACCGGCAAGGCCAGGATCCTCGGCCAAGGAGGGGTCCAGCCTCCTCGCAGGACACTGAGTCCGAACCTTAGATTGCAGGATTGCGCCGATGGCAGACGGATGAAATTGGAGCTCTCAGAAAGTGCCACTCACCGGCGCGGAAAGATGGCGGAAAGGGGACGGGAGGGGAGAGCGCACGGAGTTATGGGAAGCGGGAGAACTATCGCGAGACTTTCAAAGGACCGGCAAAAACAGGTACCGCCTCGGAGGAGGAGGAGGGGAAGGGAAAGGCGGAGCCTCCTCAGGGGTTGGCAGTTGAGAGTCGATGGAATCGACCTTCCTCGGTGCGGCCTGGGAGAGGCAAAGTGAGCAGTTCATTGGAGGTTCGTCTACTTTTTTTTTTTTTTTTTTTTTGAGATGGAATTTCGCTCTTGTAGCCCAGGCTGGAGTGCAGTGGCGTGATCTCGGCTCACTGCAACCTCCGACTCCCGGGTTCAAGTGATTTCTTCTGCCTCAGCCTCCTGAGTAGCTGGGACTACAGGCGCGCGCCACCACGCCCGGCTAATTTTTGTATTTTTAATAGAGATGGGGTTTCCCCATTTTGGCGAAGATGTTCTTGATCTCCTGACCTTGCAATCCGCCCACCTCGGCCTCCGAAGGTGCTGGGATTACAGGCGGGAGCCACCGCGCGGGCCTTAATTTTTATTTTATTTTACTTTTGATACAGAGTCTCGCTCTGTCACCCAGGCTGGAGTCCAGTGGCGCGATCTTGGCGCACTGCAGCCTCCGCCTCCCGGGTTCAAGCGATTCTCCTGCTTCAGCCTCATGAGTAGCCGGGATTACAGGCACACGCCATCACACCCGGCTAATTTTTGTATTTTTAGTAGACAGGGGGTTTCACCATGTTGGCCAGGCTGGTCTCGAACTCCTGACATCAAGTGATCTGCCCACCTCAGCCTCCCAAGGTGCTGGGATTACAGGCGTGAGCCACCACACCTGGCTAAAATATTTTTTAATTAAAAAATAAGTGAAGCTCAGACAAAAGTCACCCAACAATTGTTTACTGAGCACTCTTGTACCAGACACTAGCAAGGCCCTGGGGTACGAGGTGCCCACACAGGAACCATTTAGCCAGTTCTGTCCCTGCCGGTGCTTCCAGCTTCGTCCTCTCTCACATGTCATAGTTGGCCCCTGCTCGTTCATTGCATTTCCTCTTCCCTCTAGCATGCTGCCTGGAATATTTGGTAAATAAATAAACTTAAACCTTTTATTTTTGTTCTTTTTTAAAATTTTTCATAGGGTCCTGCTCTGTTGCCCAGGCTAGAGTGCAGGGGTACACTCAGCTCAATGCAACCTCAAACTCATGGACTCCAGTGAACCTCCTGCCCAGGTCTCCCAAAGTGGTGGAATTTCTTAAAGAGTACCTTATAGACACGTAAGGACCACACAGGGTACTTCATCAATCAGATTCATAAATCCAATCATGTAAATATTACATTGGCTAAGTTAAAGAAGGTGAGACATGAAGATTCCAGCTTTTTTTATTTTTTCCCATTTTACACAAAGTAGAATAATACAGGATTAAAACTGCAAAAGTAGTTAATCAGTAGAACATGTATACACAAAAAAAATCCAGATAGGAAGACAGGCTTATTTACAATGAAAGTAAGGTAAAATTAAGGTAGTTTTCTTATGAAATATTAAAAAAAAAAAAAAAATATGCTACAATGGGCACCACTGTTTACAGCAATATTAAAGAGGAAAAAACACTTATTTAATAGGGACAGATATACCACAAGGTACAACATCAGTGCAATAAATTCACAAAACTATATTACAGCTAATCAGTTTAAGAATTGTTCCCAAGTCAGTCACATTTTTTGGCCCTCAGAAGTTCATTCCTACAGATTTCAACTACTCTAAATTTCTAGCTACCAACAAGTTAAGAATGATAAGAAGAAGCTTTCCAAGGAGTTACGAAATCTTTGTAGACCAGAGGCCAACCAACTATCATCACCTCAAGTCTGCTCTCACCAACAGCCCTTGTATTTTTCAGGGAGAAATCTCTAGGAAAAAAAGTCAGACACCAGTGTAGTCACTATCTCCCATGTCAAACCTAGGGGACTAAAATGGCCAGTATTACCATAAAATGAGAATTTTAAGGTTTACCTTAAAAGGCTTATTCTGGTCTCAAAAATTAGATAAGATTATCTTCTACTCTTCTACTGAAATGAATCTTAACTAAACATATTAGACTGCTGTCCTTTTGCTGGTCTTAGAGTAAAAATCATAGACATGAGTCTTAACCTACTGTATACTATAGCTAAAGTCAGCTGAAAATCTGAAATTAAAAGTATGCTAGAAATCCTAAATGTAATCTTGTGGAAGTCTGCTATTCAAAAGCCCTTAACGATTTACTAACTTCGAGTCTAAGTGCAAGGGGACAAAAGCTTAAGCCTGTCAGACATTCCTTTTTTTGGACAGAAAGATCAAAGCTTCCTACAAATTGCTAAGCTTTGCAGAAGGGAGAAGCCTACACGTACTAGCACATGGAATCAGTTTCATTTTATTTCATGGGGACTCTTCTCCCACCGGAAAGAAACAGAATGAGGAATGAATCTTAATTGGTCTCTTCATCAGAAGTGGTAAACTTGGTCTCTATATTCATGAAGTCAGACAGTTTTCTAAGCAGACTGTGGAAGCAGACAGAACCAGCTTCCTGTAGCCACAGACCACTACATGGTATCTAAGCTAAAGCAAAGATGAACAATTATCCAGATTCACTTGAACTGTACTAAAGGGCAAGGTTCACCACTACAAAAGGAAGTTGTCTAAAAGCAAGAATTCAATTAACACTGGGTAAGAAAAATCAAAAACAAATTATACACACTAATGAGTTGTCCATGAAGCCAACTGCTAAGAATGCACTCAACTATATGCAACATGAAGACACTGCACAAAGCCTTACTTGGGGAGTCTGAATTTCTATCAACTAAGGGCAGAGTGAGGGAGAGCAAAGAGCTACTTCCGTAACATTTTAGTATCCAGATAGTACAGCAGAAACCGTTCCCGGAGCAATGGGTGCGCCACTAATCACCCTGATTAAAGCAGATGAATCATTCATTTTTCTTTTCTTTTTGTTTGAGAAGTTTGTTTATCTCCCTCTTGGCCATTCCAATGTACTTCGAAATGATTCCATGCTGGTTTAGTCCAGGAAGCAATAGCAAGGAAGTCACTTAAAATAAATTTTAAAAAAGCAACATTAAGGAGGCAGCAATTAACTTGCTAAAGGTTATTATTATTATTATTTTTTGAGACAAAGTTTCACTATTGTTGCCCAGGCTGGAGTGTAATGGCTGATCTCAGCTCACTGCAACCTCCACCTCCCAGGTTCAAGCGATTCTCCTGCCTCAGCTACCCAAGTAGCTAGGATTACAGGCATGCGCCACCACGCCCGACTAATTTTGTATTTTTAGTAGAGATGGGGTTTCTCCATGTTGGTCAGGCTGGTCTCAAACTCCCGATCTCAGGTAATCCGCCCGCCTCAGCCTCCCAAAGTGCTAGGATTATAGGCATGAGCCACCTTGCACAGCGACAACTCTCACTCTTGTCGCCCAGGCTGGAGTGCAGTGGCACAATCTCAGCTCACTGCAACCTCCACCTCCCGGGTTCAAGAGATTCTCCTGCCTCACCCTGCCAAGTAGAGTAGCTGGGATTATAGGCGCCTGCCACCACACCTGGCTAATTTTTGTATTTTTAGTACACACGTGATTTTGCAATGTTGGCCAGGCGGTCTCCAACTCCTGACCTCAGGTGATCTGGGTGTGTGTGTGTGTGTGTGTGTGTGTGTGTGTGGTGCAGTGGTGTGATGTCAGCTCACTGCAACCTCCACCTCCTGAGTTCAGGTGATTCTCATGCCTCCGCCTCCCAAGTAGCTGGGACTACAGGTGTGCACCACCACATCTGACTAATTTTTGTATTTTTAGTAGAGACAGGGTTTCCCCATATTGGCCAGTCTGGTCTCAAACTCCTGGCCTCAAGTGATCCACCCACCTCAGCCTCCCAAAATGCTGGGATTACAGGCTGAGCCACCGTGCCCAGCCAATTATTACATTTTAAAGAAGGTAGGTTCCCAGATTATTAAACTCTATAATGGGAGGAAATAACATGAAACCAATTACTTCCACTGGGATGTATCCCCAGAAACTCCTGCTCTCATCCCCTCTTCCACCTCAGAAAATAATCATTGCTTATTACTTTCTACCTTAGTTTGTGCATTACTTTCTACCTTAGTTGTTGCATTGTTTTCACTTTCTATGAGACCATAATCATCTTTCTATATTCCCACAGTTCCTTTTTGGTGTCTAAAACTTAGGAAGTTGTTTATTGACGAAGTTACAGTTCAATTTCACTGGCCAGGATGTGCCTGTAGTTTTTCCTCAAAGACTTACCTATCAGGTAGGTGAGAAGCAGGTTGTGGACTTGTTGTCCCACCCAAGCAACCGCAGCAAGAGAAACAATCATGGTCATGAAGTACTAGCAATGAAAACAACAAGAATTTAATATCAAAACTTCATTATGACACCATAAATATATGTAATTTTTATTTGTCAATTAAAGAAGAGTGTGTTTCAAAGTTCAGGAAATAATTTAGCTTTTATTATCACTTTTCTTTAAAAATTCTTAGATTTAAAAACCTACTCCATTGGATCTACTTTATAGAATTTGGGTATGTTTCTTCCTAGAATTACTGCAATTCTATATGTAAATATTTTATGATATAAATTATACGATCTTTTCAGTTAATAACGTCATAGAGCAGCCTCACAACGTGAAGCTGACAGATGAGAGAACAGATGAACAGATGCTTTCCTTTTTTTTTTTTGAGACAGAGTCTCATTCTGTCACAAAGGCTGGAGTGCAGTGGTGCAAACAGCTCACTCCCCAAACACAAGCTCACTGCAGCCTCAACCTCCTGGGCTCAAGTGATCCTCAGCCTATCGTGTAGCTGGGATTATAGGCATAAGCCACGGTGCCAGGCCTAAACAGATGCTTTCTAAGCATATGTCTTTTACTATTATTTCAGTAAGAAAAATGAAACAGAAGAATTTTGTTTTACTAGAATAAAAAATTAAATGCAAAAATATAATTTTTAACTTTAAAATGATTCAGTCTAATTAATACAAGTAAACATTTATGAATGTACTTAGGAATTAACCAATGAATAAACTTCAAATAACTATTAAAACAAAAGGCAAATTGACTCAAATCTTAACATTTTACTGTACTTAAGTCAAAGCAAAACAAGTACCATCTTAGGTTTTTCTTCCTTTAGCGTGAAGAGGCGTTTCCACCAACCCACAGCTCTGCGTCGAGTTTTTACTAGATTGCTGCAAATTTCATGGAATCTTTGCTGTTGTTCAGTGGTCCTAGAAAAAGAAATTTGCCTTTTGCTATAAACAAATTGCTACAGTTGACCAAAACACACCACCCTATTCAATTTAAGAGCTATCTTCTAAAGAAAATCCAAATGAAAACAATGTCTCACCATTACCTTACGTGGGTGAAATAGTCCTTCCACCATTAAGACACCGTCTATAGCACAGGAGTAAGTTTTTACGTAAACTGTGTAAGAGCGTATGAGAGCGAGAGTGTGTGTGTGTAATAAAGAAATCATCATCTAGGGCTCTGAAGCCACATTTATTTAATGGTAGTAAAAGACTCATGACTTCTATGGGCCATAGAGAAATCGGTATAAATTTGATTTTGCTATTCCTAAATATTCTTTAGATCCTAATAAATTCTGCACTATACCTATCAGAATCCCACCAAACAGCTGTATAGTAAAATACTAACTACTAGCATTTAACACATAACACCCCCAACTGGGCTTCATACATTTGATGACAAGGCAGCAATAAACAGCTCAAATCTAAATTCTTCTTCATAAATTTAGTCCTAGGGGAGGGAAAATATAATCAACAAACAACACAGCAGTAAAAATCCAACAAGAGACCCTCCAAGAAAACCTTTTATGTGTATAGTTTTTCTTGGTTCTGATTTTATTTTTATTTTTTTGAATTGCCTTTGCACTGTCTTCGCTACACAGCTATAATGGCTGCTATTATTGCCCTGTGCTGAGCTGAGGGATGTGTTGCCTTTTCTTCTCTAGCCCTCATCTCTGTAAAACTGCAGTGATAGATAAAGTAGAAGAATTTCTGCTGAGCCCTGGAACTTCTTTTTAACAATGAGGCGTGATTTCTTGCCCATGGTCAAGGCTAGACTGTGGCTATGCAAAAGAGTGTTCTTTCTTCCTTGTAAGATCAAAAAATAAACAAAATCTGCTCTATCAATAACTGAGTCATACCATGAAACCATCAGTGGTTATTTCTGCAAACTTTCCTTTAGGAGTTATAAATTAGCAGACTGGAATGTCATCTGGCTAATAAGGCCAAGGTCAGTGATTTATTTCCTTTGCTAACTCTGTTACATTGCACGTTCAGAAACTTGCCCAAAAGAGCCAACAACATTGATTCATTACTGCAAGTGAAAAACAATTCAAAGGATAGTTCCTAACACTAATCCATTCCGCTGTGGGGGGAAACACCTTTAAATATTGTCAATTATATCATAATTTAAGCAACCTTTGAATTTGTTCTTAAAGATCCATAAGATACACATTTCAAATTCTTATGTTTACAGAATTATTTTGCAGTTTGCTATCCTCTGAGATACAAACAACCAAAGGCACAAGTAGAATACTAACCAAATAAAATAAACAGACAAGGATAGAATAGTAGCTGAGAAGAAAATATCTATTCCAATATCTATTTTGGCTGATTATTTGAATCAAAATTCAACATGCTAGAGGAAGTTAAAATACCTTTAATATGATCCTTATCCACTTAACTATATCTGAGGAGTTCATAAGCAACCATTTAAAGAATGGTATAAATAGGCCAGGCATGGTGGCTCATGCCTGTAATCCCAGCACTTTGGGAGACCAAGGCAGGCGGATCACGAGGTCAGGAGATCGAGACCATCCTGGCTAATACGGTGAAACCCCGTGTCTACTAAAATTACAAAAAAAAAAAATTAGCCCGGCGTGGTGGCGGGCGCCTGTAGTCCCGGCTACTCCGGAGGCTGAGGCAGGAGTATGGCGTGAACCCGAGAGGTGGAGCTTGCAGTGAGCCGAGACTGTGCCACTGCACTCCAGCCTGGGCGACAGAGCGAGACTCCATCTCAAAAAAAAAAAAAAAAAAAGCTATAAATAAAATCAGCAACCCATGTGTATACAGCTTGAACCTCTTTGGAAACACCTGGTATTCACTTTGTTAACTGTCATTCCACTGCCTCAGTGTCTCAGTATCTCAGCCTTAACACAAGATCAATCTTAAAAGTCAAAATATGGCCGGGCGCGGTGGCTCAAGCCTGTAATCCCAGCACTTTGGGAGGCCGAGACGGGCGGATCACGAGGTCAGGAGATCGAGACCAT
>NW_012101610.1:2675153-2773480 GCF_000951045.1 Mandrillus leucophaeus | reverse complement strand
AGACTCCATCTCAAAAAAAAAAAAAAAAAAAAAAAAGTCAAAATATTTCAGAGTACTTAACAGTGCCTGCCACAGTAGACATTTAATAAATAATTGCTAAATGAATGTGAATGAAAATCTGCCAGTTTCCTTTTCTGCATTCATTCAAAAATAATTTGTGAAGTTATTATACTATGTTAAATATCAATGGAAATGCAAATATGTGTATGTACAGCTACCATAAAAGAACTATGGAGTACAGAAAATTCATAGTTTATATTCAAATCAGTTATGACATTCTTCACATAAAAGCAATATATCTAATGCTTAGGTGTCTGATGGTTAGACAATTATCTCTGCTTATTTACAGCATACTAATCACAGCCACCAAGTTCAGTAACTACACAGAAATGAGACTGCCAAATCATTATGCTACCTACCATTTATTGGAGCCAAAAATTCTAGGCGCTAGAATGGGAACAAGGTAGTCAGCCAAGCACAAAAACATAACAAAACAGGAAACGCCGGACAGAACAGATGGATCTAGATAGTAGATAATCCTGTTAAAAAAATTAATAAAGGTTAGAAAAACATAGTCATTATTATTCCTAACTAAACATGTCTAACTATTCACTGAACCCGCTGCTTCTCAGAGATATTTGCTATTTTTCCTCTATTTTTCTCACAAGTGGCTTTCCAGAGGCTTTGTGACATGCTGATATCATAGCTGCAGTGGTTAAGTAAATATCAATGGACAAAAGCTCCTTGGAGTTCTCAGTATTTTTTAAGAGTTTAGGGGGTGGGGGTAGGGGAGGGATAGCATTAGGAGAAATACCTAATGTTGATGACGGGTTGATGGTTGCAGCAAACCACCATGGCTCGTCTATATATACCTATGTAACAAACCTGCACATTCTACACATGTATCCCAGAACTGGAAGTCTGATAATAATAATAATAAAAGAGTTTAAGAGTCTGGAGGACAAAAAGTTTGCGAGTCACTGATTCACTCAAGCGCTTTAGGTTACAAAGTTTACCTAAGTACTACAAATTCTGGAAACTAGAAGTGCTTATGAGAAACACATTCTTTATGGGTTCTTTATGGGTTATATATTACAGAAGAGACTTAAGACACCCCCACAAATGGAAGCTATATATTAAAAAGCCTTTATTAATAAGAAGCACAACCCATAGTAATCTAATAGCTCACTTACAGAAACACCAAAGAAACCACACCCATGATGGCAGGTGGAAACCAGGCTCTTTCCCATCGGAGGACTTTATCAGCCATCAGCATCACTTCTCCCCATCCTTGCAGCTGTTCTTCCAGACTCGCAGTCTCTGCAGCCTAAATACCACCGACATTTAAAGTGATCATTTTACCACTCTCAACATTTTTGTGGTTCATAGACTTCAATTATTTTAAAGCTCCAAATACAAAAAATAACCTCTTAACCAAATTGCCAACTTTAAACAAGTTGATTTCTGAAAAATTGCAATTTCAAAGATGAAAACCCAATGGGGTTTTTCTTTTTGTTTGTTTTCTGAGACAGAGTCTCACTCTGTCACCCAGGCTGGAGTGCAGTGGGGAGATCTCGGCTCACTGCAGCCTCCGCCTCCCAGATTCAAGCGATTCTCCTACCTCAGCCTCCTGAGTAGTTGGGACTACAGGCGCACACCACCACACCTGGCTAATTTTTTGTAGAAACGAGATTTCACCATGTTGGCCAGGCTGGTCTCGAACTCTCGACCTCAAATGATCCACTCACCTCGGGCTCCCAAAATGCTGGGATTACAGGTATGAGTCACCCGGCCCAGCCTAAATATCCTTTTAATGGTCACTTTTCTAGTCCAAGCACTGGGCTACTCTTTATATACATGATGTAACTTAATCCTTATAGACAGCCACAAGGTAGGGATAATTAGACTCATTTTGCAATTAAAGTGAGCTCAAAATGGTTTACTTTCTCAAAGTCATACAGGGAATCATGTGGCAGTGTCCAGAGTATTAATAAAATGAAATAACTTTATTTCAGATGGTTAGAATTGATCCGTTGTTTTTGACATCTTATTGATTTAAACCCTTCTAAATCCATTAGGAAAGACTTTCTCTGAACAGCATTCAATTTCTAAAATAGCTCTTTGTGTAATGGAATCACTCAGATGTTGACATTCATTGCACAATTAAGGAAAACTACTTTCGCCAAATTAAAGTGGCATTTTAGGGTCAATATATCTCCTCAATACAGTGTTTCTTACCACTTAGGATGTCATTTTGATTATACTTCAAATTTCTCTGTGACTCTGAACAGCCGAAACTGGACCTCCAGGATGAGCTAATGTAGCAAAAGCGCTTAAAGCTGGTTTTGGTAAGGGAAGAAAAAATTAGAATAAGAAACCCAAGTGTCTCTATGTTATCAGGCTGGGTGCAATGGCTCACACCTGTAATCCCAGCACTTGGTGGGGGTGTAGGGGTCGCTTGAGCCCAGCCTGGGCTGAGACTTTGTCTCTTTGTAAAAGTCTTTCACTAGAAATCATGCAAATGACAGAACAAGGCACTTAATCTTAACAAAGACGCTTGCTATCTGTGCCACGCTGAGTACTCGTGTGATCTCAGTATTTCTGACTTTATATTCCATGCTTAATACTAGTGAAAGAAGAGACTACTATGTGTGGGCACTCTGCTGAGCATTTATATTTATACTTCAATTAATCTTCCCAACAACTCTTAAAAAAGGTGTTATTACTGTCCCCATTTTACCAAGGGGGAAACACACATAGGTTAACCGATTTGCATCCAAGAAATCCACGACCAAAGGCTTTGCTTTCCTTAGATTACATTGCTCTGCTGGAAAGTGAGTTGGGAAGCAGGAGCTCTAGCCCAGGATTTGTCATTTCAACACGGCTTGAGCAACTTCTTTGTGCTGCAATTAATCCTCTTAAAAGGATCCATGCTGGGAACTAACTATGCTTGAAGGAGTGTGTGTTTAAAGGAACAAAGCATGCATTTCTAAAAGCAAATATAAAATCACGCGCAATCAAAACTGCCCTGAAGTCACGTCATTGGCCAGCATCTGGGCTCTTGGAAGTTCAAAAGCCCCTAGGTAAATTCTTTGGTTCCGTTTTTCATTGCTGGTATGTGACCTGCAGTCACCAGGGAAGGGTAACAAGATATTTCTCTTGGTTTTTTTTTTTTGCCTACATGGTGCACTTAAATTTACAACAAATAAAAATTTGTCCGCCTATAAATTCACAACAAATAAAAATTTGTCCATCTCACTGCAGTTCCTTCGGATCCCTGCTTATTACTCTAAAGCTGTTTCCAGTAGTCCTGTGACCCCACCCCCGCCAGATTTCCAAATTCCAGACAAACGCCAAGACATCCCATTGTCTGTTCAGCTGAACCCCACTCCGGGTTCCCCACGGTGAGCTCGCAGCCTCCCTGTAGCTGTAAGTTGTACCAGCTCTAACAGAAATTCTCGGCAGTAGCCCTTTGACCCTCCACTGTTGCCCAAGTTTTAGGGGGAAAAGAAGGCAGGCACATCCAGGTTAAGAGGAAAGACGGGGAAAGCCGAATACGGCTGGGGCCTGGGCCCCGAAAGCGCTGGACAGGCCCCAGGAGGCCTTCTGCCCCCACCCGCACCCCAGGCTAGTGTCGCAGCCCCTCTGCCTCCCACTTCCTCCTTCTACTCGCGGTGAGGAATCACGCGCCCTCCTCGCCCCGTCGCGCACCATCCCCAGGAAAGGTAAGGGGTCGACACCCAGGAGTTACCCAAGAAGCCCGAGGGCCAGGCATCGTCGCCTGCCCCGGGAGAGAAGGGCCGGGCCCGCGGCGGGTGACAGGGACGAGGCCGCGGTGTTTGAACCCACGGACGTCTGGAGGCCTCGCTCGGCTCCCGGGGGACAGGAGGCCAGGACTCACCAGCAAGTTGGTGCTGCGATTATCTCCCTCCGCCATCGTCTCCGGGATGCCGTCTCTGTGACCGCAGGGTAGCTTCCAGTGAGACCTCCAACCGAGCCCCGCACGGCGACCACAGCGCGAGGGAACGCCCCGCAGGCAGCTTATATCGGTCGGCCGCCCTTCCCGACAGCCCCCGCGACCCTCGCTCCTCATTGGACAGACCGAGCTCACGCCTCAAGGAAACCAGACCAACCGAAGCTCAGCGCATGGCTTGAAATCGGGGTCAAAGGAGACAGAGGCCGCGCCGGGCCGAGGGGGAGGGGACACGGAGTGCCCAATCAGCGCCCAGGGATTGAGCGACGCCCCGCCCAGGGCTGTAGGAAGCGGTTCAACGGCCGCTGCAGGGGGCGCGGTCCCTCAGTGGTTCCCCCGCTCTGGCTGCTGCGGTGTCTTTGGGCCGCTCTTTGTCCGGCTCTCGCAGCCGAGGAGTCTCACTGGAAAATGGGCTACTCGGAGAGCGATGCTTCGCCGCCTGAGGTGGAGGGCGGAGACGCCGGCCTGCGACACTTTATCTCTTCCTGGCCCCGAGGCGGCTGGGATCCGTTCCACCTCCGGCCCGGTGCCCTAAGCAGGCGCCTGAGCCGTTTAGCCCCGATTTGCGACCCGTGAGGTTTTGAGGACAAGTGAAAAGAGTTCTTTGTGTGGATTTTGCTGCAGTGTTTCTCTCCTACCCAGTAGGAATAAGGCCTGAGCTTGGGAGGAAAAACCCAGGCCTGGTTTGAGAGCGTGTGAAAATGCACCGCCTTCTAAGGGGCTTTATTATACGTGGATGTTTAACTTACTTAAACTGAAAGCCCCCTCTCCAAAAGGATTCTTTTTTTTGTTTCTTTGTTTTTTGAGACGAAAGAGTCTCGCTTCGTTGCCCAGGCTGAAGTGCAGTAGCGCGATCTCTGCTGACTGCAACCTCCATCTCCCGGGTTCAAGTGATCCTCGCGTGTCAGCTTCCCGAGTAGCTGGAATTACAGGCGCCCGCCACCACGCCCGGCTAATTTTTGCATTTTAATAGAGACAGGGTTCACGATTTGGGCCAGGCTACTCTGGACCTCCTGACCTCAAGAGATCCGCCCACCTCGGCCTCCCAAAGTGCTGGGATTACAGGCGTGAGCTACTGCGCCCGGTCAAAAGGATAGTTCTTGACACGACCTTTCTTCCATTAGAGGTCATGGTAAGGAAAGATGTAAACCCTCTCACAAGCAACGGAATTCTTAGGCAGTTTAGGAACTGTGTTGAGGCACTTCTACATCTTTTCTATCCAGGATTTCAAATGCAGTAACAAAGTGCTTTGATTTTTTTTTGTTTGTTCTGAGACAGAGCCTCGCTCTGTTGCCCAGGCTGTAGTGCAACAGCCACCGCGACCGGCCGATTTTTCATCTTTTGATACAAACAGAATCATGCCAAATGTCCTAATCAAATGTTTGTTTTAGGTGAATTAACTGGAGTTTTAACTTCCAACCTTTTATCCTTTTATACAGGTTTTAACTCCAATCTCTTACGGTCATCTGTATTCGGCCATTGAATTTAAATTTATTTTTTGATGTTCCTTAAGTAACCACCAGGTTCTTAAATATTCAAGGAAGTCGTAAATGTGAGAGTGTTTAGCTGCAGACCGCATACTGCCCCGGAGAGCGGGGCAAGGGCAGGCGCATTGTGAATTTCATGGAAGGGTGTCAATTTGCTGTAGGTCTTTCAAGGTGAAGGGAGAGTGAAGTATCTGGATCAGGGAGAAGCACTTGAAAAAGTCTTTGCAAGGAAGGCCGACTATTCAATAAAGTGCCACTTTGGAATGTTGGGGTAAAGAAGTTGTATAGGCAAGATACAGCCAGATGACAGAGACGCTATTTGGAGAGTTTTTAAAGGTATGGAGTCTGAAAAGCAGGTTCTTCTCCATGTACTTAAAAAACAAAAGACAAAAGGGGAGGCGCGGGAGATCCCTTGAGCCCAGGAGATTGAGCTGCAGTGAGCTATGATTGCACCTACTACACTCAAGCTTGGGCGACAGAGCAAAAAACCTGTCTTTAAAAAAAAAAAAAAAAAAAAAAAAAAAAAAAAGACAAAAAGATCGAGGCAATCAGCAGCCACACAGTGAACATGTTGAGCACTGGGTGTGTGATCTTGCTAGACCCACAGTAATAGCCACTTCCAAAGGAGAGGCTATGGGGTTATTAGGGTTTAAAGTGACATTTCTACTTTTGGGAAATCAGCTTTTGCTGCAGAATGCTTCTCGTTTTCACCCAAGTTTTCCATGCACAACTTAAGACTTGTTAACACCAGCTTGTGAAATGAAGGTAGGTGAAAAAAACAGAAGCAACTCAAGCAGCAGTTTCTCCACTTAGTATTTTTTGTTACTTAACAGTGTATTCCCATACCTATTTCTAAATGCACAGCCCTGCTATACGGTCTCTCACTAAATTTCCGATTGGTCGAATTATTAAAAAACACCCACCCTTAACGTAGTTTTCTTTAGAGCTTTTTGTCCTACAGAGACAGGATGTGATCTTTTGAAATGCGCCAGATGACTAAGCAGTTAACACAAATCCTAACATCATCTAGCAGCAACAAATGCAATCTCCAAGATATAAAGCCAAGCTGGACATTTTCTATTTTTTTTCAGAGGTGTCACACTCCAAGGAATGCGCCTATCTGTCAATAATGATCTATGGGAATTTTGTTTTTAAATACTGCCAAAATTAAGCTTTATAAATTGGGCCCTAATACAAAGAATTTACATTGATATCATTGAAGTAAAATTTCTACTGCTTTTCAAAAATACAACAGAAGTTTGAGAGTAAAATAACTACTTTTTTGAGAATTTAGGGGTCTTTTTTGAGGTATTAGCGCTATTCAGAAAAAAAAAGGCTAGGTTTGGCTCGGCTCAGTGGTTCAGGCTTGTAATCCCAGCACTTTGGGAGGCTGAAGTGGGAGGGTAACTTGAGCCCAGGAGTTCAAGATCAGCCTGGGCAACATAGGGAGACCCTGTCGTTTTGTTTTTTCAAGCTACCCAGGTTCCAAAAGGTTCCAAGTTTTCCAAAATCTATTTTGACCAATAAATTCAGAACTTAAATGATGTATCTTTTGAGACTGAACCTTTATTTTCTGAAAAACAAGTATTTCATACAATCTTTGCCATGTTAATGCAAATATGCACAAATTAGGCATGTATTTTTGTTTTCCAAAAGATGCATTATGAACATTTTCAGGAAGCTGGTGTGATTTATTCAACTTTAAAATACAATCACAAAATTATATCCATCAGGAGGCATTACAACCTTTTGTACAGAGAAGCCACTATTTATACATTGTTACTAGGACAAGGAAGATTCAGTTCAACTCAACTTGCTCTTAGAATAAGGGTAAAAAGTAAATTAACAAGTAAGTGAAGTATGATGTTGTTGCCACTGACATTACAGGTGGAAAGATAAGGGAAATTTAAACCAGAAAAATGACACAATAAAGAGGAGCTGAAACTTTGTCAAGAAAAGAAAAAGATATTAGCCTGTTTTCAAAGAAAAACATTCTAAAAGTCTGCAATTCAGAACATAGAATTCTAAGTTTACCATCTTCAAAAATCTACTAAATTGTATGACACTTTACATTAGCGCAGCGAACATCTTTTTCTAAGTCTAGCCAAGTTCCCATGGAAAGCAGAGTACCCTAAGTAGGTCATGTTTTACAACCCTTGAACTTATAAAGCTTTTCTCATTAAGAGTTAGTTTTGCCCTTCTGTAAATAAGGATGGTGATACTGTTAACCAGGTCTAAAAAGCAGGAAGTGCAACAAACCCTTAGGGTTTCATTATACAGTGAATTTTCCCCTCCCCAACGTATGGAAAAATTTGGGACACTTGCTAGTTCTTCCCTGTGGGAGGAATCTAAGACTACCCAAATATTGAAAACAAAATCTACCTTCTTTAACCCTTGCATCAGTAATTCTACCTCCTTGGCTTATGGGGAGGAAAGTCCTAGTTTTAAATTGCTGGCATTTTACAAGCTCAACAAAATATAAAATTGAACACTGGTTTTCATACTCTACTTTTATGTAAAACAAAGATGCTTAAATGTGCTAATAGTAAAGCATTCACTGATATTTGATGTATCTGAATAGGACTAACAGGCTAATTGTAGGTGCTTTCATATGAAAATAATTGGGAGAAAAGAAGAACCAGCTCCTTTGATTTTAGTACTGCCAAAACAAGTAAGCCCCCAGAGTTAATTACAAAAATGTGGAGGAAAATAGGCCAGGAAGACTTTTCAATTTAAAGTACTGCCTATAATACCCCAGATTAAAAAGGACCTAAGATTGCACATCAAGTCTAATATTTGGCTGTACTTGCATTGCCCTGCTCGGCATTTTTAAAAATGGCTCTTTCCTTAAATTTCACACGTCAGAACAACCACAATTAAAAAAACAAAAAACAATGCAGATAACACCAAACATTGGACAATATTAAGAAAACTACTTACTAAGCTTAGAGGCAAGGGTTAAGGGCAGAAGTGATGGAAGTTTTTCTCTGTATTACAAACCCTCACCCTAAACCTGGGGTTTGGGCTCTAAAAAAGTAATGTAGGGAAGCAGATCAAGAGCCTGATTATCAGTTCTCACATGGAAATCTCAACAGATTTCAAAAGCAACTCACCACAAGTGTCAAACACAAAAGAATCTTAATCATCATCTAGCAAACTACACTAAGAACTCAATGACCAAAAATAATCAATCAACTTCAAGACACACCAAAGCAACAGTAAAAGAGAAATAACTACACAAGCTAAGCCTCCACAGCTCTGTAGAGAAATCAACTAACAATTAGGCAATTCTAGTAAATTAAAGACAACAAAAAACTTAAGATTGAACTTCAATTTCCAAGGGTACTCTGAAGAGGTTGTTTGTAGGTTATTCTGTACCCCCTGATTCTTAAAGACAGTGGGGAAGAGGGGGAGGGGACAGAGGAATGGAGGGAAAGGGGGAGGCAGGAGAGAGAGAAAAATAGGAGAGGATCCCTGGTTTTCCACAGGTATTTTGTGTTATCAAAAATGTATGACTTCATAACGACAGCACTCTAACTTTTCTCAGTCTAACTGCTGAGGTCTCTTAAAAAGTTCAAATGGCAAGTCACCTTGTAGAATGACTTAACAGAGGAAGCCAAACGATACAGACCAGGGTCTTGGTCCAGAGTGCAGTAAGGAGCAGGCTTTTGAAGTCATCTATTACATCTGCCTTACAACCAAACCCACTGTGTATGCCACATTATTCTTGGAGGGACCACTTTAAAACAAAAGTGATGGATAATTTACCAGAGGCACATGCTTTTGAAGTAAAACTGTTTTTTGTTTTTGCTTGAGTAAGGTGCCAGGTACCTCTGAAGCCTGAAAACACAGGCAATAAAATTCACCTGTTTATCTTCTTTACCAAAGAGAGAGCAATTTCTGAATGCTATCTATAGTGCTAAACTAATGTGAACTGATTTTATCACTGCGATAAAAGTTTTTCCTTATGATGACAATAAAGAATGTTGCTGAAAGACTTTAATCTTGAGAGAGCAGAGGTAATGTGATGAATGTAATTTGCTCCCAGAGCCTCTAGAAAATAAAGCAGCATGCAAAATACAATATGGCATTATTATTCCAGCTAGGTTGTTTTGTGAAAATAAGGTTCCAAATGAATGAAGAAAACAAAATTTGATGCGCTAGGTTCCTTAACTTGCTATTGAACACATGGGTATTTCAAAAAATCCACCCTGCCTACAATACTTGCTAAAGTATCAAGAAAACACTGATACTAAAACACGTTCTTTCATGGGTACTTAAAGATTATAGATTAACGTGGCAATCAGAATACAGAAAAGGCCCAGAGCTATGTGGAATTTTTTCCTTAATACCTCTCAAGTTTGTCTGTGAAGACTGGCAACTAAAAAGTGACCACTGTCCTAATCTCTAAAATGCAGGGAAAATGTACTCAGACAATTAAGATTATTTTTATTTATTTATTTTTGTCACAGAGTCTCATTCTGTCGCCCAGACTGGAGTGCAGTGGCACAATCTTGGCTCACTGCAAGCTCCGCCTCCTGGGTTCACGCCATTCTCCTGCCTCAGCCTCCCAAGTAGCTGGGACTACAGGCGCCCACCACCACGCCTGGCTAATTTTTTTGTATTTTTAGTAGAGACAGGGTTTCACCGTGTTAGCCAGGATGGTTTCAATCTCCTAACCTCGTGATCCTCCCACCTCGGCCTCCCAAAGTGCTGGGATTACAGGCATGAGCCACTGTGCCCAGCCAACAATTAAGATTTTAATTGTGTTCTCTTTTGTGTTGATACTTGATTTTAAGAACCCTATTCTAGTCTGGGTTTTTATTTTGGATCAGCAATTTAGCTTACACAGTCAGTACTGAAATGCAACGCTAAATTTAAGGAAACCCTTGATCATGAATTCACTATAATGTATTACTGAATGGCAAGCTATTAAAATTGTGCAAAAAGTAAAGCACTTCACAGACTAATAACTGAACTTAATAAAAGATGTTGGTGGATCTCATTTTCACTGTTTCATGTACATGTCCTAAAATGCCAAGTAAACTAAAGAACTTTTAATTTACCAAGTGTAAATTAAAAGCATCAAATGAAAAAAATGAATTTAAAAAAATTTCAGTCTACCTCCACCAGAACATCACTTTATTGTTAATCTATCATCAACAATGTAAAACTCTAATAGATACTCTATCCTGGTTTTTAAAAAGGTAAAAGATTACACTGGATTAGCTACTTTCTATGAAAGAAACTACAGCTATCACAGAAGAGGGAAAATTTGAATGACCTCCAAAAAAAATGCACACTATAAGCAAAAGGGAGCATACATTAAATCAAATGTCTGTTAGATTCATTACTTTTGAATGCACAGTGACAATTCTGGAAACTGTACATGATAGAATCACAGAAATGACTTAAACAACCAGAATTACATTTTGTGTGTGATCATCAGACCTTTAAACAATCCTTGAATTTTCCATGTTATCAGAAGTTGTTAACAGCATCGTGACGAAAGTATATGAAATATAAGGATTGAAATAAAAGTGAATTTGAAAGATGGCTAATCTACTAGATTAGGTAAAGGGGGGGGAATGGGTAAGTGGTGGGGAGGAGTAGGAAACGATGGGGTGGTTTTTTTCCCTTCATTTCAGAAGTTCTTCCACTGTAGTGTATCTGTTACATAGCTCTCCATTTTCAGTCCATTTCTGAAATTCATATCGCATAGCCTTTAGCCTTTTTGTACTTACTGGTCAACCCAACCAGTACTGTTGCCAAGCAACAAGTGTTACACAAGAATCTGAATGCATCAAATCTTCCTTGGCTGTGATTTCTTCGCGACCCCAGTTTTCTCTGTTTCTGAGCGGGGTTTGTTTTTTTCCTGGATTGTACACACAGGGTCAGGTGGAATGGAGTTCCAAATCACTCTGTGCTCCGCGGCATCCCGATTTCTTTCTGCAGCTAACCTCCTGACACGTTTGCTGCTGTTCTGTGGCAGAAAGACAATCTCCGTGTTCAGGCGGTGAGCTTGCTTTCCTTCACCCTTGACCCTGGGGTTGCAGGCCATGGTGTTGGGCGTATCCCTGAGTGCAGCTGTCCTGCAGGATTCACTTCCTAGTGCACCGAGATTTCCTAGGTTTCCTCAGAGTAAGCCCCCAGTTGCATCACCACCGACTGTGGTGTGGCTTTGGATGCCTGAGGCTGAGTTGATTCTGGTGGATGTCTGACCTCGCTTAACCAGACTCATCTACTGACTTGCCATTCACACCCAGGCTGTCCAACCTTCATACAGCTGAGCCAAGTTATCTAGATTAGTTGCTTCCTTAATGACATAGTCAACCTGTAAAAATAGGCAGGATAGTATGTAAAGTCATTTAAAGCTTTTCAGTTGTCTGCTGAATTATAATCAGCAGACAAATTATACCAAAAGTTATGTGCAAAGGATTCCCTATACTTACCCTGCTCCTGTAAGCCCCTGAATTTTCATATAAAATTTAATAACTACCAGAATAAAAAGCACAATAGCCAAGTATACTTTAAAAAGAGAGCTAAGACAGTTACAAAGATATGAAAAGCACACAATCCATTAACCTACCAGAATGTTTATGAAGTAAAAATATCCCTAACTCAGAACATCTTTCATGATTCTTGACAAACTTGACAAAATGGTTTCTTAAAAAAAAAAAAAAAAAAAAATCCTTGCCCAAGAAGAGTTTAAGTCTAGGTCCTATACAAGAACGTAACAGTGTTTAAAAGAAAAAAGAAAAAAAATTCCTTGCTGATGTTAAAATTGAATTACAGATGCCAAACCATCAAACAAGATACTCAGTCTCTTAATTTTTATCCCACAGGAAAAAAATGTACATTTATAATGAAGACATCAAGAGGATACCTCTCTTGACCATATGATCTAACTTATCACCACCAAAGATGGCACAAATTGACATATGTCTCTTGATGTAAAATACTGAGAAAGAAACATCACCGATGTTGTATTCCTTCCAAAAAAATCTTGAATGAATTATGAGGAAAATATCAGACAAATATAAACAGAGGCACATTCTGTAAACCAGCTAATCTAGACAAACCAAAAATATCAAGGGAAGGGAAGAGGGAAAGGCTCAGGAACTGTTCTAGATATTAAAGCAGATCAAGAAGTAGGACAAGGATAGACAGTCCCTGACTCACAGTGGGTCCAAATGACCTTTTTTTTTTTTTTAACTTCACCATGGGTTTATCAGGGTATTAAATGCATTTTAGACTTATAATGGATTTATTGGGATGTCACTCCATCATAAGGGGAGGACCATCTATCTATATGCAAAATGCATGATGATCCTTGACTAGATCCTGAAAGTGGGGGAAAGGGGGGGTTCAGAGAGGAGGAATAAGCAATAAAGAATATTTTGAGATAATTGGAGAAATCTGAATGTGGATTGAATGTTAGATAATAGTATTACATCAATGTTAAGTTTCCTGAGTTGACAATTACATAGTAGTTACAGTATTATAGTATTTTGTTCAAGAGACACACAGTGAAGTTTAGGCATGAAGTGTTAAGATGTCTGCAGAGAACCCTCAAATTGTTCAGAAAACCTGTGTGTACACACACACACAGAACAATGAAACATGGGAAACTGTTAACTGGTGAGTCTAGGTAAAACGTTTATGGGCCTTCCTACAACTTTTCTGTAGCTTTATTCTCAAATTTATATATTCAATATTAGTAACACTGATGAAAACATTTCAGAGTAATGACTTCAGACAAATGTCCCGATACCCAAAGATGCTTTACAAATACAGGTTGAGTATCCCTTATCCAAAATGCTTGGGACCTGTAGTTTTAGATTTTGGATTCTTTGAGATTTTGGAATATATGCATGCATACAATAAGGAACTTAGGGGTGGGATGCAAGTCTATACACGGAATCTACTTATGCCTTATTATTCACATAGCCTGAAGGTAATTTTACACATTTTCAGTAATTTTGTGCATGAAACAGGTTCTGACTAGATTTGCACTACTGGGATCCATCACAAGGTCAGACATGGAATTTTCCACTTATGGCATCATGTCAACACTCAAAATGTTTCAGATTGGGAGCATCTGATTTTCTAATTAGGGATGCTCCACTCATACTACACCTGCAACCCAAAGCATCCTTGGCATTTCATTTGAAACCTTCAACAGTTTTCTTTAAATGAAAACTAATTGTAGTCCGGTGGAGGAGGATCAGACTTATATTTGGGTTAAAACAGGGCTAGGGGAAAGGAAAGTGCTCACAAGGAAGGGTCAGAGCAAAATGGTGACTACTGGACAACGCCAGAGCTGTGTTACTCAAAATCTTCTGAATCCTGAAAACACATTTAAGTTCCTTGATGAACCACTAAGGAAATCGATGAGAGGCATCTTTATACACCTCTACTTTTCCAGCAACATTAAAATGTGTAGCCCAAGTTTAAAACACAGTCACCTGTTCAGCAACTGACATCCTCCTATTCGGATCAACATCTCGGCCCTCTAACTTGGCTTTCACTCTCTTCCACACACTCACTGCATAGGAGTTTCTCTCTTGCACCGCTATGAAGCAACAAAAACATACGTAAGTCAAACCGTCATTTTATAAAAAATTTAAGGCATCTTTATTCTAACTAATTACCTTTCCCAGTTTTAGGGTCTCTGACTGCCTTTTTAGGACTACAAGCAACACTCTTGCCAGTTCCTGGAACGGTGCTTGGTGGAGTATCAGCTGATGTGGCAAGATTTTTCTGGATCAGCTTTCTAGCATTCTGTGACATGACATCAGGCTGAGTCTTCTGGCCAGTGTTACTCCGGACTGCTACAGAGAAAAAGTTGGTGGCTCAATTTACATGTAAACAAAACACGGAGGGGGCAGGGTGGAGCAAGCACGGGATAGGTGGTAGTGTATTTTAATACCCCAAATTAAATAATCAACTATAAATCCTTATCCTTTGACACAGCAATTGTCTTCCTAAAAATATAGCCTAAAACCAGTCAGACATTCAGGTATGAATTTGTACAATTACGTTTACTAGGTTTGGGGCATCAAAAACCATAAATATCAGCTGGGCATGGTGGCTCACACCTGTAATCCCAGCACTTTGGGAGGCCGAGGTGGGCGGATCAGTTGAGTTCAGAAGTTTGAGACCAGCCTACCCAACATGGCAAAATCCTGTCTCTATAAAAATACAAAAATTAGCGGGGCATGGTGGCAGGTTCCTGTAATTCTAGCTACTTGGGAGGCTGAGGCAGGAGAATCTCCTGAACCCAGAAGGCGGAAGTTGCAGCGAGCTAAGATTGCGCCACTGCACTCCAACCTGGGCGACAGAGTGAGACTCATCTCAAAACAAAAACAAAAAACAAACAAACAAAAAACAATAAAATAAAAATAAAAAAATAAAAAATAAAAATAAATTGGCCATTAAATCATTTTTTAAAAGATTATTTAATGACTGAAAAATTATTAACTGGAAAAAGGCAACAACAATTGCACTTGCATAATCATCCCAATGTGTTCGTGTAGGTGTGCATATGCACAGTGAAGTAAATCAACAAATGCAGAGTGGTTTTTGCCTCTATTTGGAATGAAACTACAAATTTTTCAGTTGTATTAAGTATTTTCCTAAGTTTCTCTAACAGATACATATTTTAAAATCATAAAAAAATTTTTAGCCAAGTAGCAGGCACCTGTAATCCAAGCTATTCAGGAAGCTGAGGCAGGAGAATCGCTTAAAACTGGGGGGTGGAGGTTGCAGAGAGCCACAACTGTGCCACTGCACTCCAGCCTGGGCCACAGTGAGTTTTGAGACCCCGTCTTTAAAAAAAAAAAAAAAAAAAAAAAATTTTTTTTAAAGAAAACTACTCAAATGCAAAGCATTTTTACTGTCTCACAAGTTGTTTCATTTTTATGAGACAGAGTCTTGTTCTGTCACCCAGGCTGGAGTATAGTGACGTGATCTAGGCTCACTGCAACCTCTTCTTCCCAGGTTCAAACAATTCTCCTGTCTCAGCCTCCTGAGTAGCTGGGACTGCAAGCATCTGGCACCACACCCAGCTAATTTTTTTTGTATTTTTAGCAGAGACAAGGTTTCATCATGTTGGTCAGGTTGGTCTTAAACACCTGATCTTAGGTGATCCACCTGCCTCAGCCTCCCAAAGTGCTGGGATAAGAGGTGTGAGCCACCTCGCCCAGCCTTTTTTTTTTTTTAATAGCTGTTTGTTTATTTATTTTTAAAGAGACAGGGTCTTGAACTCCTGGCCTTAGGCAATCCTCCCACCTTGGCCTTCAAGTAGCTGGGGGGATTATAGGTGTGAGCCATCATGCCTGGCTCACATGAGTATTTTTAAGGATAAGCTACAATCTGTTCAGTTTAAGACTATAGAATGACAGGCCTTAAGTGTTTCATATTAGACAGCTATGTATAATTAAACATCTTAGCATCTATGTGTAACATTATTAAGAGATCAAGACTCAGGACTCTTCTCCTACCTGCAGCAAAGGATGGCTGATAAGTAGCAGATGACGTTGGACTCGAACATTCATTTGTTGCATCGGTGACTAAGGGTGATGCAAAACTCACTAAATTATTATAGATACTGAAATACAAAATAAAATGGCTTATTTATGAAATGTTTTACCTGATAACTACTTATAAAAATATGAACAAAACTGAAAAATTAAATCAAGAGATAAACTTACTATACCATTAGTTTTGTACTTATGTTTTATAAATTTTGACCAGAAGGCATTCTTACCTCTGACTTTGTGTTTTCAGTTCTTTCAAGGTGGGAGTGATTTCCTGGAGCATTTCAACATGTTCTTGACTTCGAACCTGACCCATAGCCTGGACTAATGTAAACAGAACTGTTTGAATGTTGTCTTGCCATGATTTATATTCACCCAAAAACTGCCTAACACTGTTCTCATAGGGAACATCTTCACCATCCGCCAGAGCAGCTTCTTCATCCTAGAATTGATAATGATTAAGAAAAATAGTTTTAGTATCAGTAATTACTCTCAAGACAGTCATCTAGTGATTAAGAAGTAGCAAGTGTTTCAAATATGAATGTGTTTAAACTGCTTTTTTTTTTTTTTTTTGAGACGGAGTCTTGCTCTGTCACCCAGGCTGGAGTGCAGTGGCCGGATCTCGGCTCACTGCAAGCTCCTCCTCTGGGTTCAGGCCATTCTCCTGCCTCAGCCTCCCAAGTAGCTGGGACTACAGGGACCCGCCACTTCGCCCGGCTAGTTTTTTGTATTTTTTAGTTAGAGACGGGGTTTCACCGTGTTAGCCAGGATGGTCTCGATCTCCTGACCTCGTGATCCGCCCGTCTCAGCCTCCCAAAGTGCTGGGATTACAGGCTTGAGCCACCGCGCTCAGCCTTAAACTGCTTATTATAGTTCAACTCCATTTTTATAGGAACTTCGTTTCCACCATCAAATAAAAATTCAAAGTAAAAGTAAATTCTAAAATTAAATTATTTACTGTTTGTAATAATGAAGTAATAGCCTTTTCTGGAGGCTTAGTTTTCTTACTAACTAGACTATGTACAACACTGGAGGGAAGAGACAACATTTCATTCATTTTGGAGGCGAACTGTATGGGTTTGTTGGTATAGCTAAGAAAAAGGCTGGATATCTGAATTCTCAAACTACGTTCATATCTTGGTTTTATTACAAGTTATATCACAATAAAGGAATCTATTTAAGCCTTAGTTTCTCTGTGTATGAAATTCCAACTACTACTACTAGTTTTAAAAAAATAGTTGATGAAAACACAAGTTAACTCAGTTACAAATAAATTGGAAGATGCGATGAGATAAATTGTTATTTACAAAATGTCACTGCTTTTCCTATAAATAAAACTAGTAAATTTTATAAAAGAGGGACAGGAAATGTGTGTTCATGGTATTAGTCTTACCTTAGCCATAGCTTTCAAGAGATGTTTGACATCTCCAAGCTGTCGGTTATGACCAGTGAGCACAGTCTTTATATTATCAACCAGATTCTGAATTGTGTCACAGACCGTTTCTATCTGCTGCTCTTTCTCTGTCTGAATTGCCCTCTGAGTAGACATATCCTGGGTCAATTGTTTGTGTGCTGACAAAAGCCATTCAGAGCTGCCAATAGGATGTTCAAGACCAGTGTCCTAAATAGAACAAGCATTTGTTTGACTTCGAGTATCAGCTGAAATAATGAGTCCTTTCTTCATTATCATCATCAAAAGATATTAGTAACTCAAGCTGACACAAAGAGAACCTCCATTGCTATGTCATGAATTAATTACCTACAAGTTACTTAACAATAATCTCAATAATCTATGAAAGATAGATGAAGATTTTTACTTTCCCTGCATAATCACACAGGTTATAAATGCTTAAAGTTTAAGACCTGAGAAATACATTTGGAACCACAAAGATGACTGGCAATCCAGGTCCCTAAATTCTAAATAACTCTTCGAGATGAAATGTGAACTTCCTAACATACAACTTTAAGCTTTCTGACCAAATATAAATGTCAAATTTGCCAACTTGCTATTTCTGGCCTTCACTAACCTTTCAAGCATTCATCTTCCATAAGCCCTCTTTCTCCCGCTCTATGTTTTCAGTGCATCGGAATCATTTGCTATATACCGTCTTTCTCCTCCATTCTAAACTTTCATAGTATTTTGGTTGTAGCTCTGAGGAGCCTTTACACTTTCTCATTTTTCATATTTTTAAATATATAATATGTGTCTGGGAAGGGGGGCGGCTAAGAAAATAATTTAATCATCACTGTCCCCCCCCGCCCCCATAACAACCTCTTACATACAGTATATTCTCAACAAATGTAATCTGAATGTATATATTAAATTGATTTTGATAGTATAACGCTAGCCTTAATTTAATCAAGTTTCCTTCCACCAAGACTCACCACTCTCTGTAATAAACGAAGCTCTAACTCAGACACTGAACTGTTAAACTGTGATGCAAACGAACACATCTGCTGACATCGCTTGATTAGTTCAAATAACGCCGCATCCAGGTTTAAGGCTTCTGCAGTTCTTGTTCGTAGACTTTCAAAATGAATGATATTGCTGCAGAGAAAAGTGACCTGTGAAGACAGAAATGGAACCACAAGAGGAGATGGGGGGAAGGTGGGAAAGGGAGGTGGCAATTAATAACACGAAAAAATACTACTTTCTCATTTTGAGAATTCAGGACCAGAATTAGTGCTGAAAATGTTTGGGAAATAGACCAAAACCTTATAAAGGTTGTAAATAAACGTACATTTATATTTATACTGTTAGGTCTGAGATGGCCAAAAGCACTGACGAACAATTAGGTAAATGTATCTTCTACGTTACTTACTGTTTTTACATAGAATATTTACTTCACAATAAAGCTGTTATCATATTTAGCTGCAATTTGTGTTACATCCACAATTCAGAAGACACTTCCGTCAGAATGTTCCCCTTCTGCTTCTATTCTTGCCTAACTTATCTGGCAATATTAAGCTCATCTTAAAGGTATGATTAATATTGTGGTGGTTAGTTTTTTTTGTTTTTTGTTTTCTTTGAGACAGGGTCTCCCCTGTTGCCCAGGCTGAAGTACAGTGGCTTAACTATGGCTCACTGTAGCCTTAGACTCCTGGGCTCAAGCAATCCTCCCGCCTTAGTCTCCCAGGTAGCTTGTCTTCCAGCTGGGACTAGAGGTGCGTGCCACCATGCCTAGCCAAAAAAAAAAAAAAAAAATTTTATTGGCCAGGTGTGGTGACTCACACCCATAATCCCAGCACTTTGGGAGGCCGAGGCCAGCGGATCACCTGAGGTCAGGAGTTCGAGACCAACCTGGCCAACATGGTGAAACCCCGTCTCCACTAAAAATACAAAAAAATTAGCTGGGCATGGTGGCAGGTGCCTGTAATCCCAGCTACTTGGGAGGCTGAGGCAGGAGAATTGCTTGAACTCTGGAGGCAGAGGTTGCAGTGAGCCAAGATCACACCACTGCACTACAGCCTGGGCAACAAGAGCAAAACTGCGTCTCAAAAAAAAAAAAAAAGAAAAAATTTTTTTTTGGTAGAGACAGTATCTTACTATGTTGCCCAGGCTGGTTTCGAACTCCTAGCTTCAAGCCATCCGCCTGCCTCAGACTTCTGAGTAGCTAGAGCTAAAGGGACATACCATGCCCAGCTATGATACATTCTTAAATAGTTCTTAATAGGTATATACTGAAAAATTTATAGACAAAATTATGTACTATTTGGGATTTCTATTAAATATGGATGGAAAGGAGGATTAGGGAGTATGGGTGAAATAAGATAGGACTTAAGTTGAGCATTATTAAGCATTGGTGACAGGTATGAAATATGAGTATCATGTATTACTCCAATTTTGTACTTAGTCGAAAATGTCCATAACAGTTTTTTTGGTTGTCCTCCCCCTGCCCAATCCACAGCCTCTTGACAGGGAACAAGACTTTCCTTTTTTTTTTTTTTTTTTTTTTTTTTGGAGACAGAGTCTTGCTCTGTCACCCAGGCTGGAATTCAGTGGCACGATCTTGGATCACTGCAACCTCTGGCTCCCAGGTTCAAGCAATTCTCCTGCCTCAGCCTCCTGAGTAGCTGGGACTACAGGCACCCGCCACGACACCCAGCTAATTTTTTTGTATTTTTAGTAGAGATGGGGTTTCCCCATACTGGTCAGGCTGGTCTTGAACTCCTGACCTTGTGATCCGCCCACCTCAATCTCCCAAAGTGCTGGGATTACAGGTGTAAGCCACGGTGCCTGGCCGACAGGGCACAAGGTCTTAAGACGTTTTTATTGTCATGTGGAAAAAATAATATTCAAAGTACCTTTCCAAATCTTTGAATTGCTTTAGTCGTATAAAAGAGAACCAGAGAATCTTAAACAAATATGAATTTAAAACTTCTTTATTTTTCAACAGAGGCTGAATTTATTTAATTAACATTTAAATGGGAGGCAGTAAAGGCCCAGGGAAATAACCTGCTGTAGGTTCAACTTAAGGCATGCCCTGAAAGGCCCATCAGTCCCTCCTCCTGGTGCTGTGAACCAAAATGTGGGCTCTCAAGCTCCCCTGATAACCCCACATATAATTTCCGGCTACTCATCTAATCCTGTAAGTGAATACAAAGATAGTGCATGTAAGTCACAATACCTGACTTGCTCTTTGGCTCTCTTTAAGGACAAGATTTCTTCTTTCAGCTATCGTTGCTTCAAAATCTTGTAATACAGGGGCCAATGCAGGGTTGGCACCACCTGCCCACTTGAGTCGCTGTTCAATACTTGCTTCAAGTGCTGCTAGCTTCTCCTATAAAAGCCAACAGAATCTTGGTGAATGTATATGACATTCTCTACTTCCTATCTGTGGAGTATTTTATATAACACAATAAAGATTCAAAAGAACCAGGGTGGACATATATAATTTAGAAAACAAAGCTTTAACAATCACCTTTTGGAATTAACCTTGATTTCCCTTTGAACATTTAAGGCCAAACATGTATGGAGAGAGAGGCAACAACTGGCTTTCAGTTTATTATCTTAAAATGTACAGAAGGAAGTTTCACTTTCATTTTAAAATAAAATGATCTTTAAAAAATAAAAAATCTGCTACACCAAACTCTTTTTTTTTTTTTTTTTTTTTTTTTTCCGAGATGGAGTCTCACTCTTGTCACCCAGGCTGGAGTGCAGTGGTGCAATCTCCGCTCACTGCAACCTTTGCCACCTGGGTTCAAGCAATTCTCCTGCCTCAGCCTCCCGAGTAGCTGGGACTACAGGCACCTTGTCACTGCGCCTGGCTAATTTTTGTAGTTTTAGTAGAGACGGAATTTCACCATCTTGGCCAGGCTGGTCTTGAACTCCTGACCTCGTGATCCACCCACCTCAGCCTCCCAAAGTGCTGGGATTACAGATGTGAGCCACCACACCCGGCCACAATCTTGGCTCACGGCAACCTCTGCCTCCTGGGCTCAAGCCATCCTCCCACCTCAGCCTCCTGAGCAGCTAGGACAAGAGGTGGGTGCCACCATGCCCTAACTAATTTTTTGTATTTTTTGTAGAGACAAGGTTTTACTATGTTGCCCAGGCTGGTCTCAAACTCCTGGCCTCAAGCAATCCACCCGCCTCGGCCTCCCAAAGTGCTGGGTTCATAGGCGTGAACCACCATGCCTGGCCAAGTTTACAAAAATAATGGTAAAAATCCATCCAGATTATCATGACAAGAAAGTTTCACGTAACAAAGTTATCTGATTATTTATTCAACATTTCAGGTGGACACATTCACATTTTCTCTCCCCAACTCCCTCTACTTTCCTGCATGTCCATGTCTCTAAAATCATTAAGAGGAAGAGTTCATTCTTGTAAGTTGAAAACACATCTTTTCTCTGACCAATACACTGTAGAGAAAGCTCATTTCAATCTTCAAATGACTGAGCTCCAAAAAAGCTTCATTACAAAACTTTAAAACATCACAGAATTATACTTGATTTTATACTGCTATTAATTTACAAAAACAGAAAAATGTCAGTTACTACTGAGTACATGAAGTATAAAGGACAGACAATATAAAGATATATATAACTTTCATTAAGGCAAGTTTCTCTTATGTAAAAAAATAAGTAGAAGGATTATGTATACAGCTTTCAATATCCAGGCAATATAATAGTTCAGAAAAATACTCTGCTGCCTTAGGCATCCCAAAATTCCATTATCTATACAACATAAGAAATGCCCATGCTTCTTAGCTACCACTATTATTAAACAAAATAGAACTATTTATATACATTTCACAAAACAAATTCAGTATTCAAAGTTTTTCTAATCACCAGTTTCCTTAATGTATCAAGGCACAGTAATTATCAAGTTCATTAAAAACCTGAGATATTTAGTATGTTTCTACTCCTGGTTCAAAATATACCTGTTACTATAAGACTCAGTTACCTTGGAGGGTAAGAAATAAAAAATAGAGGCCGGGCGCGTTAGCTCATGCCTGCAATTCCAGTACTTTGGGAGGCCAAGATGGGCAGATCACCTGAGGTCAGGAGTTCGAGACCAGCCTGGCCAATATGGTGAAACGTTCTATCTACCTAAAATTAGCTGGACATGGTGGTGCACGCCTGTAGTCCCAGCTACTTAAGAGGCTGAAACAGGAGAATCGCTTGAACCCGGGAGGCAGAGGTTGCAGTGAGGTGAGATAGTGCCACTGCACTCCAACCTGGGCGACAAAGTGAGACTTTGTCTCCAAAAAAAATGTGTGTGTGTGTGTGTGTGTGTGTGTGTATAAATTAAAAGCAAAAGTGAAAAAAATTATGCTCTTCTGGCTTACAAACCAAGGACACATACAACAACAGAGCACTAACAATCGTAGCGTTGGTTATTTCTAAAAGGAAGATGCCCTGGAAGGAAGATCTGGCAAAACACACCTGAACTGTTGCAATAGAAGTTTCAATTTGGCTCAGGGTATGCAGTTTCTTTTTCATGCTGGTTAGGATAGCAGACCGTGGGGGAGGTGTGACTGACATGGCTTGTGGTCTATTGATAAGTAGATCTTCATGTTGCCACTGTTCAAAGAAAAAGAAATGTAATAAAATCAGCAGGAAAAAAGCATTTCGATAAATAAGGAAAGGGAGGTGCAACCTAGGACTGGTGGAAGAGAAAAAATCCCAGCTGCAGCCAATGGGAGGTAAGCAGGGAGAAGTAACAGAAAAGACACACTGAAAACAATCACATCCAGGTGAAAGTCTTCTTGAGGTGGAACATAGCTAATAAATTTCTTGGACCACTCACATGCAACATTTAAATAGTAATTCTGAAGATGTTAACTACAGTTAAGGAAATCAGAGCTTAAGGAAGTTAAGTACAAGTTTATATACCTAAGTCTGATTTAAATACAAATCCATCTCACCCCAAAGCTGTGCTGTCATACATTATACATCCCCTAAGTAATTAAGGCCAAAACTAGGCTTCTAAAAACCATTTCCAAAATAAAGACAGATTTATTCCCAAAGCTGTTTATCACATGAGTAGGGCATCAAGGAAAATAAACTACTTTAGAAATAAAGACGGGAAGCACACCTACATGTGAATGAATTCAACATTAAAAACTATATTTATGCCAGGCACAGTGGCTCACACCTGTAATCCCAACACTTTGGGAGCCCAAGGCGGGCAGATCACCTGAGGTTGGGAGTTTGAGACCAGCCTAACCAACATGGAGAAACCCCACCTCTACTAAAAATACAAAATTAGCCAGGCATGGTGGTGCATGCCTGTAATCCCAGCTAGTCGGGAGGCTGAGGCAGGAGAATCGCTTGAACCCAGGAGGTGGAGGCTGCGATGAGCCAAAATCACGCCATTGTACTCCAGTCTGGGCAACAAGAGCAAAACTCTGCCTCAAAAAAAAAAAAAAGCAGTATTTAATACAGATCATGCTTATCACACAGCCCTGATGGAAAGAAATTCTAAGGACACAAAACCATAGAGGATAAACGATCTCAACTATACAGAAGAGAAACAAGTATCATTGGGAAGAAACTGCCAAAATGCAATGGTGTGTTTGCACTGGGTTGGCGTAAGTTCAGGAAGTTTTAAAAAATTTTCTGTGTATTGTTTTATATTAATTTCTCCCGTTTTTCAAGTTTCCTACCTTGAGGAAAAACACATTATAATGAAAAACACTTACCTGAAACATGGCAATATGCAGCTGAACTCGCTGCAGGCTTGTCTTACAAGAAGAAATACTGGTTTCCAGCCTTCGCACCAAGTCATGCTTCTTCCAGGCAGTGTCATAAGAACTTGCTAACACGGTTGCCCTGTTCATAACCAACTGAGAGAATTTCCCAATCTGGATGTTATGTTCCACCGCTTTCTTACAGAGATCATCAACAGAAACTTTGCTTTCGGCACCAAAGTCCTTTGCCTCTACTTGAGCAATGATGTCTACACCCAGAGCACTGATAAAACTGCACAGTGTGAGTCCGAGGGCTTGGTTAGGTAGTCCTATCAAGAGCTGCCTCACAAAGTCAGCCGTGAATGCCTTGATAGGTTTGGCCATTTGGTCTTCACTGAAACAAGAGTTTCTAAAAAGGGTTTTCACATTGACAATCTGTACAGGCCCATTCACAGTATTCTGATCTTCAAGTGAACTTGATCCTACAAAAAGGAAAAATTTCTTATAAAGTATTTCATGAAAAAAATCAAGTAATATGCCGTTTATTTATAGTATTTAAGGTGTCATGAATGTATAATTAAATTAAGCCTACTCTACCCTGCCCCCTTCCATAGTGCTACATAGCTAAAGCTAGCATGTTTACAGGTAGAATATTACCTGACAATGTTTTAGAAAAGGTACCACAGAGCCTGAAGAACTCCTTAATCGTCTGTAGTCTTTTTAGAAAGAAAATCTCTTCTAGCACTTGCCGGTGATTATCATCATCAAAAAAATTAACTTGAGTACTCCTGGCTTCCCTTATGATGTCAATCTTTCGCCAAGCTATAGGAATTTCCATCTTGTTCAACTATGTAAATGAAAGAAAACAAAGTTCATTTCCCCACTCTTCACACAACTGAACAACTACTTTATGGCACTTGCATTACTTTTAAATTCAAGTCCACATTTACCTTTTCAACTAATAAGCCGAAAGCAGTTTCAACTTGAGCAAACATGCCATCGAATGCTACCAAAAGCATCTGGCCAGCTGACATTTTGGGTGTTTCTTCAACTGAACCATTTCTTGGTTGGATTAATTCACCATACTGAGCATGTAGTAGTCTACAGGAAAACAAAGGGAGTTAAAACCTTCGCTGAAAAGTAATGCCTTTGGTAGGAACATAAAAAGTCAGTACATCTCACAGCTGCATGCGAACTCTAGAAAGCCTTCTGGCATTAAGAAGAAGTGTTATTAGGCCGGGTGCAGTGGCTCACGCCTGTAATCCCAGCACTTTGGGAGGCCTAGGTGGCCGGAACACCTGAGATCAGGAGTTCGAGACCAGCCTGGCCAACATGGAGAAACCCCGGCCAACATGGAGAAACTCCGTCTCTACTAAAACTACAAAAAAATCAGCCGGGTGTGGTGGTGGGCACCTGTAATCCCAGCTACTTGGGAGGCTGAGGCAGGAGAATCACTTCAACCTAGGAGGTGGAGGTTGCTGTGAGCCAAGATCACGCCATTACACTCCAGTCTGGGCAACAAGAGCGAAACTCCATCTCAAAAAAACAGGAGTGTTATGATGATAAAATGGTATTTCATGTCAACCACAATAGGATTTCAATGATTCCAATTCATTATTAATGACTGTTATGTGATTAAATTTTATGCAAACTTGAGTGATTAGTCTCACTTTTACACACAAAATATGAAATAATGTAAAATCCCATATTGAAAATGTCAGAAATCACACCATTCTAAAGCTGGTGGACCTAGTAAATTGTCAAGTATGTTCACAATACTACTGTAAGATACGATACAACAAACTCTACTTGCTGTTTTGGGTATACTTGGTTTTTATGCACATTTTGAATGTAAGGTCTTCAGAAATTCACCCCTCACATTACCATTAAGACTTATATAGTGCTTAAGTATCCAGGCACTATATCTTACCACACACACACACACACACACACACACACACACAGAAATCATTCCAGATGGCTGGAACTATTAAGAATTTTTAAGAGAATTAAAAATGTCAAGCTACCAGATAAATGTCTAATGGAAAAATTGCTGTAAGATGGTATGAGATTTTCCTTGAGATTACCCAAAAAAAGCTTCTCTGAAACAAGGCACAGACAGGCTGCCATAGATCCAGGCACAAAGCTTGTTACCCAAAGTACACATTTAGGTAAACATTCCTCTGTATGAGGATAAGGCAAATCCAGATAGGATATTAAGAGAGAGAAAATGAAGTCTGAAATTCAGTGCAAAACAAAGATGTACAGATCTAGCATTTAACTTTTTAAATACTGCTAAAAATTATATGATAAAGCTGTTCTACAAATAATCTAAATTGCTACTTAGCTAATATTTGTTTATGCTATTAATGATTACACTTTTTCTAGCTGGGCAAGGTGGAGTACGCCTACAGTCCCAGCTACTCGGGAGGCTGAGACAGGAGAATCCCTTGAACCCAGGAGGTGGAGGCTGCAGTGAGCTGAGATCGCACCATTGCACTCCAGCCTAGCAACACAGCGAGACTCCATCTCAAAAAAAATATATATATATATATGAATATATATTTATGAATATGTATGTATATATTTCTTATTCTATGAATATAACCACTCCAAAGAAACATGAGAAATAGGAAATTTCTGAATGCAGGATAATTAACATTAAGGAATTATTGCTACTTTTTTCGTGAAATAATGACACCACAGTCAAGAAAAGTAAGATCATATATATATACACACACACACACACACACACACACATATATACTTCTTGCATTATTAATATTTAAGAATGAAAAAAATATTTGCTTCAAAATAACTAGGATAGTAAATTTAAACCAGACTAACCCAGTGCAGATAATTACCAAAGGTGGTGACATGGGGTTCATTAGAAATCTATTCTCTCTACTTTCTTGTATCTTTGAAATTTCCCATGGGAGGAAACGGTGCTACAATCCATTTCTGCTCTCTCAATTATACTTCTTTTGTGAATTAGACATTGGAATGCCAAAGAAAAGAGGCCCTGAATCACTAGGGACAAAGGAGCTTAGGGCTTAGCTCTGCATACAATGCATGCCTGGAGGAACTGCCCAAACTCTACAGATTTCAAAGTCAGATTGCTTTTCTGGACTGAGATGAAAAATACTATATTCAATTAGCTAAAACAAACTTACAATATTTAAACTAATTTAAAAGTATTCACCTGAAATGAGGTGTATACTCTGTTAGCTAAATAAAATGTCTCAGGTGCCTCCACAGGGTTCTATAAGATGGCTTAAAAAATATCATGTTTGACTGTGTGTATGTACATGTATGTAACCACAAGCACTAAAAGGATATATGTATCTATGTGACTGAACTATACACTTGCACACACGCACACACACAAGTGAGTGCATATATAACTAGTGAAATCTGAGTAGGCAGTGTGGACTATATCATTGTCGGTTTCATAGTATTGCTATAGATACTAACATTGAAGGAAGGATGAAGCATGCACAATACCTGCCTGCACTTTTTTTTAAAGCAACTTCTTGTGATGTATAATCATTTCAAAATAAAAAAGTTTTACAAAGATATGTGTACGAGCATTTATAAGTAATTATACCTGCTCTAAAAACTAAAAGTAAACTTACGGTAAAGAGCTCAGAATCCCTTTCTCTGGCTGTCCCATCTCTTTTACGAGGAAACGGCACAGCCAGCATTCACTTGCCTGGCAACATCGATGTAATGAGCATGTGTTTCTTCTTCCAGTCCCATAGCTGCATTTCTTAAGTAGGCCTGAAGAGATTCCACTAGAGTCTGCAGGGGAACGCCATCGGTGGTCTGCTCAATAAGACCGTCCAGTTCATGCAGCATACTTTCTAATGTGTATTCCCCTTTCATTAAACATCGAAGTGCTTCTGGAAATATGATTTGCCGGAAATTTGAATTCAATTCCTATAAATAAATGAGAAAAAAAATTTTAATGTTTTCTGAGTTTAGCTAAGTTACATATTTGGAGACTTAGAGCCATATATTAAGAGCAAACATATGTAACTATGCCATCAACTCATTCATGTAAGTACATCTTTTGTTTACTTTTTATTTCTACTTTTAAAAATTTTCTTTTTAAATTGTTTTGTAGTCGTGTGAAATTTTTCAGGAACTATTTCAAATGACTTTAAAAAGTTATATAATTAAACATTCCTAGGATGATGTACCTTAAGAACAAAAAGAACTATCCTAAAGTCTGTTATATAATGTTACTAATTTTTAGGAATCATATTTCCGATAGTGATATTAGTATTGTTATTCTCTTTTTGGTTTGGTTATAAGTGGCTTCTATTTCCCTTCAAAAAAAAGTCCTATCAAGGTATAATTTGCACATAATAAACTGCACGTTTTAAACATATAATTTGGTATACTTTGGTACTTGCATACACTCATGAAACTGTCACCACAATCAAGAAAATCAGCATACCGATTACCCTACAAGTTTCCTCCTGACTCTTTTTCATCTCTCTCACTCATACTTCTCCATATCACCTCCTCCACTTCCAGGTAAACACTGATCTGCTTTTTATCCTATTATAGACTCTCCATTTATAGGGGTAGAAATGTCTAGCTTTCTTTACTCAGCATAATTATTCTGAGAGTCATACATGTGGCTGTATGTATCAAGGGGTCATTCACTTTAATTGCTAAGAAGTATTCCATTATGTGGATGTACCACATTTTATTTATCCATTTGCTTATTGATGAACTTTTGATTTGATTCCAGTTTTTGACTACTACAAATAAAGTCGCTATAAAAATTCAAAAAAACAAAGAGCAACTGTAACCAAGTTACAGCTATAAACCTCACAATTATCTTTCCTTTAAATGACTGGCTGAGTAACAAAAGTGGAAGTCAAATTGTTTTCCTGGATTAAAGAGATGAGAAAGACAATATTCAGTATCTAAAACAAACTAATATTTAAAATAAAAGTGCTCACCTGAAGTGAGGTATACACTCCATTGGCTAAGTGAACTGTCTCAGACGCTTCCATGGGGTTCGGGATGTCTAAGTCCTGTGGCACCAGGTGGCACTGCTTCAGTAACTGAACCAAGCAGGTGACGTTTCCGCTCATACTGCAGAGTTCCTCCAAGAACCAGGCTCCATCCCGAGAAGTCAGATCAACCAGCTGTTCTCCAGCACTTGACGCTGCACCTTCCATCATCAGGTTACGCCTACAAGAGATAAATATCTGTATAGTGAAACTTAAATGTATACACAAAACAAGGTAATTGGCCAGGTCAAGGCCATGCCTGTAATTCCAGCATTTTCGGAGGCCGAGGTGGGTAGATTACTTCAGGTCAGGAGTTTGAGAGCAGCCTGACCAACATGGCAAAATCCCATCTCTACCAAAAAAATACAAAAATTAGCCAGGAGTGGTGGCACACACCTGTAGTCCCAGTTATTCAGGAGGCTGAGGTTGCAGTGAGCCGAGATCGTGTCACCGCACTCCAGCCTCGGCGTCAAGAGTGAGACCCTGTCTCAAAAAAAAAAAAAAAAACCACGAAGATAACTGAAATCTGAAAAGCAAGCAAGCAGCTGTAACACTGGGCAAGACTAAGGAAAGCAAAAGAACATTTTAGGTTTGGGATTAAAAATAAGACACAGGAAATGGTCCAATATGAAGTTGGCTAACTCACCTTGTAAGGGTACAAAGGGCAGAAATAATAACACTTGCTAGACTCAAAGATCCTTCTTCTCCATTCTCATGAAGGAAAACTTTAATGCAACGTTCAATTTCTTTCAACTGATCTTCACAAACTGGCACAGTGACAGCTTCCTGTTTTAAGCGTTCCACTTGTCTAATAAGTCTGCTGTTGATGTCTGCTGCATACCGCTGCAGGGTCATTTCAGTGGCAGTGATGAACTGACACACTGTTGGGGGTGGCTGGGGAGCATACTGCATTTCATATCTATAAAAATAAGAAAGAGGTGCTTGTTTTAACACAACCACCCCCAACATACAAAAGAATATTGTATTTAATCCTCAAACAAACCTTGAAAAGTAGAAATCATTATTGACATTTTACAGATGCTTAAGCAATTTCCTAAGAGGACTTGTTGGTGACTGTGACAGAATCAACATTTGAGTCCAGGCACTATGGCTCATACCCCTGTAATCCTAGCACTTTGGGAGGCCAAGGCAGGAGGATCGCTAGAGCTCAGGAGTTTGAGACCAGCCTGGGCAACATGGCGAAACTCCATCTCTACAAAAAAATATAAAAGTTTTTCAGGCATGGTGACACACGCCCATGGTCCCAGCTACTTGGGAGGCTGAAGTGGGAGGATCACCTGAGCCCAGGGAGGTCGAGGCTGTAGAATACAACTTTGCTTCCACACCCAACAAGAAATAAAACTGGCCAGGCACAGTGGCTCACACCTGTAATCCCAGAACTTTGGGAGGCCCAACCAGGCAGATCACGTGGTCAGGAGTTCAAGACCAGCCTGGACAATTTAGTGAAACCCCATCTGTACTAAAAAGACAAAAATTAGCCAGGCGTGGTGGTGGTGTAGCTCCAGCTACTTGGGAGGCTGAGGCAGAAGAATCGCTTGAACCTGGGAGACAGAGGTTGCAGTGAGCCAAGATCATGCCACTACACTCCAGCCTGGGTGACAGAACGAGACTCCGTCTCAAGAAAAAAAAGAAAGAAAGAAAGAAAATTAAGCACTATCAACTTACTTCCTGTAGAGCTCTTGACAACGCTCTACTGTGGTGTTACAGATGAGCTCTTCCATCCAGGTCTTCCACTGTTCAATTCGATGTTTCTGAAATATGGCCTTTGGATACTGCAGAGCCACGGTTGCATAGTGATGCAGTTGTTCCAGACAGCCACGGAGCACAGAGCGCCTCTGCTGCAGGAGAGCACCAACCTCCCCCTCCAGCTGCTCGCACTGGCTAATCAAGTGGGCCTGGCCAGCATTCTGCAGAAAGGCTGTTGCTGGCACGTAACTTGGAGGACCTTTTGGTAAAAGACAATATTAATCACAGTAAAACAGTGCCAAGTCAGCTGTCACTAAAAGCAAGCACAAACCAGGACCCCACACAAAAACATGACTATAAAACTCAGAGTTTCACATGTGAATCTATAATAAGTCAACCCATACCAAGGTCCATTTGTGTGCTTATCTCTTGAAGTAAGCTTGCAAGCTGTGTTGCTTCTAAATTATTGAATGCAGCCTGATAATGTGTTATCCACTGTTCAAATTCATTCAGCTTCACCTGGATTGCTTCCTGAACAGCTCTTTGCTGAGTCTGTAGTTGGGTGTGTTCAGAATACCTAATCAGGGGGACACAAACAAAGTCAAATGATTTACTGATGTTTTCTTCCACATACTTTCCTACCCTGGAATGTGCTCACACATGGACTGTCCGGTATGCTCCTTGTCCATCTTGAGGGCCCCCTTCGAATGTCCCTTACTTCTCTGTTTTTCCTGACCCTGTGATTCTCTCAACTATGCTCACGACATTTTAATTAAAACTACCACATCTGCCAAGTTTTGGGTTCCCTGAAGGTTAGAAACTGATGCTTGACAGATCTTTGTAATCTGAGAGCCTCACGCAATGCTTAACACTTTCATATTCAACTACCCTTTACTGAGCACCTGCTGTGTATAAGATTCTTTCAGTTAACCACCCTATTTAATACTTAACTCAGTGAGGTAGATGAAGTAGCTGCCATTGTACAAATGAGTAAGGACTCAGATACAATAATGGTAATAAGAAAACCAAAACTCAGATTTTCTGATTCAAAGTTTTGTGTTCTAACCACTACACCCACCTATCTCCCATAATTAGTCATTCAAACAATTAAGTTAAATAAAATCAAAGCAGAAAATTTCAGTGAATTTTTGTTTACTAACACTTTGAAGTTGCAGTCACTGAGACAGCTTTTATCATTTACGTGAGCTGTTACAGTAATTCTAATCCCTATTGATAATGTTTATATAAATATGAAAATTCTAATTAATGGCACATATTTAGAAGAATTCAACACTGTTTTAAACCTGTGTTGCAGAGTGTGAGAAGGATGATCCACCCCTTCAGCTCCTTCTAGAAACTCTATTTCCTCCAGTAGTTTGCCCTGCAGTTTTTCCACATCTGTCAGTTGCTCCTGCAAGCTTAGGTATTCATCTAAGCTACTGTCCAACTTGGGAAGCACAATCAGCATCTCATCTCTATTCTTAAACCAGTTCACCTGTAAAAAGATATTACAATTAGGAAGATTCTTACAGGGCCTATTGTGAGACATGACAGCATCAGAAAAACAAAACTCTACAAAACCCCAAAGGGGTGATGCATTGCCTCCACCGTACAAAGACAACTAACGTGTTCAAGTTTACACAGGCGTAAACTGACAGGCTCAATCTCATAATACTATGTATTAAAAGTTGCCAATGTCACCCAGAACAAGATTGGCGTCCCTGGCTACCAGATGGGGAAGGGAAGCTACCCAATTAAAGAACATTTACAGTCATCACTGGTAAACATCATTTCAATAATTAAGAAATATAATTTTTTCAAATCACGAACCCACCTCTTAGGAGTGTGGAATGTAACTGTGCATGTTTGTGTGGAAGAATTACCTAATAAAAAGATAACATCAAATTGCCACATTTAACTGCCATTTCAATATTATACATTAGTCTTGCCAAAAAATTAGAGAAACAATTTGACTCAACATTTTGATGAGCATGTTTACTCTATTAATAAAAAGAAGACAAGGACTTATTCTGTCACTGGGCTTCACCTTAATCTCAGCTACTCTGGAAGAAAACAGGCTGCGGGTGATCTCTCGCTCCATCTCTCTCTTGCTCTGCTTGCTCTCGGCCTGCTGGCCGCCTCCACCATAGACAGCACCAGCAAACCCCGCCTCGCCTCCTGCCGTCCAGTCTACCAGAGGGTCGTACACAAAGGCCTCCAGCAGCGTCAGCAGGGTTTCTCTGCCACGCCGCATAATGTGTAAAACCTGTTTTCAGGAGAGTTTTTAAAATAAGGTCTGCCACAAGTTTCATCACTAAAGTGTGTTTTTCATTCCATAGGTTTTGCTTATTTAACAAGTACACTAAAAGGGAGAAGAGAAAACAGCATACCTGCTCACATGAAAGCCTAAATACACCTTCTACTCCAGTTACACCCAGTGCTGTTTCAATGTTTTGTGTCATTCGAAAAGGTACTTTCTCAGGAACTCTAAGGCTTTTACCTTGAAAAGACAAATCATTATATTTTTGCCCATTCACCAAAAAACATTTGGCCCTCATAAATGTAAAGTTTACTTTTATTTTACCTTTTTCAAAGCAAACATTGTAATCTATGTGAACAACTTCTCCAGTCGTCATATCTATGAGAACGTTATCCAGATGTCTGTCTCCAAGGCCAATTATGTATCCAACCATAGACATGACTGCAGTAGATCTTGCATAAGACTAAAGGAAAGGAAATGGGGGCAGCAAGCGAAACATCATTAAGAAATTCCCCTCCAACATGGACGTGATACTATAAAATTTACAAAGCGCCATAAACCTACCCCTTAGTTTAAAATAAATCAGCAAATAAAAAGCATTCCTCAAGGTTGCTGCATGTGGTCATGCAGGCATACAACACTGTAGACCTGATTGGTACTAATCAGCTATCAGGATGCTGGATTAAAAAAAAAACACAAACAAAAAAACTTTTCTTTAGCCTTCCTAGTTTGTCTCTTTCTAAATTTTTTATTCTTTTCTTTTTTTTTTTTTTAAAGACAGAGTTTTGCTCTTGTCGCCCAGGCTGGAGTGCAGTGGTGCAATCTCGGCTCACTGCAACCTCCACCTCCTGGGTTCAAGTGATTCTCCTGCCTCAGCCTCCCGAGTAGCTGGGATTACAGGCACCCGCCACCATGCCGGGCTAATTTTTTTTTTTTTTTGTATTTTTAGTTGAAACAGGCTTTCGCCATGTTGGGCAGGCTGGTCTCGAACTCTTGACCTCAGGTGATCCACCCATCTTGGCCCCCAAAAGTGCTGGGATTACAGATGTGAGCCACCATGCCCAGGCTCTTTTTTTAAATTTAAATATTGATTAAAAAAATTTTTTTTCCTTCCAACTTTTTATTTTAGGTTTAGAGGGACACGTGTAGGTCTTTACGTGGGTAAACTGCATGTCACTGGGGTTTGGTGTACACATTATTCTGTCACCCAGGTAGTGACCCAACAGGTATTTTTTCCTACCTCATCTCCCTACTGCCCTCCACCCTCAAGTAGGCCCCAGTGTATGCTGTTCCCTTCTTTGTGTCCATGTGTGTTCAATGTTTAACTCCCACTTATAAGTGAGAACATGCGGTATTCGGTTTTCCGTTCCTGTGTTAATTTACTTAGGATCTCCTTTTCATTTCATCCGTAACTCTTTCCCCATCCTGCCCTCGGACATAGTCATGTTCATGCCTTTGTAACTGTAATATTAAACTCAAATATAGGTCTGAAACTACCAAGTCTGGAGGGACAGAGGAAGGAAGGGAAGGAGGACAAACAAGATAGGTAAGAAGGTAGCAGACAAAAGAAATACTACTGAGTATAGTCTAAAACAAAGCACATACCTGTGTAACTCTCCACCATTCATCAGGCGTTGTGCAAGATGACCAGAGCTCTTTGGCAAGAAGATTCGGGGGTGTGGCCTCCATTAACTCTTCCAATACAGCCTTCATTACATGAAGAGGCCAATCCCGACGGGATACATCCAGGCTAAGTCCAACTGTTTTCAAAGCAGGGCCAATTTTACTGTAATAAAGTTCACTAGGACGGGGTACAATTCCAGGATTCTGAGGAGTTTGGTAGGAATCTTGGGCCTTAAGAAAAAACAATTTTTTTAAAAAAGAAAGGATCAATTTTATATAAGGAAAAAGAGTGCCTTTTATATGTAAAGTAGAATTTTTAAAAATGATTTTTCAGTAGCATTCTCTCATTAGCTAAATTTCATGTATTAATACAAAATAGCTAATTCTTCTGGACTATGGATCTTTCTTATACACCTTTTAATTAGGCCCATTCACTTTACTGAAAAATCAGTCTACTGTTTAATTTTCTTAAGGTTCAATTCAAAACTAAACACTCAAGTTACTTTCTTCTTTATAATACAGAATTCAGTTTTACAATTTAGTTCATAATTTATGCACATACTTCATTCTTCACACGACTTAATCAGTAATATAAAATTAACAGAAATTCAAAAACACATTACATGAGAATTTAGATAGCCCTTCTCTAATTACTATTTCGAAATTATCCTTCAATAACAATTCTGCAGTCTCCTGTGCCTAGGTTTAAAACTTGACTCCTTTCAAACTCTTGCTCTTTTCCCCTACCTACCCTAATCAGAAGCATTTTCTGTAGCTAGATGTGGGATCCTGAAGATAAGACTGTATAAAATTTATCTCAGTATCCTAAGAGCTTAGTACTGTTCCTGGCATATATTAAGCACTCAGATACATGGCTAAAATATATTCTAAATTAAACTCCTAGTCTAAATCAAAGCATAAAATTCACAGATACAAAATAGGATGCCATGGTGATTAATTTCAAATTTAAAATTGCTTATTTACAAATATAAAAGAACTGGGTTTTAAAGCAACTGTTTACAAATTTAATTTAAAAGAATGGTAAATCCAATAAAAACATTAAGCTGTAAATTATCAAGTCACTGAGTGATGAACAACCACACATTCCCCTTCTCCAAATCTGTCTCAAGTGAAGATAAACCCAATGCCATCATTTTTGCCTCTTATATAACTATTTTTGCCTGGGTGTGGTGGCTCATCCCTATAATCCCTGCACTTAAGGAGGCTGAGGTGGAAGGAATACTTGAGCCCAGGAGTTCAAGGCGGCAATGAGCTATGATCATACCACTGCACTCTAGCCTGGACAACAAAGTAAGACCCTGTTCCTTTAAAAAACAAAACAAAACAAAAAAGCAAACAATTTTATTTTTATAAAAGGTACCTCAAGGCCAGAGGCGGTGGCTCATGCCTGTAATCCCAGCATTTTGGGAGGCCGAGGCAGGTGAATCACTTGAGGCCAGGAGTTCAAGACCAACCTGGACAACATGGCAAAATTCCATCTCTACTAAAAATAACAAAAATTACCCAGTTGTGGTTGTGCACCCCCCATAGTTCCAGCTACTTGGGAGCCTGTGGCAGGAGAATTGCTTGAACCTGGGAGGCACAGGTTGCAGTGACCCAAAACCACACCACTGCACTCCAGTCTGGGCGACAGAGCAAGATTGTGTCTCAAAAAAAAAAAAAAACAAAAAAAACCTCAAAAATACTTTCCTAGGGACCTCAAGTCTTTTCCTTCTTTAACCGCTTATAAACATGCAAAAATGGTCTAGTAAGCCTAGAAGCATTTCACACAATAACAGAGAATAGACTAATACACTGTGTTGATGATTTAATCAACCTTTTGTGCTTGTAAGGCAGCTTCCCGTTGTTGCCATCGTTTGTAAAGACCAAATAAGGGTGTGGCTCCATCTACCCACTGGATTAGTCCTGATCTTGTTCCTAGTGGTGTTACAGAATAGTGTCGAGCATGGAACCGGGGTGTTTCTTGGCGATTAATTGTAGCAAACATGGTATTCACAATAGATAGGAACTGCATTATTCTCTCATCCAGATGTAAATCCTCCAGTCCTATGAAAACAAAATTAAAATAGCTAGAATAGGTGATTAAACAGGGTTGGGAGCATACCACTCCTCTTTTTCAGCTAGCAATGGCAGTCAAAAACTGACAGTCCATGAGGCATGCTGAGAGCATTAAATAATTCTATTTTGGGACAAGATACTGGCAGTAGATATTAGCATTATTAGCTGTACCTCACTTGTCCTGCTTGTACAAGTTCATACACAAAGTGGGGGTGGAAAATCTTTCTGCACAGCATCCAACCACTACCCTTCAAAAGCACGTAAGACATAGGGCACTGCAGGCTAATAATAACATACAGAAATTCGCCTGAAATAATCTCCTACCATATACACCCACACAAAGCATTAGTAAAACTAATACTCTTCTGAAAAATGGAGTAAGTCTTAAATCCTACCTTTGAAAAGATAAGGATAGCTCTTCCCATCTGATCCAAGAAAGAGAAGTTTCTTTGGCTTAGTTTTAGTCGGTAAGATTGTGATGGTTCCGCCCACACTATGGATTGTGACAGTGTCTCTGGCTGAGACTTCCCCAGGAAGAGCAATTTCAGTGTTAGTCATGGCAGCCAACCATGGACTGATTTCTTCAAGGCGCAAGATGTAACTTGCACGTTTCTGTGCTCTCTGTTGCAAACTTAGCATTATCTATACTCATAAGACGGGAGAAACAAATTTACATTAGATTAGAACACTTATTTTCTTCCACATTCAATCTGGCATAAAAGTAAATTTTCGGCCAGGGGTGGCAGCTCATGCCTGTAATCCCAGAACTCTGGGAGGCTGAGATAGGCAGATCACTTGAATTCAGGGGTTCCAGATCAGCCTGGGCAACATGGCAAAACCCCATCTCTACAAAGAATACAAAAATTAGTCAGGCACAGTGGCTCGTGCCTGTAGTCCCAGATATTTGGGAAGCTAGGGCAGGAGAAGAGGATCATTGAGCCCAGGAGGCAGAGGTTGCAGAGACCCAACATTACGCCACTGCACTCGAGCCTGAGTGACAGAGGCAGAACCTATCTCAAAAACAACAACAAAAGTAAATTTTAAAAACCATACAACTATCTGTTGTTGTAATTTCTATATTTAACTCAGTGCTGGGATCTGGGCAATCCTGGATGGGTTAACACCGGTGGCTGATGTGTACTACAGGATTCTTACTTTGTTAAGACTCTTTCTTTTCCTCTGTCCAAACAAGCAGTGAAATCACAGGAAATAGAGGGAAAACGCTGCTGTGGTCATCACCCAATTTGGGGCTTTTAGCAAACTATTACTAATTCCCCAATGTTGAGCTATGTATGCACAACACCAAAACAATCCAGTCCTTGCAATAGGTACAGCTAGCAGTCAGCTGTCAGTTAGACAAACCTTTAAAAAGTCATCTGCAAAGTTATTAACATTAAATTACAAGAAAAAATGAGGCTCAATCTACTCTTATCAAACTGGAGGAGAGGAAATCTGGTGGATTTCTAAGCAACTTAACAAAACTGAAGAAAAAGACAAGTAAGAACATTTTTAAAAGAGAAGTAACCATTTAGGTCTGACCATTTGAGGTTTGCAGAAAAGCCCCATAATACTTTCTAATAATCACAGGGAACGAACTGTATGTACAGGTGTGTTGTTACATGCAGCGAACTCAATAATATGCACCCAAATTAAAAAATTCTGGACTCCGCTTCCATGTGAAAAAATGTAAAACAATCTTTAGCAAGCTCTGTTCATAAAAAGAAAAAAACCAATTGGAAACACCCCAAGTGCTCAATGACAAAAGAATAAACTGTGGTATTTTCACATAACAGAACATTGTTTAGCTACACAAACACACACAAACAAATCATTGAATTATTTTAAAACTTAATGGCGATCCAATATGGTAGTAAAAAATGTAGACATGTACATACAATATGATCTCATTCGTAGAAGTTCAAAAACGGGCAGAAACTAAACAATGTCATTTAGAAATGCATCTATAAACAAAAACTATTTTTTAAAAAGTAGATAGGGATTCATTAAAATTCAGAAAACTGGTTGTGGGTGGGGAGATATAATTAGGGAGAGAAGTAGGACTTCTATAAAGTTTAATTTCTTTAGATAATTCCTTTTTTTTGAGCTGTACTATATCTAAAAGAGAGACACAGGTATTCTTAATTTTTAAAATTATTCTTTAAAATGTACAAAATCATTTAAAATTTTTCTGTGATTATAGACACATACACACACACACACACACACACGTGCACGCACACACAGGGTTTTACAAGGTTTCCTCCTATATCCTCTTCTGATTTTCTAACTTGATTTACTGAAAGAGAAACAAAGAAACAAGAAACTGGTCTTAGAACACAAGGAAACACAGGCCAGGAGTGGTGGCTCACACCTGTAATCCCAGCAATTTGGGAGGCCAAAGAGGGTGGACCACTCGAGACTAGCCTGGCCAACATGGTGAAACTCCATCTCTACCAAAAGTATAAAAATTAGCCAAACGTGGTACTGCATGCCTGTAATCCCAGCTACACGGGAGGCTAAGGCAGGAGAATCACTTAAACTCGGGAGGCAGAGGTTGCAGTGAGCTGAGATTGTACCATTGCACTCCAGCCTGGGCAACAGAGTGAGACTCCATCTCAAAAAAACAAACAACACCCCCCCACCCACCTACACACACACAAGGAAACTCGAGTTTTGGCAAGAACACATAATAAACTTCATCCTTCATGTTAGTTTTCTTTCCTGTACTTCTAGTTATTTGCTCTGAATTTAGCACCTTGCATTTGCTAAAGTTGGCTGTACTTTTTGTTTCTACATGTATCTTTTAATAGCTTTCTCATTGCTCAAGTTCAGTAAGGAAATCAGTTAGGAGCAATAAAGGTAAGACAGAGAAAAGAGGGAGGGAGAAGGAAAAGCTGCAGCTACAAAGTAATAAGCTCCCCCAACTAATGGTGTTATTTGCTAGAAAAGATAAAGACCTAAGAGAATACAGAATTAAGAAAACCAAAACATAAAAGGTAAGGATTCTCAAATATGTTCCATGCAGCATATGTGGAACTGATTCCAGAACAACTACTTATAAAAATTTATGTTGTTATAGGTGACTATTTTGTCTATTAGAAATACTGAATGCTCTTCTCATGAAAAACTACATAGGCACAGGGTTAAATTTCTTATCTTTTATGAGGCAAATAAAGGAGGCAACCAATATTTAGCTCAGGGTCACAGGCCCTTCCTTGGCTAATTTCTTCATCTGTTGTTCACTGGTGTGAGCCTGCCATACATAATGTTGTTCACTGGTGTGAGCCTTCCACACATGAAAGATTGGGCACCTTTGCCATCCATCCCCCTTTGCCCACTGATTTCCAAATTCTTAAACAGAAACACTTATTTGGCCACAGGCTGCCTTCTACAGGCTTATAAAATCTCTTACATTCCAAGTAAGGAGTCCACTTATTTAAATTTCGTATCTCATGGGAACTGTGATGTGCCATTTCAGTAGCATGCTTGGGATTATTCTCTACCTCTTTAAATGGAATCCAGCTGCTCCCAGGCTTTGCAGGGTTCGACGGTGTCTTCAGTTTTTCCAGGGCATTTTCAATGGCATCACCATAGTTATCCTGAAACCATTTTTCATGAGGTGTTTCTGCAGGAGCCGCTGTGATACTCCTCACGTGCTCCAAAGCAAATACGATGGGCTTCATCAAAGCTGTGTGCTTCTCCCTCATGATTGCAATTTTCTCTTCTCTGACCAAGAAGACATTTTTATTCAAAAACTTAAATGTGTACATTAAAGTTTTACACAAACATGGAACAATGTAAATATATCAACTGTTAAGTAAACAGTACCAAGGAATAAGTCTAAATAGAGCAATAACATATTCACAAAGTAAATTACTAACAAAGAATCTTTTTTTTTTGAGACAGGGTTTTGCTCTGTCGCCAGGCTGGAATGGAGTGGTGCAATCTTGGCTCACTACAACCTCCACCTCCTAGGTTCAAGCAATTCCTCTGCCTCAGCCTCCTGAGTAGCTGGGACTACACACGCGTGTGCCACCACGCCCAGCTTATTTTCCGTATTTTAGTAGAGACGGGGTTTCACCATGTTGGCCAGGATGGTCTAGATCTCCTGACTTTGTGATCCGCCTGCCTCGGCCTCCCAAAGTGCCAGAATTACAGGCATGAGTCACCGTGCCCGACCAATAACTGTTTTTCGTTTTTTTTAAAAAATGCAGCTCACAAAAGAGGCAGCTCCTCTTTTCAACGAATTAAATGATGCAGGGAAAATGCAATATCAACATGCAAAAGAATGAAGCAGTAACTCAAAATGGATCAAAGACCTAAACGTAAAACCTAAAACTACAAAACTCTTAGAAAACATAAGGGAAAGGTTTCATGACACCAGATTTGGCAATGATTCCTTGGATATGGCACCAAAAGAACAGACAAATTAAATTGAGCTACACCAAAATTAAAACTTTTGTAAATCAAAAAATGCTATACACTATGGAGAGAATGAAAAGACAACCCACAGAATGGCCACAAATATTTGCAAACCATGGATCTGATAAGGGCTAGTTAGTAGCCAGAATACATAGAGAACTCCTACAATTCAACAATTAAAAAAAAAAAAAAAAGACCCAATTAAAAAATGGGCAAAGGATTTGTAATGACATTTCTCCAAAGATATGCAAATGGCCAATAAACACATGAAAGGATGCTAAACATCACTAGTCATCAGGAAAATGCAAATCAAAACCACAATGAGATACCACTTCGCATCCATCACTACAGCTATTGTCAAAAAAAAGAAAAGAAAAGAAGTATTGTCAAAAAAAGAAAAGAAAAGAGGCCCTCATGCATGGCTAGGAGGACTGTAAAATGGTGCAGCCACTGTGGAAAAGTGTGTTGGCTCCTCAGTAAGTTAGAAGTAGAATTGCCATATAATTCAGCAAATCCACTGGATCATCCACAAAATATACACGAAATTCACATAAAATAATAGAAAGTGGGGACTCAGATACTTGTACACCAATGTTCATAGCAGCATTGCTCACAGAGCTAAAATGGAGAAGCAACCCAGCTGTCCATAAACACAAGGATGGACAAAATGTGGTGTATCCATACAATATTATCCAGCCATAAAAAAAAAAATGAAATTCTATCACATGTTACAACATAATAAACCTTCAGGCCATTATTCTAAGTATAAAAAGCCAAACACGAAAGGATGGATACTGTATGTTTCTACTTCTATGAAGTAGCTAAAATAGGCAAATTCATAGAGATGGCAAGTAGAATAGAGGTGGCCAGGAACTGAGGTGAGGAGGAAACGAAGAGATAATCTTTAATGACTACAGAGCTTCTTGTTTAAGATAATGAATAAATTCTGGAAACAGACCGTGGTGATGGTTGTACAATATTGTGAATGTATTTAATGCCACTGAATTGTACACTTAAAAATGATTAAAATAGTAAATTTTATGTTATACTTTGACACATTAAAAAAAGAGGCAGCTTCACCATCTCAGGACAAGTGTATGGAAACATACTTGCGTAAGGTGTTGTTGTTCTGGACTCTCTTGACCTCATCTTCAAGCTGCTGAATTCGTCTCAGGACATACATGTGTTGTTGCAGCAGAACTCCCAGCCAGAGCTCATCCCAGAGCACAGTGACCCTGCGCAGTTCAGCCACGAGCATCTGAACCTGCATACACGGCACACCCAAACAGTTCATCTACAAGCCTACCCACAGCACAGCTCTTCAAACACTGGACTTCATAAGTTAAGTGTGTGCAATTTGTGCTCATTATACAATTAGAGAACCCTGACTAGTGATACAGATTGGCAAAAGCAACTTTGATTATTCTATAAAAAATTATTCTACAACATGTGAGTTTCTTTGTACCTGTAACACCATGGTTGGATTTGCAGAGGACAGCTTATCTACAATTTTGCTATAACAATCCTGCATCATGGCTTGGTCTTCATTTAATCCACTTTTAGGTTCATCCTTATTGCTATCCTGAGATGCAGGAGGACTTCCTCCCTCACATTCAGAAACCAGCAATTCTTCTCCTTGAATATTGCCAAGTAAAGTTGGAATTGCAGTGGAAAATTTATTTCCTGTAATGAAATAGGAGAACAAGGAATACTTTGAACATTTCTCCCATGTGCATATGCTGAGTTAGGGAAAACACTCATAATCTATTTGACTCAAGAGCACTCACTGAACTGATTTGCCTTCCATGCATTGAATTGATTAAAGATTGTGGATATTCTGCCTTTTTATAGGTTGAGCTTTCATACTTATTAATATTACAAGCTAATGGAAGATACAAAGGAGAAAGATAGTGTTTAACAAATAATGTATTCTTCAAGCCAGAGTTCAAAACTTGGTATAATCCTTTCTCTTTTTTTTTTTCCTTTGGAAACAGGGTCTAGCTCTGTTGCTGAGGTTGGAGTACACTGGCACAATCTCGGCTCACTGCAACCTGTCTCCTGGGTTCAAGTGATTCTTGTGTCTCAGCCTCCCGAATAGCTGGGACTACAGGTGTGTGCTACCACACCCAGCTAATTTTTTTAATTTTTTCATAGAAACAGGGTTTCACCATGTTGTCCAGGCTGGTCTGGTCTCAAACTCCTGGCCTCAAGTGATCCACCCTCCTCAGCCTCCCAAAGTGCTGGTATGACAGGTGTGAGCCACCGCACCTGGCCAAAAGTTCAGTACAATTCTTATCTACCAGTAACAGCTCAGTGAGCCTGGCAGAGTTACTCTATTTCTCCACGTCTTGGTGGATTACTGTCAAGGCTACAGGTAATGTGTAAAGCACATGTCCTGGTGTCAGATACATAGTAGTTACTCCTTCAATAAATGCTAATTATTACTATTAAAAAACCTACAGCCAGGCGCAGTGGCTCATGTCTGTAATCCCACCACTTTGGGAGGCCGAGGTAAGTGGATCACCAGGTCAGGAGTTCAAGACCAGCCTGGCCAAGATGGTGAAACCCCTACTCTACTAAAAGTACAAAAATTAGCCGGGCGTGGTGGCACGTGCATGTAATCCCAATTACTCGGGAAGCTGAGGCAGACAGCTGCTTAAACCTGGGAGGCAGAGATTGCAGTGAGCTGAGATGGCACCACTACACTCCAGCCTGGGCAACAGAGTGAGACTCCATCTCAAAAAAGAAAAAAGAAAAAAAAAAAAAAGCCTACAAACTCTAACGACTCTGGAACATAAGGCTTAAAAACTTTGACCTAACTAAAATTACTGGCACAATAACTTATACTTAAAAGTAGCAATATTTGAATATTCCATACCTGAAGCCTGGGATTCACTACTAAGCGATATGGTACCCACTATTGCAGGATACAATATGAGATGTGGGGAATCTTGAGCCACGCGGCAGAGAAGGTTACAAATACTTTGGCGCACATACACTTCAGGGTGGTTTAAGCGTGAGAAAAGTTGCGGAATAATTCCTTCAGGATGAGAAGAGAGAAAGATGCTTTAAAGTTATTTAAAACTATGAAGAAACTATCAGCATCGTAGATCAAACAGAGAAAACCTGATGTGTGTCAGCATTAGTACAAATTTTAAGAGTTCAGATTTCTCCCTGTGATAATAAAGAACCACACACAATCAACCAGTTCTTGATTTGCAAGTCTGGTTAAGGTTGGTTTAGATACAGGGCTGTAATCAAAGTCCAGGGAAACTCAAAAATGTTGTGGAGAAATTATCTTCTGTGAATGCCTACAAACAAGGCAGACACAGACAATTTTTACAGAGGGCATATAAAACCTTTTGAAAATTATTCACCATCCTCTCCAAAATTCATTTTGTATATAAAAAGCTCCTACCTTTCAGCTTCCCATTTCTTGGAAAGGTGGGAGGTAAAGTCCTAGTGATGTAACAAGTAGTGCAGGGTGTCCTAGGAACTTAATCTGGCTGTTCTTTTACACATTCAAATAATAAACATAAGGAAACCACTTTTTAAAATCTTATATATCCTAATGAGAAACAATTTTTCCAGAAACATTTTATGCAGGTGTCACCTCTCCACGGTGCAGTGGGTGTTGTCTCCAAGCCGTGCTCCAGATACTGCCGAAGCTCACCAGCGTGCTTCACGAGCAACCGCAGAAGGCGCAATGTGGCCATGACGATCACATCATCAGTGCTCTGTTCCGTTCTGTGACTTAAATGCAGCCTGGGGTCGTCCTCATCTAAAGGAATCTAAGAGTGAAAGATGAGGGGAATAAATAAGAAAATAACTCAGAACACTATTTTTGTTCAGTAAGAAAAAGTTTCCAAATTAATTTTCTTAGAACACTGTGCTACATACTTGACCAGCGTTGAGTTTAAGGAAAGTAAAGTATGCACTGCAAGAGAGTTTGTACAGGCTGAATATTCTATCTACAACTTTCCTCCACACTTTAATAACTCCTTCAGTTGCACTTTCATCAAGTTCTGAAAGCCATGGGCAGCTTGATATCAACTGACGCCAGATAACATCAACCATGTCATCTTCTTCATTATCTTCACTCTCTGTTATCTGAAGGGTTATATCTTCATCCTGAAAAGAAATTGTGCACAAAATGCTATTTTAAATACAAACTGAAAAGGGAAAAAGGTATGCAATTTGACTATCATAAAAATATTCTTCTCATATATAAAATTATCCCAAATTTAGTGTTATATAAACTAAGTCAGTGTCAGTATGCTTCTCTTTATGATACATTTACTAATATGAAGTCAATGAAGAATACAAGCATTTAGCAAAGATTAGACTTTTCTGGGGTTTTGTTGTACTTTAAATGCTTCCAAGTTACAATACAGTATTCTGCCTGCAGAAATTTTTTTTTCCTTGTGACAAAGTCTCACTCTGTCATCCAGGCTGGAGTGCAATGGCACGATCATAGCTCACTGCAACCTCTCTGCCTCCCAGCCTCCCAGGTTCAAGCGATTCTCATGCCTCAGCCTCCTGAGTAGCTGGGATTACAGGCGCCCACTACCACACCCTGCTGCTTTTTCGTGTTTTTAGTAGAGACAGGGTTTCACCATGTTGGCCAGGCTGGTCTCAAACTCCTGACCTCAGGTGATCTGCCTGCCTCGGCCTCTCAAAGTGCTGGAATTACAGGTGTGAGCCACCGCGCCCAGCCTATGCCTGCAAAAAATTAAGCACAATCTGCTCAAAAGTTTGAAGCTGAATGTACACAGAATACATATACTAAACCTCATTCTCTTCAGAGTACTGTGCACGTACCAGACACCAGCTTAGGCAGAGACTTAGACACGCTGCTGTTTACAGCAAGAACTGATCGATATAGCTTAGCTTGGCAAATAAAATCCATGCCTTTGAGGACTGCAATTAAATAACATAGATTGGCATTCTAAAATTGACGGAACTCTGAAGGGATAGAGTGTGAATTCTAAGATCATCTAGTCCATTTTCAACACTGGCTGCACGTTAGCATCACTTAGTAAGTTTAAACGCACACACACACACATGCACACACGTCTCATTCAGAATAAATGGGGGTAAGTTTCATGCACTGGCATATTTTAAAAGCTCATAACCAAGGGTTAAGAACTACAATTTCTGATGAGTAAGTTAAAAAGAAATTTAATTTACCTAAAATGAACTTCACTTATTAATTTTTTCTTTTGAGACAGTCTCACTCTGTCACCCAGGCTGGAGTGCAGTGGTGCGATCTCACTGCAACCTTCAAATGGTTCTCCTGCCTCAGCCTCCCGAGTAGCTGGGATTACAGGCATGCACCACCACACCCTGCTAATTTTTGTATTTTCAGTAGAGATGAGGTTTTGCCATGGCCGGCTGGTCTCAAACTCCTGACCTCAAGTGATCCAACCACCTCGGCCTCCCAAAGTGCTGGGATTACAGGTGTGAGCCACCATGCCAGGCCAACTTCACCTACTTTTAACAGGACTCTAAGGAAATGCCTTATTTTCTCAAAAGAAGTATATTCTTCTTAGAAAAATATAACTCATTGTCATCTTAAAACGCAGAAGTTTTTGTTTACAACAACAACTGGTAAGCCCCATTCAATATTTTATCAAATATATATGATCAGTTTTCTCAAAATCAATGATTTGGAGTAGCAGCCTTGCCCCAAGCACCATGTTTTCCTTGCCTGAATCCCCGCTGGCCGACATACAGCCTGTCCAAGAATACCATATATTCTCTCTTTCTCTTCCTCAGTTATAGTGTCTGGAAGCAGATTCTGAACTTCAGATTTCTCTCTAGGCAACAGACGAACACCTTCTCCCTGACTATAAAAATGAACAAGTCATCAGTATTTTAGCTACCAAAACTTTACCATATCAGCAGACATTTAAATATCTATTTATGCAATGTATAAACTACACATTTAAACATACCTGGCATTATCAACCACCTTTCTGCCCCACCTATAAGCCCAGCTGGCCAACGCTGCCCAAGATTTGGCTACTTCAGGTGCCTGTACTGAAGATAGGTGATACAACTGTCCCAAAATGAAGTCAGGTTCTCCAACTCCAATATGCACTGCCATAATGGACAAAAAAATAATTATAATAAAAGAACTCAACAACATTACATTCATAAATTCCTAATGACCCTCCCATTAGCATTTTAGGTTTTTATCTGCAAACAATCAAAAGTTCCATAATATTACTGTACATAACTTGATAAGGCACAAATATGAATTCTGTTGTCTAAAAGGTTGGTATGTTGAAATGAATTCATTAGCTTCCCAAGTAAGATTATATTATCTCCTGTGGAAGACATCAATGTCTTTCATGACACTGAACACTGTAAACAGTCAGGTGTCAACTGTGCTGTAGAACGTCTTGCATTATGAATCTGACTGGCTATTTCCTCATGATCAGATTCACTTTAATCATTCTGGCAAAAATAATAAATAGGAGATGAGTATACCATTTCATTCATACAGACTCATGAGGTAAACATCTTTATTCCCTTGTTAGAGGTGAAGACACTGCCTGCTATAGTGCATTTGCCAAGATGAAGATTTATAATGATGACAAGACAAATCCTTTAAGAATATCAAGACCCTATCAAAATTATTAACACCAATGTAAGTAACTAAACTCTCAGACTTCAGAACAACAAAATTAAGGTATACTCTCACGTTTCAGCAAAGAAAATCATCTCCCAAATTTTCTCTCAAATTTTAAAAACAGGGGAATGGTGCCTTCCACAACAGGCACTCAAACATGGAAAGAATCAACTACCCTATCTGTAAGGTATCTTTCTGTTACTAGCACTAGCATGAGAATGGGAAACTGGAATCTTTCTATAGTTTCTGTGTTCCACCAATCAATACGAACACAGGTAACTATTTTAAATCTTTGTTGCTCCTTCTATTGTGAGGTGAAATTTTTTGATACGAGGGGCAGGATTTTATTGTCAGCAAAAACATCTAAGTCCATAAAAGCAAATAGCCTGGGGGCAGAGTTCAGTGACTTCCAAAATGGCATTTGATCCTAAATATGTTTTAGTTATTTCCCAACAATAAAATAAACTCAATTTCCACAGATATATTTTTTATGGAAAAGTATAGCCAGCATAACATTATAAACTTTAAAACAGAAAAAAAAATAGCTTCTAAAATTAATATTCTAAAGCTAACAAAGAAACGCTACCTGTAGATTCACTCTCGATCCGAGGATACTCTTCTTCCATCGTATTAACAGATGGCAGTTCTATTAAAGTGAGTATGTTTTTAGACAAAGTAGAAAGACCTGTGAAGTTCTGTTGGTGCTGAGCTCTGTAAACCTGTTTCAGCTGTCCTGAAATCTCTTTCCATTCTGCCTGGATCCATTTAGCCAGTGTCAGAATTGACTTAGCAACTGCATATTCAGCTTTCGCAGACTTGCAGAAAGATATGGCACAAGAACTCAACATTTCCATTGCATGTGTTGACTGGCCTACAGAAAACCACAAAGTCAGAACTTAGAAACTTTAAAAGCAAATGATGGAGGGAGGCACTTGGGTTAGAAAACAAACAAAAATGCAAATGACTGACATTATTTCAGTGTAAAATAATCAACTTAAAAAAATAGAGACAGGACCTCACCATGTTGCCCAGGATGGTTTTAAACTCCCGGGCTCAAGCAATCCTATTGCCTCAGCCTCCCAAAGTGCTGAGACTACAGACATGAGCCACTATGCCCAGCCAAAATACTAAACTTTTTTTTCTTTTGAGACAGGGTTTTGCTCTGTCACCGAGGCTGAAGTGCAGTAGCACAATCAGGGCTCACTGTAGCCTCAACTTCCCAGGCTCAAGCAATTTTCCTACCTCAGCCCCTCAAGGAGTTAGAACTACAGGCATATTCCACCACACCCCACTAATTTCTTTGAATTTCAGTATAGCTGAGGTTTCACTCTGTTGCCCAGGCTGGTGTCAAACTCCTAGGCTCAAACAATCCTCCCATCTTGGCCTCCCAAAGTGCTCGGATTGTAGGCATGAGCACCTGGCCCAAAATAGTAAAGTTAAAAAAACATGTAAAATCAATGATCAGTGATCTCTGCAAGTATTTCTTACTGTAATACATTGCAACAAAATTCTTTTAAAACCATAGAATTATAAAGGTAAGTCAGTAACAAGCAACTTATTATTCAGGATGCAAATATTCTTCAACAGATGGAAATGATCAACTTTCCTATTACTACCTTATAACATACACAGTAACATTTATATATATGATTTTTATTATACTCATGTATTAACCATAATTAATTTTACTAACCTGCTGTATATAGCAATTTTGTTTTCTCAATATCAAGTTCGGGCCCCCACTTTTCATCCACTTGACCTTGGGTTGATAGTTTTTTAAAATGTTGGACTAAATCTTGTGCAGTGGTGGTCTTTCCCAGCTGAACTTCACTGCACTGTGCCAGCAGTCTTGTTGCAAGGGACACATTCCCTCGTTTTCTAGCAAATTTTGCTGCTGTTAGACCTAACTCCATAAGATGGCTTCTAATTGGGACTGTTTGTTCTGAGGAGAAGAAAACGTTTTATTAGACCCCGATTTGTCTAAACCAGACTGCATGGAAACATGGCCAAAAAATTATTCCCCAACTATCCCTCTTCCATACCACCTCCCGAAACAAAGATAACTCATCCTCAAATCCCTAGCAGCTAGCATAGTGCTTGAGATACAATGAACAGGTTTTGCTAAATTAAATGTGTACAATGAAGTCAAGTCAAGTCATTCATTTCAAGAAATTTCTTTTTCGTTTCTGAATCTTTGGCAAAAAGCCTGGGCCAACAGGTAGGGAAAGTAAGGAAGCAGGGAAGGCTAAACCATCCCCACGCACTTCTTCTGTAAGTACCTTCTGCCCTACAACCATTCTCTTGGTTTTTTTCCTACCTTGCTGAAGAATCCTCAGTCTCTCTCTTCCATCACTCATCTATTAAAACACTGGTGCTCCCTGGACTCAGTTCTAGGCTCTCTACTCTTCCCACGGCACACTCTCCCTGGACATCATCATCTTTTCCTGTGTCTTCAATTACCACAGAAACGCTGACAACCGTTCAATCTTCACCCAGACCTGACATCTGAATCCCACCTGCCAACTGGTCACCTACACTCTATTTATTTCAAGTGGGCTTCCACTAACGTCAGTCATGCCAAACGGAGTTCATTTTCCACCACCCTCCAAACCTTTTACTCCCTTTTTCCATTTTCCCCTTCTCAAGGAAGGGCACAGGATCAGCCGGCTGCCTGTGAAAGTACTTGGCCACCATCACAGACTTTACTTTCAACCCTCATAGCCCATTTGCTTTTTCCTTCCCCTACTGCCACCCTAGTTACCCTCTTTAGCAGAGACTTCACCCTAACTTAGGTCCCTTTGCCCCCATTCTTATACTCTTCTAGTCCATTTTCCAACTTGCAACTGAAGTGACATTACACAAAGGGTAAATCTGAACATTTAACTTCCCTGCTTATAAGCCTCTGATGACTTCTCACTGCCATTCTGACAATTCCAAACTCTGGAATTTGGCTTGTTACTAATGCCTTCCTGCATTCATTTCCAATCCCAAACTCATCCAGTGCTCCATCTCTTCCTCCTCTCTCTTAGGTGAACTGAGTCATCTAAGAATCATTATTTTCTCTGGCCTGCACACATGTTTTTTCTAACCAAGTCAGCCCGCCTTCTTCCTCATCTTTATCTTCCTTAACTCTCGGCTTAAATGTAACTTCCCCACAAGTCTTTTTCTGATTCCTAGGATTAAATCAGGTGCACTCATTATTTGCTATTCCTTGTTGTGGGTTTGTTTTTTGAGACAGGGTGTCACTCTGTCACCCAGGCTGGAGTGTAGTGGCATGATCATAACTTGCTGCAGCCTTCATTTCCCAGGCTCATGCAATCCGCCCCACCTCAGCCTCCTAAGCAGCTGGGACTACAGGCACATGCCACCATACCCGGGTGAATTTTTTTTTTAAGATGGAGTCTCGCTCTGTCGCCCAGGCTGGAGTGCAGTGGCGCGATCTTGGCTCACTGCAAGATCCGCCTCCCAGGTTCACGCCATTCTCCTGCCTCAGCCTCCTGAGTAGCTGGGACTACAGGTGACCACCCCCATGCCTGGCAAATTTTTTGGTATTTTTAGTAGAGATGGGGTTTCACTGTGTTACCCAGGATGGTCTCGATCTCCTGACCTCATGATCCACCTGCCTTGGCCTCTCAAAGTGCTGGGATTACAGGTGTGAGCCACCGCACCTGGCCCACAGCCAGGTGCTTTTTAAAACTCTTCTATTAGAGACAGGGTCTCGCTATGTCGGGTTGCCGTGTTTGATGTCCGTTTTCCCTGCCAGAATCTACAATCTCCTTGATCACCATTATATCCCAACGTAGAGCATAGTACCTGGTACAAAGCACATTTGATCAATACTTGCTGAATAAACAAATAAAAATGAAGAGGAATGGAGTTCTTTCTCTGAATATAACTGATGGTTACTGACTTTTCTTCTCAATTTAAAAACTTATGTGATATAAAAAAAGGACTGGCTGGGCACGGTGGCTCATGCCTGTAATCCCAGCTACTCAGGAGGCTGAGGCTTGAGAATCACTTGAACCTGGGAGGCGGAGGTTGCAGTGAGCCAAGATGGTGCCACTGCACTCCAGCCTGTCTCAAAAAAAAAAAAAGGACTGGAAAGGAGATGAGGGTACTTGTGAAGCCATACTATATGACACACTCTGTTCTAGGACTTTTATATACCTTGTCTCACCTCTTCATCTCATATAATCCTTACAAGTATCTCAAAAGTGGGGTAATCCCCATATAATTGAAAAGGAAAGCAGTTCCGAAGTTCAGTGATTTGCCCTAAAGTTCCTCAATTTGCAAACATCAGGCCAACAATCCAACCCCAGCTATGTTTGGCAGTGAAGGACCAGTTGAGTCACAGCTGCAAGGAACCACCCTGCAGCAGAAGTCCCAATCTTGGCCGTTAGCTTATGTTGACATTTAACACTCAAATTTACTCAGTAACACCAACTATCACGTTTTCCACTAAAACTCCACAGCATTCTGGCAACTTCTCTATTTTAGAGCAATAAAGTAAATTGTTAGCATCCCTTTGACATATAAATATTTACACAAATAGCAATTCTCTAGCCATTCATTTGGAGTATTTAAAACCCAACATTCACAGTACATTTTATGTGACAAAGAACTTATGTTCAGAATACAAAAATAAGTCTTATGTCTTCATTAAAAGTGGGTGAAGAATTTGAACAAACATTTGAAAACTAAAATACACAGTAGCCACTATGCAAATGAAAATACACTCAACATCATTAATCATCAAGAAAATGTAAATAACACTATGAGATAATAATCACTACATATGCACCACAGTGATTAAAATTTTTTCAAGTTAAGCCACGTGACGCAACAAGGCGTATTCACTCAAGAGAAACATAAATATACGTCCACTCAAAAGACTTGCACATGAATGTTGAGAGCAGGTTTATACTTAATAGCCCAATGTGAAAAAACCCCAAAATCTATCAAAGGATGAAGGGAGAAAAAGGATGAAGGGAGAAATAAACTGTGGTATATATATATATATAAAAGAATACTACTCAATAATAAAAAGGATTGTATTCCTGATACATGCAATATGGGTGAACCTTAAAAATATCATGCCAAAGAGAAGCCAAACACAAGAGAACATGTTATGATTTCACATACATGAAACTTTAGTAAAGACAAGTCTAATTTATAGTGACAGAAAGCAAATCAGTAACTGCTGACGGGGCAAATGAAGGGATGACCACAAGGGAACCTTCTGGGGTAAGACGGTGTTCTGTATCTTGATCATATTGGTGGTCACACAAGTGAAGACATGTTAGAACTCATCAAACCATACACTTAGAATGTGTAACATATACCTCCATAAAGCAAAATTTAAAAAAAAAAAAACCACACACACCCCCCTTTAATTTTCTCTTAAAAAAAAAAAAACCACTTACCTTTAATTTTCTCCAACAACCGATTCTGGTACATAGTATACCTTAAAGCCTGCATCCATGGCCTTACATCATGCTGTTTACATGAACGTAAAGCTTCACTGAAGAGTGGAATAAGACAGTCCTGCCAGAGAAAAACCAAAATTACTTAACATAAAACAGGCTCTTCATATGTCTGCAGATACACAGCAAGTCTTAAGTCCAAGACTGCAATACAGTTTGGCTACTTCAGACTGATTACAGTAGTTTTATCTATTACACTATACCCTTACATCATTTATCTTCTACTTATAAGAGGCAAGCACACAGTAAGAGAAAGCCTTTTGTTTTGAAGGGAAACCTTCTTCAGAATACGAAGTCTAATTTATCAATAAAGCACATTACAAAAAAAAAAAAAAAAAAAAATCACAGCACATTTACTATAAAGCAGACTGCTAAATTGCAGAAAAACATTACAACTAATGCTTTATAATGAGGTTCTCAAAGATCATCATTTGTTCGGAAGCCCCCATCTCTGGTTGAACTTTACCCCATTTGGGATGAGGAGAGATCTTTGTTTGCAGCAAATCTAAAATTTACGTAATCCGCCTAAAGGAACCGTCTTTACATACACCACCTCCCACCCCAAAAATAGAAAAAAAAAATTGAGCAATTTGCCATCCTTGAGATTATCCCAGGTTCTTCCATCTGCCCCATGTACTTCCCAAATGAAAGACTGCCTGAAAACAGCATGTTAGACTCTGGATTTACTAGCTTGTCCAACCACAAATCCTGTATCAAAAAACTCAAAAAATAAGGTCTTTGTTCTACAGTAATGGCCATTAATAGTCATAAGAATGTGCTTGTAAAAATATACAGACCTCTGTTGAAAGTCTGTTAGAAACTGTGTTCTCCAAAGCAGATGAGCAATACAGCTGCAAGGTACTTAGAACTGGCAAAGACTGTGAAACTGTTAAAGTAGAAAGTCTCAGAGGTCCAATAGAGATGCGGGATGTTTGTTTCAAATACTTTACCACATTTCTGAAACAAAATATTTACTGTTGATTAATGAAAATTACAATTCATAACCACTCAAAAAATAAAGCAATTGATAACATGCTATCAAACTGATATCCAAAGTTAGGGGGAAGTAAGAGGAGCAGCCTGCTCTATAATAAGATGGTATTAGCAAGTCATTTGCTTTTGGGGACTTTTACATTTTATTTCATTTCAACCTCAGTTTATGTTGGCAAGCAGCATTCATGTATCATATGACTTCTACAACTAAAATGAAGCTATTAGCACTAGTATTTAGTAATTTAGTAACTCTCCTTCCAGCCCTCTTCACCCAATGTATGTTTATCACATGATATACACAATGTACATTTACCTCCACAAGAGTAAACTTACTCAGTTATAGACTGCCACTTCTGATCTTGTTCTATCGGGTTTAAAGCAGTTGCCAAACAAACAGAACTTCTTAACAATTGAACCTCAATGGATTTCTGAAGTTCCCTTGGATCTGGACTTAACATGTTAGGAAGCAGTTTTTTCATGTCTACAGAAGTTAAATAAAATGTCATTAAGTTAATGTGCTTTTAGTATAAATTTTGACTTATATTTGGCATTATTAAAAAATAATCACCAATGAATAGCTCCTTTAATATTTAAGGCAGTTAAACACTATAAGCATTACTGAGAACTATATAAAAATCACTACTTCATATAAAATTACTGTACCTCAGACGCCTAAAAAGCAGTTGCCTTCAAAGGCTCAAAAATCAGTAAGTCGAGGCCGGGATTGGTGGCTCATGCCTGTAATCCCAGCACTTTGGGAGGCCAAGGTGGGTGGATCACAAGGTCAGGAGTTCAAGACCAGCCTGGCCAAGATGGTGAAACCCCGTCTCTACTAAAAATACAAAAAATTATCTGGGCACAGAGGCCGGCACCTGTAATCCCAGCTACTTAGGAGGCTGAGGCAGGAGAATCACTTGAACTTGGAGGGCAGAGGTTGCAGTGAGCCGAGATCGCGCCACTGCACTCCAGCCTGGGTGACAGAGTGAGACTCTGTCTCAAAAAAAAAGAAAATCGGGAAGTCAATCTACTATTTAAGGGGACAAATCTAGACCTGCATTAGCAAATCTTGCTCAATCCAGAATATTCATTAAACTTTTTAATAACATTTTATAAAGCGTTCCATTTGTGATAAAGAATCTAATTAATGAGCCACATCAAGATGAAAGCCAAGAAAAATATTTAGCTGAAACACTACTTTGTCCTTTGTCAAACAAAACAGCTAGATAAATCTCAAAGTATTAAGGTGGCCATTTTTTTTATTTGACTTAATTTTAACTGCTTTTCATTTCCCAAATCAAACATAAATAGGGCAGCCCTAAATTTGTTGCTTCACTTGGGATTCTGCCCCCCCAAAAAATGTAAAATAACTTCCAGATTTTCCAGTAAAATAATACTAAGCCAAACATTCTGAGCAACTTGTCCATTAAAATAATTTAAAAACTATTTTCTCAAATACCTATTTTTTCTTTTGATCCTCCGGCAAGTAGATTGATATTTTCTCCTGGTAACAATTCTAATTGCTCGGTACATTCAACAAATTTTCCAGACTCAAAGCTGCTTAATGATCTGTAATTAAAAAATCGTTAGCTTGTATTCGCAGCCGTGGAACCATTAAAAAAAAACAAAAACAAAAACAGAACAAATTCTAGGAAGACAGCAAAGTACAGAGCATTTTTCTGACAAAATTCCTTCCACAAGGATGCCACTATTTTGGTTTTTATGTTGAAGATGTGACTACCATTTAATCAGTACTCAAACTGGAGTGGCAAACCAGAAAGTCACAGCTACAAGCTTTCAGTGGAGTTGACTCACTCCTGTGTCTCCTTCCTATTTTCGTGTGTTGCACCCTGTTCTCCTCAGAGCCTAACACACTGACAGTAGACCTCTGCAGGACAACTTTGACACCCAGTTCTCTCCAAGCTGCCGGTGAGCTCCCTGTGCAGCCTCACTCCTCACCTATAGCATGAACCCTTGCAGCTCTCCCAGCATCACAGTCTTGTATCTCAGTCCTGGCTTCTTTCACTGCTGGCATCACTCCGTCTCTCCCTTTCTCACCTACTTCTCTCTTTTTCCAAAGAATTCTTCTCTTTCATCTGCTTATATGAAAAATAATGACACCTCTGAAATTCTTTCCTGTAGTCCTGCAGCATCAACGCCAGGAAGACAGGCCTCATCCTCCCAGCTCTGTGTTGTTCCTTTCAGATCCCTCACCCTGTCCCCATTTTCATGACAGGGGCTCTCCGGCCAGGAGGAAGACACTGTTTCTCACTCTCTCTCTTTTCCATCTTTGCCTGTCCCTCTCACTGTGTCACTTCCCTTGTAACTCAGCCTGAGGCCAGTGCTGGAAAGGCACATCAGCTGACTTACCCTGTGCCCGATTCTACCTAGATCAGTACAACCACCGGCTTCTCGGGGAGCCTCGAGTACTGGGCATGATGAACTGATGCCAACACATTCATCATTTCTGCCATTAAAAGGTCCTAAAGTCCTCTGCAGTGGCAGGTTCCCCAAGTCCCCACTATGCTCTACAATGCCCTATGCTTTCAGCTAATGACTGAGTCCTCAGAAAAACAAACAAACAAACAAAAAACACAGGCTTTAATTTCCTCTACCCCTACCCCCAATCCACTATATACTGCCCAAATTCTGTCTACTCTAACTTTGATTGCTTTCCTTGAGGCACAGAAAAGGTGAGGTCCAGTTAATCTATCAGTTCTTTCTCCCGTTTCTTCAACCTCTGCTTTCCAGTGGCTCCTTCCCCTTGACCAAAAGAACATAATCTCTCCAATATTTAAAATAAACATCTAATATTTCCCTCCAGCAACAGCTTCCTATCCTCGACTTAAAGAAAAACTCACTGACCAAATAACTTACCTCAAGCTTTTCATTTTCAAATGTCTCTACCACTCAATACTATTCAATCTAGCTTCTTCTGTCTCTCTACAAAACTCTTTTTCCTCATAATCCCTAGAGCATCTGACAAGCCTGACTACTCCCATCTAGATGTCCTATATCTAGGACACTTCCCTCCTCAACGTACCTGTGTTTTTTTGAATGGCTTCCTCTGCTATCCTTTCACAAAAATGCTAAACTAGGATTCTGATCCAGGCCTTCCTTCATCTTCACTCACTATTCTCCAGAGGCTTCTCTCTGGTTTGGTGGCTTACAAAGGCTCTAGAGTATAGAGACTGAACAGGAAAAAGGGCCTTTTCTGTGTGCTAATGATCTGCAAATCTCTCGAGCTTAGACTTTCTCCTTAGTTCCAAATCCAATTCTTAATAGCTTACCCAAAAATCTCATCTGCACATTTCTTTAGAAATCTTAAAACATGGCTTGTTCTCTGTGTGCTCCTACTCCAGTTAATAGCATTGTTTCTTTTCCCTCTACCACTGCCCTCACAAATTAATGGTCTCCATGCTTCCATATTTGCCCCCCACCTCCAATCTTTTCACCATAGCAGAATGAACCACCAAGTCAGATCACAACACATCTCTGTTCACATCCCACCTGAAATTGTCAGTCTTACTAGAATAACAGCCAAAGTTCTTTTCTCAGTTCCCAACTATTTCTCTGCCCTTGTATCCCACTGTTCAAGGCGCTCCTAACCACATAGGCCTCCCAGCTATTTCCAGAACACTCCAAGCCCATCGTTCTCACATTGGGTCTGGGCCCAAAGGGCATCCTGATGGGCATGACTTGACCTTGTGTCTTCCCTCCCAAGGTCAGCTTTCCCTAACTGCTTTCCTTATGGCATAGAAAAGGTGAGTGAGGTCCAATTAATCCTTCTATCAATATTCTTTATCTAATCTTTGCTTTAAAAAGTTGGAATTTGTGTCTGTTTTATGTGCTGCCTGGGTCACAGTACATGCTCAATGAAGCAATTACACATTAACCCATTTAGCAGTAGAAGGCAAGGGTATCAGACAAAGTCTAATGACCTTTATCTTCCCAGCCAAGTGTCTGCAACAGAGTGAGTGCTCAGTTTTGAATTACAGAATTCATAAAAGCACAGAAGAATGAGAGGAAAGTTTAATTTACAGATGTTCACAAACTCTGTCCTTATTAGAATAAATGTTTTTGATATATTCAGACCTCATTTAGAAACAAAGCTATCAAATGTGATTCTTTCTAAAGCAGTATAAATTTTTCTTTATATTCACTCTGGCATAATCTTCAAATTGTATTAAGGTTTTAGAATGACAGGTTCTGAGAATTAATACCAAATGACTATCTCAGCAGTCTGTTTTCCCATAATACAAATACCTTCCTCACCTCTGACGTCAGTTCCCTGTTGTCACTTTCATAATGGCAGTAAGTTAGAAATATAACCATTTTGTATTACTACATATGATCAATTTTAATATTTTTTTGCCATATGAAAAAATCATAGTTTTTGGAAACTCGTTTTATAATTGGAAAAAGAAAGCCTTACTTTATATAGTTGAAGTCAGCTTTCAGGTTGAGGGAAGTGCTACTGGTACTCTTTTTCAAGTCATGGATAGCGTTCTGCCATTCCTGCACAGCAGCCCAATCGGCAATTGAGATGTAGCACTCACATGCTTTATTTCCTAAATAATTTATAACCTCAGGGGAAGAGTCAGTCGGTTTGGACAGCACAGTTTTTCTGGATTCACCTGAAAGTACGTTACAAAATAAGAGAAAGATTCGGATCAATTAGAAATATTTCAAAGAGCACAGAAACCCAAAAACATAAAGTAAGATCATCAGTACAAAATATATTCCTATAACTTTTGCTTTATTTTAAAATACTGAACACTCACCATTCAGAGAATGTTTCGGGCTGGCACTGTTACGCCCAGCATTGGCTAAGGTGAGCACCGATTTGTCAAAGCTGGAAATGCAGCAATCAACACCTGTCATAGCACACAGGTGTTCCTGGTACTCCACAGAGGCCTTTTCAAACCTGAAAAGCAAATTGAAGCAGTCTTACTTATTTACTTACTTTCTTGTTTTGTTTTTTTTTTTTTTTTGAGCCAGACTTTTGCTCTTCTTGCCCAGGCTGGAGTGCAATGGCACTATCTCAGCCCACTGCAACCTCTGCCTCCCGGGTACAAGCGATTCTCCTGCCTCAGCCTCCTGAGTAGCTGGGATTACAGGCACTCACCATCACGCCCAGCTAATTTTTTTGTATTTTTAATAGAGACGGGGTTTCACCATGTTGGCCAGGTTGGTCTTGAACTCCCGACCTCAGGTGATCCACCCACCTTGGCCTCCCAAAATGCTGGGATTACAGGCGTAAGTCACCACGCCTGGCCTTTACTTACTTATTTTTTGAGACAGAATCTTACTGTCACCCAGGCTGGAGGGCAGTGGCATGATCATGGCTCGCTGTAGCCTTGCCCTCCCAGGCTCATGCAATCCTCCAACCTCAGCCTCCCAAGTAGCTGGGAATATAGGTGCCCACCACCACACCCAGCTAAAATAAGGTTTTGCTATGTTGGCCAGGGTGGTCTCAAACTCCTGGGCTCAAGCGATCCGTTCACCTCAGTCTCCTCAAGTACTGGGAGTTCAGGCATGAGCCATCGCACCCAGCCCCAAAGGAGTCTTATTTTAAACACACATATCTCGTTTCCGCCCTATGCCTCAAAAATGGTGCAAGAATAAATTGAGCTAAAACAGTGAGTTGACTATGGTGGGGGGAGGTTTGATGTCTTCCTTACAACTATGAAAGTAAATTTAAAATTCATTAAATTTTTTTTTTAAAAATGTAAGACAGTATAAAAGAACTAGTGGAAAATATTGATAAGTAACTGATGTCAGTGTGTGGAAAGGCTTTGCAGAAGGATAAAATGCAAGAAAAGATGCACAAGTAACAGATCTAGATGCATAATGCTGAAACACAACATTAAACATTAAAAACAAATTATAAATCAAGAAATTGGATACCATCAACAATCTCAGTATTTAATAAAATTTCACAGATTAACACAAGAAAAATTGAGAGGCCATGAAGACATGATCCATGTTTTAAAAGAATCACAAAAGGTCACTATATGGGGCAACTTCTACTATTAGTCATTAATAAATATAGAAATGTAAACTACAGTAACTATTTTCACTGATGGTGGTGGCAGCATTCTTCCTTCTCAGTGACTGTCAGTATCCACAAAGGTGACGGGAAGGGGGTACTCTATTATTAAGGGTATAAACTGCAGCCATCTTTTCTGTAGAGTAACTTAGCAATAGAATATATCATAAGACTTATGGTTTGGCAGTCTTTCTTCTAGTAAATCAGTTTGTGTGGATTCCAAGAAAGTAATCAGAAATATAAGCAAAGATTTTAAGTGCTATGGTGCATTAAGTTAGTAAAAAAATATCGGAAACAACCTTAATGTCCAACAGTAAGAAATATTAAATTATGGTATACTCATAAATACAAATCTTCATTAAAAATAACATTGTAGAATATTTAAGATGGCAATTTTTTTGTTTGTTTGTTTTGTTTTGTTTTTTGGGACGGAGTTTCACTCTTGTTGCCCAGGCTGGAGAGCAGTGGGACAACCCGGGCTCACCACAACCTCCGCCTCCCAGGTTCCACCGATTCTCCTGCCTCAGTCTCTCAAGTACCTGGGATTACAGGTATGTGCCACCACACCCCGCTAATTTTTTTTGTACTTTTAGTAGAGACAGGGTTTCACCACGTTAGGCTGGTCTCAAACTCCTGACCTCAGGTGATTCGCCCACCTCGGCCTCCCAAAGCGCTGGGATTACAGATGTGAGCCACCGCCCCCAGCCTAACATGGCAAATATTTTTTTTAAATACTGAGTGTGAAAAGGAGATCATAAAACCATGTGCCTATGTACGCTGCTGTTTTGGTGAAGAGTGGAGAAAACGACACGAAAGAAAAAAGAATTACAAAAGCATATGGATATGGAAATATGGAACTACAAAAGCACACATACCAGAAGTTACCACAAAGATATGGAAGTATGCGCAGTTCTTTTATTTTCCCAAATTTGCAAGATTTCATTAAACTAACATAAATGGATACAGAACAAGCTCCTCAACCTGGAGGAAGCAATGAGTCCGAATGTAGAGTTCAGAGGACTAATGGGCAAATACTCTGACAATAAAGGGTAATTTGTATCAGACTCTGAGGGGAAAGGAGCTCAACTAGGGATCAAGTTCAAAAGCATTTATAAAACAACTGACAGGTCTTGTTTCACAGTGTGATTTCCCACTAATTCTTAAGTAAGAAAGGCACTCAAGTATTGCTAACTAAAGAACAACTGAAGATACCTCTTGGTGAAGTGATTTATAGCAAGTTTCAATTGCTGAAAGCAAACAAAGCTGTTTTAAGATTTGGCTACAATGTCAGTGAGTAATACAAAGAATTTAAACATAAAGTAATTCTATCACCCATTTCCTTCCTTCCAACCTACCTCCCTTCAGCCTGTTGAGCCACTGAGTTAATCCACAGAAGATTTTTTCCAACAATAGATGATGACCAGACAGCAATTCCCTGTATAGCTTCAGGACAATGAAGTTCACATAGTGCTTCTACCACCATCATAATGGTTACTTCCAATTCATTCCCCTGAAAACCCATTCAGAAAAATTAAGTCATCCAATACCATCAAAACATAAATCCCTATAAAATTTACAACTGATCACAGTCTATGCCTGCTTAAAACCAAAGGTATTTAACAATTATTTGCACAATTTTCACATTATTTAGCTCAAAATTCTTTAAAATGTTACATATAAAATAGCCACAAAGGGTGACTAACAGAACCTTAGCAGCACATGGATGTTTGTACCCCCATCCCAAAATTACCCAAACATTTAACCTGTGACCTCTGTAGGAATAACACATGGAGTAAAAAGAAAGCAAAAATTAAATATAAATAACAGGAACTAAAGAATGACTAACTTCATGTGTTTGAATACTGCTTGACATTACCTGAATTGCTAAACATTTTGTTATTTTTGGATTCCAGTTATTTATTATAAGTCCTCTTTCAAGCCAGGAATTACCCAAGCATTTGTCATACGTTATAAAAACAACTTCTCCTGGCCAGGTGCAATGGCTCATGCCTCTAATTCCAGAACTTTGGAAGGCCGAGATGTGCGGACCACTTGCAGTCAGGAGGAGTTCGAGATCAGCCTGGCCAATATGGTGAAACCCTGTCTCTACTAAAAATACAAAACTTAGCCGAGTATGGTGGCGGGTGCCTGTAATCCCAGGGACTGAGGCAAGAGAATCGCTTGAACCGGAGAGGCAGAGGTTGCAGTGAGCCGAGATCGCACAACTGCACTCCAGCCTGGGCGATAGAGTGAAACTGTGCCTCCAAAAAAAACAAAAGATTTCTCCCATAAACATATTTTTAGAATTACCTTTAAAGTTCTAAACTTTGCACATAAGAAATATAGTTTTAACGTGTTCTAACATGAACATTGTTTTAACATGAACAAAAACATGAACATTATTTTAACATTCTAACATTGTTTCAACATGAATAAAACAGGTAACTCTGGCAGTTGTTGCTTTTACAAAATACAGGATCAAAACCTTTGAAAATGAATCCAAGCTTTAACTTACTTTATCCATAGATTAAATCACACCAAAGGAATTAAACCATGTTTTCTTATTAACAGATGTAAAATGAATTCCAAACACATCACTTTACCTGAGATAGGTTGGTTGTTTTCATCTCTGTAAGCAAGTCAAAGCCATGTCTCACTGTCACTGCAGGCTGGCCTGCCAACAATCCTACCCTCATGATGGAGAGTCGAATCCGCGTTAGCCAGTCCTGACAAGTTTGGCGATTGGTATAGAAAAAAGTTCTAATGACCTTTATGATAAGAGAAAGAAAAGCTCAGGACTGGTTCAATTTATAGGTAAGGATGTCTCACCTATATATAAACCAAATACATAAGTCTATTGTAATCTCAGCTCTGCACATACTGCCAGCTGTGACCATTAAACTGCTATAAAACAACACTGTCTCACAGAAACCAACCTTGGGAGGTGATGTTAATGCATTAGCACATCCCTCATATGCATTATACATTAATTTCTCCAGATTTTCCAGATACTGCAGAAGAAGAACAAGCCTAAGTTGGTTGTTACCATGGCCTTCATCATTGTCTGCAGTTGTCCACTGACTAACATCTTGATCAGGGTTTAATGTGTGAGCTGCGAGACTCCGAATGATACCTGAAAGCAAAGACAACATTCTGAGTTTTTAAAAATCTTAAAAGTTTCTAGAAGAAGTGTGAATTTTTTACGACAAATTCACATTTATCAAGTATCCTCTGTCTATCCGTCATTTAAAAATAAAAAAATCCCAACATGAAAGATCTTTCACTTTAGGGAAAAAAAATATTTTTCCCACACGACTCCCATAAGTTTTGGGAAAAAAACATATTTCCAATGCAATTATTCAATGAAAGCTTACTCTAACAACATACCTGAAAATTACTGACCTTTTTTTTTTCAAAAAAAATCATATATTCTCAAATCTTTAACATAGATTTAAAAATCCATTATTTCTTAATAAAGCTTTGAAAGTATTCACATCACAAAGCTTGAGTGAGTTACCTTCAATTGTCTGGAAGGTGTCTTGAGCTCTGCCCAGTGGGGTTCTCAGCTTAGAAAGAACAGTGAATTGTGCAGCTTCCCATATGGCCCACTGCCAAAGGACAGCATCTGTCTTCAGGAGATTGCGTGGAATTGTTGACTGGTCACGCTTATCCAGTCTCTGGCAGCTATAGAACAGTCTTTCTAACCAATTGTCCTTCCTGGGAAAAGTAGTTTCATATTTAAAAGACAATGACAACTTCATTTTAATAATGAAAAAAAAAAATGCAAGGGAAATGGGAATAAAACTGTAATTTTCCCTACTCCAAAATAGGCAAAACCTATGAAATTGAGAAGCATTATATCCCCCTCTCATTTTGGGGTCTTTTATAATTAACAGGATGAGGTACAGTGTGTAAGGATGATTAGGGTAAATGGCTCATGCCAGTCAGGAATGAAACTCATTCAATGCAACTAAGCATTTCTAGAGTATCTCCACCCCCACCCCATTCCCCAAAGTGTTAATGACATCACATCAGTTAACTGTTAACCACATTTCATTACTCAATTTCAAAGCCCATTTTTGTATCTACAGATGCTATCTTCAAAGCAATTTTCCTATTGATGAAAACTAAAATAACCCATATGAGAAGAATGTTATTTGATACTCTGCCACCCCCAAACATATTTTCTCTTCAAAACTGCAGGTAAAGTCAAGGGAATCTTAAAATTATGTTTCCCAGGTAAAACAGTCAAAGAAATGCCTTACCCTGTTCTATGAGAGTTCCCATACAAAATAAAACTAATAACATCAGAGAAATCTTGGGGGTGGAATGTGTTACTTGGTGCTTTACTCATGTGACTTCTTAATGCTAAAGAAATTTCTTGAATTTCTGTGTGATTGTTATTGCTGTAGACAGAAAATAAAGTTGTTGTTACGCAAAATGTTTTAGCTTAAAAGGTTAGCACATACTGTAAGCGGATTATTTACTTATTAACTCACTGGAGGTAAAAATATAGTAAAATGGAGACTTTAAAATGGATACAGAGATGCGATTACAACTTTAGATCCTTTTTTTATTCACCTCAGATAGGTAATGTGCGGACGTCATAAGAGGATTTGAGGGAGGCATATCAAACATATGAACATAAAAACCCAATCATTCTGCTTCTGTATTACAAAAGGATCAATTTTAGGCTCTTAAAGCTCCCAAATCAACTTGATCAAAAACAGTAAAAGATTACTGTTTAGTTTTTCAAATATCTGAGCTACTAAGAAACACATTCTGGCACTATATGAGCTATTCTATACTCATTATTGTGAGCCTATAAAGCTCATTAAAAATTTTTAATTTTCTTGCAGACCTGCAAAATTGGATTATTTGACATCACTTCAATCACTGACAAGCAGGGCCATAAAAGATGTGTCATCAATGTTCTAACAGGTGATTTGTCTTCTCCTAAAGTAGACAACCACTAGAGGCTGTAAATATAACAGAACGTCTTTGCTCCAAAACAACTGTTATACCTTAGGACAACATCTAAAGGAATTGATTTCAACAGTTTTCCAAATGCTTGTCGAATACGAGTTCCACTGTGCACTAGTTGAACACGGCAAACATCAACACATCTATGAAAGAACGAAAAACAGACAAAGCAGGTGTGTTAACATTTCCAGGTTATTAGGGTTAGTGTCAAAAGACATGATCTTAATTCCATACCTCTGTAAAAGATCATCTGGCAAGGAAGAGGACAGAGCATGTAGACTGCTGCATGCCTGCAGACAGATATTCACATCTTCAACGAGAGCTATTAAACATTAAAAGACAGTTACTTTCAGCTGGCCAAAAGAAATTATATCCCAGTTTGTCATAATTATCTGAATCCATTCATTCATTCAACAAAGAGTGAGTACCTACTATAGACTAGGCACCGTTCTTGTCCAGAACGCTCACTGACTGTCACATTTGGAAAAATTATACATTCAACAAAACCCACGAAATGTAACTGACTGGTCATCATACAAACCTTTTCTGAGAGAAAATGTAAAAGTATATGCAAACTATAAACATTCACATAAGCTTAAATATGTGACAATCACTTCAAAAACATTTTTCTAATACTAAGAATGAAAAAACATCGGCCAGGCGCGGTGGCTCAAACCTGTAATCCCAGCACTTTGGGAGGCCGAGACGGGCGGATCACGAGGTCAGGAGATCAAGACCATCCTGGCTAACACGGTGAAACCCCATCTCTACTAAAAAATACAAAAAAAAAAACTAGCCAGGCGAGGTGGCGGGCGCCTGTAGTCCCAACTACTCCGGAGGCTGAGGCAGGAGAATGGCATGAACCCGGGAGACGGAGCTTGCAGTGAGCTGAGATCCGGCCACTGCACTCCAGCCTGGGCGGCAGAGCAAGACTCCATCTCAAAAAAAAAAAAGAAAAAAAAAAGAAAAAACATCAAGACTGTATATCTGTCATTAAAATGAGGATTATACATCTTCAGGTCAGGAAAAGAGCTCGATTGATGACCATCTCCCATTACCAAAGACCCTTTTAAGGATTGATAAACAAAACAGAAAAAAAAACAGAGTCTTACTGTTGGCTAAAAGGCCTTTGCAAAATTTATGGAAAGACGGAAGAGAGAATAAAGGTGCATATGTTTCGGACTTCTTCATTAAAACAGCTACTTCCAAAGCCCAAGTCATTAACAGTTTCCTGAAACACAAAATATACAGTTAATTGTACATTAAAAAAAACAAAAACAAAAACAAAAACAAACTTTAAAAGTCTAGTCTTCTTACGCTGGTTTTCTCTTGGTTTTTCAAACATCTCAAACAATAAAAAATGAAACTATACAAATTACTTTCAAAATTGTTGTGTGCCTTTTAAGAAAACCTCCCAACGCAGCATGATAAGAGCAAAGAGGCCGGGCGCGGTGGCTCACCTGAGGTCAGGAGTTCAAGACCAGCCTGGCCAACAACATGGTGAAACCCCGTCTCTACTAAAAATACAAAAATTAGCTGGGTGTGGTGGCGGGCACCTGTAATCACAGCTACTTGGGAGGCTGAGGCAGGTGAATCACTTGAACCTGGGAGGCAGAGGGTGCAGTGAGCAAAACTCTGTCTCAAAAAAGAAAGCAAAGAATATTAAAAGTCTATATATATTCTTCTATGAAACACTGGGGATGGGGGATTGAGATTGTTCATGTATTTCTTTTCAGAAAGAACAAGAAAGCCTAGATTAATAAAACCAAATTATAAGGTGTTTGACAACAAAGAAAATGCTCTACCTCACCTCTGTAATCCGCATTTTTTTATTTTTTGTAATCCACATTTCTTATTTTCAAATTATAAAGGCAAATTAATAAAGTTAGGAGTAGTTAATACTATATAATATCTGTTACCTCGTGTCCTGGTTAAGGTTATCTTTCTTAAGTAATATTCCCAGAAGATTTAATATAATTGAGAAATGTTTCTTTGTAGCCGTAGTTACAGTGCTAATCACGGCTCCATCAAACAAAGAAGGAGAGGAAGAACTGAGGCTACTAGAGATAAAGTGATCATGCCTGAAAGACAAAGCATAGATTATCTTTTCATCTTTAATCAAAGAAAGCAAGCAAGTCCAAAGTCAAATCAACATACATCTTTAAAATCTACACATTAAAAAAAAATGTTTTGTGGGGTTCTTTTCTTAAGAAAAATTTGTAAATACAGTACCTGGTACAATGAGAATACAATGTGTAGAGCACAGCATACTGAATGGCAGGGAAGTGAACAGCCAGGTCACTGTGCACAATCATCAGATTCTTACTCAGAAGTGCAAAGACAGTTGGAGATAGCGCCCACATCTGCTCATGTACAAAACAAAGTAAGTTTATGGCTTCTCCAAAATAAGCACAAGCATACAGAGTTTATCCTTCAAAACAGGGGTAGACATTTTTAAATTAAAATTACAGATTGGAAGGGATCTAGCACACTAACCCTGGGACAAACACTTTTTTGTGAAGTCAGTAAAGCCTTTGCATGCAATATAGCATCTCTGTGCAATGCAGCAACTCCTCATCTATCACGACAGTAAGAAAACAGTCACAGGTCAGGTGCTGTGGCTCACATCTCTAATCTTAGCACTTTGGGAGGCCAAGGTGGGTAGATCACTTGAGCCCAGGAGTTCGAAACCAGTCTGAGCAACACAGCAGGACCCCATCTCTACTAAAATTACAAAAATTAGCTGGGCATGGTGGTGTACACTTGTAACCCCAGCTACTCGGGAGGCTGAGGCAGGAGAATCACTTGAACCTGGGAAGCAGAGGTTGTAATGACCCAAGATCATAACACTGCACTCCAGCCTAGATAACAAAGTAAGACTCTCTCTCTCAAAACAAAAAACCAGCCACATACAAAACACAGGAATGACAGTAGCTATGTTCCAAGAAAACTTTCTTTTTTGAGTCAGAGTCTCTCGCTCTGTTGCCCAGGCTGGAGTGCAATGGTACAATCTCGGCTCACTGCAACCTCCACCTCCGGGGTTCAAGCAATTCTCCCTGCCTCAGCTTCCCAAGTAGCTGGGATTACAGGCACCCACCATCACGCCCTGCTAACTTTTGCAATTTTTTAGTAGAGATAGGGTTTCACCATGTTGGCCAGGCTGGTCTTGAACTCCTGAGCTCAGGTGATCTGCCCACCTTGGCCTCCCAAAGTGCTGGGATTACAGGCGTGAGCCACCGTGCCCAGCCCAAAGAGAACTTCCTTTACAAAAACAGGCGCCGGTGTTATGATGGTTGCGCACTTCTGTGAATACACTAAAAATCAGTGAATTATACATTTAAAATAACAAACAAAAAACAGGTGCTGGGCAGTATTTGGCCCATGGATCATAGTTTGTTGATCTCTGGTCTAAACACAGCCCTTTGTATGTGCTTTTTGGGGGACTAGACTGTATTTCCTCATTTTTCCATATATTGCAAATGGCAAGGTGCCCTGTCCAATGAGGAAACAAAGGCACACCCTGCCACTCTACACCTTCTCCATCCACCTTTTTCCTTTATACTGCCAAGACACTCTATTCCACCTGACTGCCCCATCCCCACCCACTTTCTCCTTATTTCTAGAGTACAGGATATAAACATCTTTGAATCTGTAAATAATGTGAATTCCTCAAAAATCAAGCTTTCGTGTTTGAAGAAAAGTTTATTGTGACTTCAAACATAAGCTGTAACTGGTAATAAGGGAAGCAGCTATGGAATTATACAAGGCAATCCAATCAAACAACATGGAGCACATGCAAGTGCAAACATCAAATTTTACCTTTTTCCTCCTAAAAACTTTATCCCCTAATTACGTCCATTACTTCCTTTCTTTCTTTTTTTTTTTTTTTTTTTTTGAGACAGAGCCTGGCTCTGTCGCCCAGGCTGGAGTGCAGTGGTGTGATTTCAGCTCACTGCAACCTCCACCTCCTAAATACAAGCAATTCTCCTGCCTCAGCCTCCAAAGTAGCTAGGATTACAGGTGCTCACCACCACCCCTGGCTAATTTTTCTATTTTTAGTAGAGGCAAGGTTTCACCATGTTGGCCAGGCTGGTCTCAAACTCCTGACCCCAAGTGGTCAGCCCGACTTGGCCTTCCAGAGTCCTGGGTTTATAGGTGTGAGCCACCGTGCCCAGCCTACATCTATTACTTTCTATTAAAAATAATGTTTTTCAAATCTGTATTGTCCAACAGGAAGAAGAAATACACAAACCATAAACAATAAATACAAATCAAGAGCAGGGCCATGTCAAATTACTTAAAAAAAAAAAACCGGCTGGGCATGGTGGTTCATGCCTATAATCCCAGCAGGTAGGCTGAGGCGGGTAGATCACCTGAGGTTAGGAGTTCAAGACAGGTTGGCCAACCCTGTCTCTACTAAAAATACAAAAATCAGCCCGTCGTGGTGGCAGGCATCTTTAATCTCAGCTACTAGGGAGGCCAAGGCAGGTGAATTGCTGGAAACCGGGAGGCAGAGGTTGCAGTGAGCCGAGATTGCACCACTGCACTCCAGCCCAGGCGACAACAGCACGACTCTCTCAAAAAAAAAAAAAAAAAAAGGCTTTTTCCCCCCTAAAAGAAAGACTACAGGTTGAGTATCCCTCATTCAAAATGCTCGGGACCAGAAGTGTTTCAGACTTTGTATATTTTTGGATTTGGGAATATTTGCATATATATAAAATGAGATATCTGGGGGATGGGATCTAAGACTAAACATAAAATTCATAGCCTGAAGGTCATTTTATGCAATATTTTAAATAATTTTGTGCATACAACAGTTTGGACTCATCACATGAGGTCAGGTGTAGGACTTTCCACTTGGGGCATCATACTGGCGCTCAAAAAGTTTCAAATTTTGGAGCATTTCAGATTTAGGATTTTCAGATTAGGGATGCTCACCGGTAAGTGTTATGAAAATATTCCAAAATCCGGCAGGGCATGGTGGCGCCCACCTGTAATCCCAGCACTCTGGGAGGCCGAGGCGGGTGGATCACCTGAGGTCAGGAGTTCACAACCAGCCTAACATGGTGAAACCCCACCTCTACTAAATACAAAAAAATTATCCAGGCGTGGTGGAGTATGCCTGTAATCCGAGCTACTTGGGAGGCTGAAACAGGAGAACTGCTTGTACCCGGGAGGCGATGGTTGCAGTGAGCTGAGATGGTGCCATTGCACTCCAGCCTGGGCAACAACAGTGAAACTCCTGTCTCAAAAAAAGAAAAAAAAAGTATTCCAAAATCCGAAATCTAAAACACTTCCAGTCCCAAGTATTTCAGATAAGGAATATTCAACCTGTATGAATGTTCCTAGGGAAAAGAGACAGCCAAAATATAAGACCATGTATAAGAACTAACTTCAGTAGACAGAAAGAAAAAAGTGCCAGGGGAAGAAGAGACTGCATTTTAAAACCACTATACAAATTTGAGCTGTAAGAAACACTGACATTTTCTATAAGCATGCCAGAGCAAATAGGAGAAATTCATAAGACATTTTCTAGAAAACAAAAAAACTTAAGATTTATCAAGGAAAAGGAAGAATAAAAGTTAAATATAATGGCAAGAAAACGTTCCTACCAATTTTATTTATCCAGGTATGTCTTAAATATGGCTGTTTGTTACACACAGTGATTCTGCAGACATGTTGACATGATAGTGAAATACATAAATATGTAATGAGAAAAGGTTTAACTGTGGATAAAACAAAGTCGTTACAATTAAAGACTCACCCCTATTAGTGAGTTTTTGGCATTTCCGATTGTAGTCAGGGCACTGAGGTCAAATATAACTACAAATTTTGCATTGTCTACATTGAACACATGATTCTTAAAAGCCTCATGTTTTATTTCAGAACAGGCCTCAGGAAGTTGCAGACTATGTAGGAGGTTGTTTAGGGCACAAGTCATTTCTCCCAATATTAACTTATAGGCAGTCTCCAAAACAGGAATATTCTTCAAGCTGAGCACTGCTTGATAAACAGCATGGGCTACAGCAACAACCTGAAAAACAAAAAATTCAAGGAAGCAATAAATGGAAAATAAGTCCTCTAAAATTGTATGGAAAATAAATCACTATCTGTATCAGTGCTGATGATACAAATAAATTTAAAATTGATCAATTCACTGTAATACTTAATAGTTTAATTTCTTAAAAACCAATCAGAAAACTGACACAGATCAGTATGCTATTTAAAATCTATAAAGTTTTATCACAAATAAAGAGTACTACAAATGAAAACTGTCAATATGAAATTTCCAAAATGGCCTTTTTTTTTTTTTTTAAATAATCAACATCAAAAGACATATGCAAACAGCAGTTTAAGACTGGTTTTCTTAAATCTACCAAGAAAGTCTATGGTGGATTTGACTCAGGGGGTGGTTGAAAAGCCAGTCATTTTTGTTTACAAAATATACAGTACTTCTTAATTTATAACTTTATAAATGTGTCAGCTTGTTTTACTCTTATGAAAATTTAATAAATTTAATAACAGCAAAAGATGCATAGTCTGAAAAGAGTATCTGGCACATCATTCATCAAAGTATTCAGTATGATTATCAAGAAATATAAATTTAAAAGAACAAATACAATCACTATATTCTAAATCAAACATTTCACATTTCACTCAATTTCACTTATGTAGCCTGGTAAGCAACATTAGGTCCAACTCTTCAGTGACCCAAGTTGTCAAAGTTCATTATCAATGTATTACTCACCTCTTTTTCTTTATGATAACGCAAGAATAGTAGTTTAGATGATGGTATAAACAGTTTTTCTACAAATGATGATGGCAGTTTTGTATTTATTTGTTCAACAATCTAAAAGAATAAAATTTTTTTAAAATGAGCTTCTCAAATTACAAAAAGACATGGAGAAACCTTAAATGCACACTGCTAAGTGAAAAAAGCCAATTGAAAAGGCTACATACTATATGACTCCAACTACATGGCATTCTGGAAAAGGCAAAACGATGGAGACAGTAAAAAGATCAGCAGTTGCCATGGGCTTAAGATGGAGGGAGGGAGAAGTGGGGACCAGGAACAAGGGAGGAGTGGGTAGAACACAGAAGATTTTTAGGGAAGTGAAATTATCCTGTATGACACTGGTAATAGGGGATACATGTCATTATACATGTTAAAGTCCATAGAATACATAATACAAAGTAAACTATAAAATTAGTTAATAATAATATATCAATATTCGCTCCTTTGTAATAAATGTACCACACTAACACAATATGTTAATGATGGGGAAACTGTTGGGATGAAGAAGGTATATGGGAACTCATTGTTTTCTGCTCAATTTTCTGTATATCTAAAAACTAAAGTCTTCTAATTTAGAAAAACATATCTAAGCTGTATTTCAAGGTCTTAATACTGTGACATTAAAGTGTTTAGACACCTAAATAGGATACACGTATTTTACAGTTATCATGGGCATTTTTTCACACTAGCAAAGAGAGGTGTAACGCTGGCAGAAATACTCAGCAGAATGTCATCTAGAATTTGCTTTAAAATAATCCAGTTGGAGATGAAAGGACAGCAAAGAGGCCTAGATGAAACCAGATGGGCCATTTGTTTCTAATTACAGAAGCTGAATGTTAAATATGTACAAATTTATTATACTATACTCCCTATTTTTATGTGCTTCAGAATGTCCATAATAAAAGTGGGGGGAGGATATTCATGGTTAAGAAATTAAAGGAGGCCGGCCAGGCACGGTGGCTTATGCCTGTAATCCTAGCACTTTCGGAGGCCAAAGCGGACGGATCACAAGGTCAGGAGATCGAGACTATCCTGGCTAACATGGTGAAACCCTGTCTCTACTAAAAATACAATCGTGCCACTGCACTCCAGCCTGGGCGAAAGAGCGAGACTCCGTCTCAAAAAAAAAAAAAAAAAAAAAAGAAGAAGAAATTAAAGGAGGCCAGTCATGATGCCTCACATCTGTAATCCCAGCACTTTAGAAGGGCAAGACAGGAGGATTACTTGAGGCCAAGAATTTGAGGCCAGCCTAGACAATGTAGTGAGACCCCTTCTCTCCAAAAAAATACAAAGGTTAGCCAGGCGTGGTGGCATGCATCCATAGTCCCAGACAGTCAGGAGGCTGAGGTGGGAGGATTGCTTGAGCCCAGGAGTTTGAGGTTGCAGTGAGTGCTGATCGCACTGCTGCACTCCAACCAGGAATACAGCAAGATCCTGTCACAAAAAAAAAAAAAATAGAGAAAAGAAAAAGAAAAAAAGAAAGAATCTGGGGCGTAAAGGAATGTTTCACAAAAAATAAAGGCCTGGCAGAGTGGCTCATGCCTATAATCCCAGTACTTTGGGAGGCCAAGGCAGGTGGATTGCTTGAGCCCAAGAATTCAAGAATTCAAGACCAGCCTAGGCAACATGGCAAAACTCCCATCTCTACAAAATAATACAGAAAATTAGCCAGGTGTGGTGGTGCATGCCTGTAGTCCTAGCTACCTAGGGGGCTGAAGTGGGAAGATCACCTGAACCCAAGAAGTCAAGGCTGCAGTGAGCCAAAATCACGCCACTGCACTTTATCCCGTGTAACAGAGTGAGACCTCGTCTCAAAAAAAATTTAAATTAAAAATAAAAGTAAACAGACACCAAAATAAAAGCACAGATTATAAGACTGATGAATGTACTCTAAAACATAACATAATAAAGCAAAGCCCTTATTTTTTTTCTTTTATGGAGACAGGGCCTTTTTTGTCACCTTGGCTGAGTGCAGTGGCACGATCAGAGCTCACTTCAACCTCAAGCTCCTGGGCTTAATCGATCCTCCTCCCTCAGACTACCGAGTAGCTACGACTTTAGGTACATGCCACTACACGAAGATAATTTTTTATTTTTTGTACTGATGGGGTCTCACTACGTTGCCCAAGCTACGCAGAATTCCTGGATGCAAGCAATCCTTCTGCTCTGTCCTCCCAAAGTGCCGGGATTACAAGCATGAGCCACCATGCCCAGCCAAAGCCCTTAATTTCTTACATATCGATTTAAGGGCCTGAATAAACCAACACATTAAAAAGGAAAAAGGAAAAATTCACATACCAGTGTGAGTAAATTCAAGACTGAGATGATATAATCGGTACCACAAGTCTGGCAATTCTCCAGTTGGTCTAATCCATATGTAATGACCATGTCACAATGTATAGTCATGCTAGGATCCAAGCTGCCGAGCAAAACACCAACACACTCATTAGCAGCTGTCAACACAGCCTCAGAAAAAAACACCTGGTTTGCAGCCGTCACACATCTCATTACTCTGTACAGAACCTGTAAATGGGGAAAACAAGCAGCTTTTTAAAAAAATTCACATACTTCCACAAAGCAAGAAAATACTTTTTATTTAATGCAATTTCAACTGAAAATTAACTGCTTGCCTGGCCAGCAGTCTCTTAATATTCTAGTTCTCAGTAGTTGAATAATAATGATATCTCTAGTACAGTATGTAAACCTAATCTTGACTAAAAAATCCTCAAGTGCTATTATGATAGGAAATGGAATCGGCCATCCTCTATTTCCTATATACCCAACTTCGTTTCTCCCAATGTCACTAAATGGCTGAAGCTCAGAATCTTTATCATGAAATACACCACGACAGTAACGGTATTGACAGCATGGGAACAGCCTGCCCACACATACTACAAGCTAGCTCTTGGGCTTTTGGGAATCAATCTTTTAAAACTAAACATACAAGTCACTTTAAGCTTATAAAAGTATCTACTGATGGTCTCTTTTGAAAGATAAGCACTCTCAAGCTTACCACACAGTATCTTCAAAAATCATATTATTTCCAATACATACACAAACAAAATCCCCCACTAAACTATAATGGCCAATAACTGTGTACTAAATTTCTAATAAAATAGGGGAGAAAACAGAGCAAATAAATGCTAAAAAAAAAAAAAAAAAAAAAATTCTATAATAATTAACAACCAATACATAAAGGATTTTAGTCTACCCAAAGTTTTCATTAAAAGCATCCTTGGAGGTTGGGCACAGTGACTCACGTCTATCATCCCAGTACTTTGAGAGGATTAGCTGAAAGGTTCACTTGAGTCCAGGAGTTTGAGACCAGCCAAGTCAACATAACAACACCTCGGCCAGGCGCGGTGGCTCAAGCCTGTAATCCCAGCACTTTGGGAGGCCGAGACGGGCGGATCACGAGGTCAGGAGATCGAGACCATCCTGGCTAACACGGTGAAACCCCGTCTCTACTAAAAACTACAAAAATCTAGCCGGGCGAGGTGGCGGGCGCCTGTAGTCCCAGCTACTCGGGAGGCTGAGGCAGGAGAATGGCGTGAACCTGGGAGGCGGAGCTTGCAGTGAGCTGAGATCCGGCCACCGCACTCCAGCCCGGGCAACAGAGCAAGACTCCGTCTCAAAACAAAAAAAAAACAAAAACAAAAACATAACAACACCTCATCTCTACCAAATTTTTTTTTAACTAGTTGGGCGTGGTGGCACACACCAGTAGTCCCAACTACTTGAGAGGCTGAGGTGGGAGGATCATTTAAGCCTGGGAGGTCAAGGCTGCAGTGAGCCAAGATCGTGCCACTGCACTCCAGCCTGGGCAACAGAGACCACGTCTCCAAAAAAAAATATGGTAGCGGAAAGGGAAGCATTCTTGGCCGTGCACAGTGGCTCATGTCTATAATCCCAACACTTTGGGAGGTTGAGTTGGGAAGAGTGCTTGAGGCCAAAAGTTTAAGACCAGCCTGAGAAACACTGAGACCCCATCTCAACAAAAATAAAAAATTAGCAGGCTATGGAGGGAGGATCACCTGAGTCCAGGAGACAGAGGTTGCAATGAGTCATGATGGCGCCAACCAACTTTAAAAAGAAAAAAAGCTGGGTATGGTGACACTCACTTGTAGGGCTGAGTGAGGTGGGAGGCTCACTTGGGCCCAAGAGTTCAAGACTACAATAAGCTATGACTGCACCACTACACTCCAGCCTGGGTGACAGAGTGAGGTTCCAGCTCCAAAAAAAAAAACAAACAAACAAAAACAAAAAAAAAAAAACCCCACTATTCTACCATTCTCAAAGGCCTAAAAGATCCTCATAAATCAATATACACCTATCCTATAAATTATGTCCCTTTTATTTTATGTCTGAGTTAATGGCTTTTTGTTTCAACTCTGTAGTCTTCAAACAACCACCTTTTAGACATTAAAAATGAAGCAAAGATATTAAACCATTTTGAAACCATATTGGTTTAAAATACCAATAAGTTGGTTTCATTTATCTTTAAGTTCTGACATTTCTGCTCAAATGCACAACTTACTAAAAATTTTATATATCTATATAATCAATATCCTATTTTATCTAGCAACGTGTTCAGTAAAAGTATATGCTCCTAAAAGCAAGTTTTATCCTAACAATAAAATTTTCGTCAGTTAGATTAAATCTTTTATGACTGCATCACACATGCTTCTCTCTCCTTATTCAAAGCAGAGTACAATGCCTGGGGTTCATTTCTCATGTCTTTCCCACTGAACCCTCACTGGATGTGCTACAAACAGTGCAGCTAATGTTTGAGGCTGCTGAAGTGTGGCAATCTAGCTACCTCATTTTTAATTTATGTTCTTTGATATCAGGCTATCAAAGAATATAAAGGTATACAAGTTTTCATATGAGTTCCATCTTATGCTCAGAGAAGATTACTTTCTGAGGCTTTTCCTATAGTGTGCTATTCATAGTATGTCAAAAAACTAAAAGGAAACCCAATAATTTAAAAGTAAAATTATAATAAATATTATTTAGAAACAAAAGAATAAGATTTAAAAATTCAGAATGGCCTTTTGTCATGGGAAGGTAGGGGAGTTGGATGAAAGGAGGATGAGATATAACAGGATTCCCTACTTTTCTGGCTATTTAAGAAAGCAGTCAGACAATATATACATATATACATACATACATATATATGTGCTAAACAAATGAAATATTAATAACAGTTCACTAGGTAAAGAGAAACATTTACAATGTAAAACAATTTTATTTTTGAATGATACTTGAAACGCCCAAAAGCACTTACATCTGTTACATATGCCTCAGTAATTGGAGGACCCCGAATTGGGCTGAAGCGTTCCCCAATGCTCCTCACCACAGTACTAAACACCCGGAGAAGTGCGGCCAGCTTTGGTAATGACACTGATGGAGGAGGAACATCTTCATCCACTGATTCCCCAGAGGCCACATGGCTAAGGTCCTACATGTGAATTCACAGCATTCTTGGTAAGTAGTGCATTGTTTTTTTAAAAAAAAAAAAAAAAAAAAAAAAAAAACTCTAAAATACTTAAATCAATTCATTTTGGAATAGATTTTTAGGCTTTTATAAAGAGGAACTGTGGCCTATGAGAATATTAATGACTCTAAATACAAAAATGGGTTTTACCTAATTATTTCAAAAAGCCAACATTAAACCCAATAGACAACAAATTAAGGAAATAACTTCTTATACCAACTCAGAAAGCTGTTGGGGAAAAATAAATTCTAGTACATATGCTCTAGTTATATGACGGTATAAATGAAGACAGAAGCTTTTGCCATTCCTGAATTAGTTTTTGGCTAAAAATCTCGTTCTAGGTACTCTTTGAGCTGGGTATACTCAGCTCAACAGTAAGTCCTCCAAACCAAGAGCATGCCCATGAAGAGCAAAGGGAGGTTGTAAGACCCAGCCTACAGATGTATAACTGAGGAATTACGATATATGAAAAGGACAAGATTCGCAAAAACTGGGATACCAGAACCAATGTACATATCTACTTAAAATTAAGCACCAAAATAACAGAAGAGAATGAGATCTTAAGGATAACAAGGGGAAGCATCTCTACAAACTAGAACGTGTGGCTTCTGAAAGGTAGATCAGCTTTAAACGTGGGCTGTGAAAAAAGACGTTCTAGGTGTGGGGGCAAAGAAAAAAAAAGCGGAAGCAAAACATTTCCTTGCTTTTCTAGGAAAGAGTAAACATATCAGTACAACTAAAGGTACTGAATTCCTGTTGACGATAAGCAGCAAAGATGAAAAAAACAAGATGAGGCTAAAATCTGTATGGGAGCCTTGACTGGTTGATCTGAATAGGAAAGAAACACAAAGAGATCCAAATAAGAGATGGCACAGAGTTAAGCCAAGACAGTGGGGTCAGAAAAGCCAAGTACCAGTAACAGAGGTTTCAGCAGCACTCTTAAAGTTCCTATGCTATATTCGTACAGCCACAAAAGCTGGCTGAAACCAAGGCTTGTCCTCCGAAGTACGATTCAAGATCTCCTGTATGTATGTAACAGGAGAGTCTTTAGGGGCTTTTGGTGTTTTGTATTTTTTTATAACACAGCATCAATTTGCTTTAAGACTCTGAAGACTAGGAACAAAAAATAAAAATAAATAACAGAATATGTCTTCAGAAAAATACCAGATACCAAGAGTACGTAAAGCTTTGTGAAATACGAAGCTTGCAATGTTTCTTTTAGTCTTTCCAGTAATTCTCCTGGTAACTTAAACACATATGAAAAAAATGTTTAAAACATTGACTGGGCACGGTGGCTCACGCCTATAATCCCAGCACTTTGGGAGGCTGACACGGGTGGATCACCTCAGGTCAGGAATTTGAGACCAGCTTGGCCAACGTGGTGAAACTCCGTCCCTACTAAAAATACAAAAATTAGCTGGGCGTGGTGGTGGGTGCCTGTAATCCCAGCTACTCAGGAGGCTGAGGCAGGAGAATTGCTTGAACCCAGAAAGTGGAGGTTGCAGTGAGCCAAGATCATGCCATTGCACTCCAGCCTGGGTGACAGAGTGACACTCCGTTTCAAAAAAAAAAATTTTTTTTTAAATATTGCAATGGGCTTGTAATTTCTGCTTAAATGTCAGGAGGTCTGAGCTATTTTAAAATAAATCTAGCACAATTTAAGATTTTTATTTTTTCTGAACCAAAATTTTAAGAAACACCTTTCTATATACTCACCTCAGCATATGCTTCCATGTCTTCTAGAAACTGACCAAGAAGAGTGGTAGAAAATGCAAGATCAGCTACCCAAAAAGGCTCCAAACTCTGCAACCACCCTTGGAATCGTGTAAGAAATTGTGAAAGGGTAAGGGGGAAAAAAACACCAAAAAATCCAAATTAAAAAAATATAAGAGCCTTGTTTTAAGAGGTACCTGGCTTTCAAGCAGCGTACCCTAAAACATGTCCTATATCATAAAATTAAGATTGTTAAACATGCTGATCACAATTAATCAATACTTCTTTAATACCTCTTTAATTTCTGCAGAAATGACATGTAAATGTTATTTCCTTACTTTTTCAGTAAATTTCATATCTATATTGTCACCATACATGACTTAAGACTAAAATGCCACAATCTGCCATTGGCCTGGCTAATCCCAGGGCCACATCTAACCACTAAAGGTGTATACTCATCTCTTCAGTGAAAATGAAACAGACCACTACCACCTGAATATTCTATTTTCAAAAGTTTATCACACCAAGTAAGTTATGAGAAACTATGACACATGAAACAAGCTGAAATGTGCAAATGAGCCATGCTAGTCATTCACTTAACTCCAAGAAAAGGGAAACAAAACCATTTCTCATTTATGACAATTCTCCAAATTAATCCTGTATTTCCTTTTTTAAAAAAATAACCAGAAAAATAAAAAGTTACAAATAACTTGGATCTTCCATTGTCCACTTCAGGGTATTGCCACTACCAAATATTCTTACCATATATTTTCCTACCAGTACAAACTACAAATAACTTGGGTAAGTCTTGTCTGTAGTTACTCTACCCACCTACTAGTAATTTCCTCTGAAAAGATATATTCAGCTAACAAGTCATGTTCATCCACAATAAAACATTTCTCTGACTTAGTTTTCTTGCATTATTGAAGAAATGGTATTGATAGATGGTCACTGGGGAACCACTGCTCCTCCCCAACAGTATTTAAATAACTGGTATAGGCTGCAAGACTTACCAGAGACCTGCTGCGTGAGCGAAGGTTTCTGAGTATGATCTATATGCCATCCAACTAATATATCAACTGTATCCTTGATGGAAACAAAGAGAGAGGGGGCCGATCATTTTAAGGTATTACTGCCATTCACCTGTGGACCATTTCACAGTAAAAGATTCTAAAAGGAGCATCTATGTTCTACCTGACATTCTAGAAACTTAGAAAGGGGAGAGGGGCAGGAAAATAAGAAAACTACGTTTCTGACAACAAAGAAATAGTTCATTTTCTTCAAATATTTTAAGGTATGAATGTCAGAAAGAAAAATGCGGCATTCAACCCTGGAACCTGAAATATCACTGATTATATCCAAAGGAGCAGAGGCATTGTTTTCCATCTGATTCCTCAGTTCCTCACACACACAACCATCCCCCTCACCCCATGATCTGAAAAGTGGAATGGGGAACTCACCCTAAAATTAGTGCTGAAAATATGAGGGTAACATCGAGCCACCAAAAGAATGCACTTAACACATTTGCAAAGCAATTCTGGTGTATCCACATTTTCAAGAATAGACTGCAGGCTGGTCATTACAAGCTTAAAAATAAAAGTTACAAACCGTGAACATTCAACAAAATAGGGAGAAAACAAGCAAATTAGGTTCATTATTTAGTAAGTGACTACATAAAAAACTGAGTATGAGACCAAGAAAAATAGATTCTGTAGTTTTAGTTTAAAAAAAAAATTGACTTGGCCGGGCAAGGTGGCTCACGCCTGTAATCCCAGCACTTGGGAGGCCAAGGCGGGCAGATCACGAGGTCAGGAGATCGAGACCATCCTGGCTAACACAGTGAAACCTCGTCTCTACTAAAAACACAAAAACAAAAAAAAAACTAGCCGGGAGTGGTGGCGGGTGCCTGTAGTCCCTGTTACTCGGGAGGCTGAGGTAGGACAATGGCGTGAACCAGGGAGACAGAGCTTGCAGTGAGCCGAGATCATGCCACTGCACTCGTCTGGACGACAAGGCGAGGCTCTGTTTCAAAAAAAAAAAAAGTTGATTTGTAATCCCAGCTACTCAGGAGGCTGAGGCACAAGAATCACTTGAACCCAGGAGGCAGAGGTTGCCGTGAGCTGAGATTGCACCACTGCACTCCAGCCTGGACAACAGAGCGAGACTCCATCTCAAATAAAATAAAATAAAATAAAATAAATTGAAAATATTTCACTCCACTAAGATGTTAGGCTAAAAACAAATACTGTTTTCTCTTCTTCAATGTTTGTTAATATTAGTCCTTTGACATCAGTTAACATTAGTCCTTAACAACACCAGTTTACAATATCCCTAAATGCTCTCTTTAAGACTCTACTTGTGATTAAATTTCAAATACAAAAAGTAAAATGGATTTCGGAAACTTTTCTATAGAGTACAACAATTACTTTCCAGTCCAAAATATAAGGCAAATTTTATATAATTTATGCTTTAGTATATTAGTACTTGCTTCATATTAGAATTAAAGAAGATTGGCCGGGCGCGGTGGCTCAAGCCTGTAATCCCAGCACTTTGGGAGGCCGAGACGGGCGGATCACGAGGTCAGGAGATCGAGACCATCCTGGCTAACACGGTGAAAAATTAGCCGGGCGAGGTGGTGGGCGCCTGTAGTCCCAGCTACTTGGGAGGCTGAGGCAGGAGAATGGCGTGAACTCGGGAGGCGGAGCTTGCAGTGAGCTGAGATCCGGCCACTGCACTCCAGCCTGGGCGACACAGCGAGACTCCGTCTCAAAAAAAAAAAAAAAGAAGATCAGTATGGCACCACACATTAATAACATGCAGGCTCATGTTACCATTATACATAAATTTTTTAAATAAATATATGGCAAAAATAAAATAATAAATAACTATATGGCATTCCATTGAAAGAATATTTATTTTGTGGCTGTTAAAAAACATTTTTCCCTAAAGAAGGAAAAGCTCTGCTTTACATAGCAATCTTATAAAAGAAATGCTAGAATCGGAAAATCATCATTTTAGGCTGGGTGCAGTGGCTCACACCTGTAACCCCAGCACTTTGGGAGGACGAGGCAGGTGGATCACTTGAGGTCAGGAGTTCAAGACCTGCCTGGCCAGCATGATGAAACCCGTCTTTACTAAAAATATAAAAATTAGCAGAGCACAGTGGCACATGCCTGTAATCCCAGCTACTCAGTAAGCTGAAGCAGGAGAACTGCTTGAACCTGGGAGGCAGAGGTTGCAGTGAGCTGAGATCGTGCCACTGCACTCCAGCTTGAACAACAAAGCAAGACTACATCTCAAAAAAAAAAAAAAAGAAAGAAAAAGAAAACCATTATTTTGCAATAGCCAATGTTATAATCTATACAGGCACAGACTATCAATGCTAAAAACCATTTAAAAGACATCTTAGGGGTAATTACAGAAATTTGAATATAGAACACATATGTAATAAAATTCATTTTCTTAGGTATAATACTCTTGTTATACAGAAGAAAAACCTTATTCTCAGGAGATGCATACTAAAACATTATGAGGTGAATTGTCATCATATGTATGGTTTTCAGATGGCTCAACAAAAGTGTATGAGAAAATAAAACTTGCAAAATATTAATAAGTGGTAAATCTAGGTGGAGTATGTATTACGAAATTATTATTGTATTTACGGGTATTTATTTTACTGGTGCATCTACCTTTCTATGAATGTAAGAATTTTCACAACAGTCAGGGAAATGTTCATAATCTAAAAACTGTATGCATGTAGAATAAGCCCAGTCTGGTGGCGTTCTGTTTAGTTACAGGTAATTTTTGAATCTTCCCTCAAATTTCTCTCAAATCTCTATAATCAAGGGGAAAAATGTTTTGCCTATAATGGAGGGCAGCAGCTTGACCATACCTCACTGTAGCCTCAAGCTCCTAGGCTCAATTGATCCTCCTGCTTCAGCCTCCAAGTAGCTGGGACTACAGGTGCATGCCACCATGCCTGACTTATTTTTTTTCCTTTTTTTTTTTTTTTTTTTTTTTTGGTAAAGACAGGGTTTCACCATGTTGCCCAGGCTGGTCTCAAACTCCTGGACTGAAGCAATTCATCATCCTCAGCCTCCCACAGTGCCGGGGTTACAGGAGTGAGCCAACATGCCCAGTTAAAAACACATTTTTTATTTAAAAAAAAAAAAAAAAAAAAAAAATCCTTATATTTTTTAAACTACATACCCAAAATAAAGCATATCAAAAACTGTTTAAAAAAAAAAAAAAACCCTAATATCAGATATTTCAAACACATCAATACCATAATTTCTAAAAACATTAGCTCAACAAAAATTTAATTACTTAAAATCTTACTCAAAACTAAATCAACAATGATCTTTTAGGCCAGGTACAGTGGCTCATGACAGTAATCCCAGCACTTTGGGAGGCCAAGGCAGGAGGATCACTTGAGGTCAGGAGTTCAAGACCAGCATGGCCAACACAATGAAACCCCATCTCTACTAAAAATACAAAAATTAGCCAGGCTAGTGGCGCGCTCCTGTAATACCAGCTACTCGGGAGGCTGAGGCAGGAGAATCGCTTGAACCTGGGAGGCAGAGGTTGCACTCAGCCAAGATCATGCCACTGCCCTCCAGCCTGGACAATAGAGCAAGACTCTGTATCAAAAAAGGGGGGGGGGAATGATTTTTTAATATATTCAGATACACAAACGTGAAATAAAGCTAAGTAGAGCTAGTATCCATTTACACATAATTATCTTATACCATTTGGAGTAAGAATTTGGGGCACGTTAGCAAACCAAAAGGCTCAGAAAGAAGTTGTGATATTTAGTTCTTGTCTCCCTCAACAAATGTGAAGCACTCTTCTATCCAGCATTCCTAGTGCAGTTCTTGTTTTCAAATTTGCAAATCATTCTGGTCCTAAGCAATCTCAAAAAAACATTTCTAAAAACCAAAGAGGAAAAAAACTTTTTTTTTTTCTTTTTTCTGAGACAGAGTCTGGCTCTGTCAGCCAGACTGGAGTGCAATGGTGGGACCTCGGCTCACGGCAACCTCTGACTCCCTGGTTTAAGCCATTCTCCTGCCTCAGTCTCCCAAGTAGCTGGGACTACAGGCTTGCACTATCATGCCGGGCTAATTATTGTATTTTTAGTAGAAACGGGGTTTCACCATGTTGGCCAGGATGGTTTCGATCTCTTGACCTCATGATCCGCCTGCCTAGGCCTCCCAAAGTGCTGGGATTACAGGTGTGAGCCACCGCACTCGGCCAAGGAAAAAATCTTAAAACTAACTTATTTCAAATCTAACTTCAACATGTATCCTTCACTCAAACTGAAAAAGAGGAATTTTTAAAAAATATTTCCTATCAGTAGATAATTCCTATTCCATGTTTCCCTTCTTCAAGCTCCCCTCCAAGGACATGTGTTAAGGGACAAATTTTTCCCAAGTACATCATGCATTTTTCCCCCTTCATTCTTACCTGCATTACAGATGAAAAGGCTTTCTTTTCTCCTACAGTCTCTAGTGCTTTGTAGGTGGCACATAAGTAGAGGAGTTTTACTTCATCTTTTGCAGATGAGCTAAATTTGCTAAAAATCCACTTGAAGATCTTCTCGGCCTCATAGCTCAGAGAAGCACAAAGAAGGCCAAGACAGCAAGCTCCCTCCTGTCTCAACTCCTGAAGCAATTTGCTACTGTGTTTATTTTAATACAAACAAAAAACACACACAAAAGGCTTAAGTTTTCTATGATGACACAAGTAACACATCTTACAAAAGAATGTCTTAAATAAATTTCTATTCAAATTACACAAAAGGTTGAAATTTTCTCCACTCTAAATACTATATTCTGTCTAGCCTGCATTGCCCCACAGTATCTGTCTGACATTACTTCCTTTTTACAAAATCAGTTATTTACAACAGTGAGGGAAGGCCCAGAAATGCTAAATTCCATCTCAAACTGTATTAAATGACTCTCAGAAAAGGGCAGCAAGAAATAATTGGATAAAACACACTATACATAACTACATTCTATATAATATTCAATATGTAATGACTATAAAATAAAAAACGGTAATAGTTAAATACAGAAACTTAAAAGGATAACAGTAACGATTTACGTATAACTTTAAAAAGTAACTCTATAAAACCATCAAAAGGCACTAAGGTTTGTGACGGGCTGAGGTAAACTTTGGGTACTTGCCACCACTGCAATTCTTTGAGAATCACTGTAACAAAAAATGACCACACACCTCCAGAGACTCCAACAGCCAGAGAATATATGGTTTGAATCCACTCTTACACGAAGAAGGAAGTTCCTTTTTACCTCTATTCTCTAAGCAGTTTCAAATTCTCTAGTTTACAAAAACTAATTGTATTCATTCATGCTTGCATCAAGAATTTATGCTACTCCATAAGTCAAGACTCAGTTATTCAGTGAGACTAGCAAATTAAAAAAATTACATATTCCTGCTGGGCACGATCGCTCACGCCTGTAATCCCAACACTTTGGGAGGCTACAGTGGGTGGATCACCTCAGGTCAGGAGTTTGAGACCAGCCCGGTCAACATGGTGAAACCCTGTCTCTACTAAAAAAACAAAAATTAGCTGGCAATGGTGGTGCACGCCTGTAGTCCCAGCTACTAGGGAGGCTGAGGCAGGAGAATCGCTTGAACCTGGGAAGCAGAGGTTGCAGAGAGCCAAGATTGCACCACTGCACTCCAGCCTGGGCGACAGGGTGAGACTCTAACTCAAAAAATAAATAAATAAATAAATAAATAATTTCTTTTCAAGTGGATTCCATTTGTATTCAATGGTAATTAACACATAATTAATGCAGACAAATATGACAAGAGGACCCACTGAAATGTCAATAGGTGTTCACAAACAAAGCCAATGGGTTTATTTTCTTGTGTATTTTAAATAATTTCTAAAAATATATTTTAAAGTCATTTAAACTGAACCATTATTAGTTACTTACCTTTCATTAAGCACATCATGTACAGCAGCCAAGATATTATCCAATTGTTTAACTAGTACCTTTAAAAGAAAACACATTTATAAAAACTTCAAATTCCTATACTTTTAAGAACAGCATTGTGTACTTTTTTACTTGTCTTCCACTCCAAATTATAATTCAACAGTACTTTAGTTTCTTTATTATTCCCAGTCTCCAAGGAGCATGTATCAGGCATGTCATGTTTCCTTTCACACTATGAAAGAAATTCCTCCACTGGAAACACAGAGCTGTGATCATCAACAAAAAAATAAACTCAAAAAGCTTGTTTTATTTACTCTGAAATGCATTTGAAAAATTGACTGATGGATGGAGGGACAGATGGAGAGATACGCAACAAGGCAGTATTTAGGGTAAAATGTTAACGACAAAAATTAGATAATGGGTTTAACAGATTCAATGTCAAATTCTTTCAACTTGCTATATATTTGAAACTTCTCATAATAAAATTTGGAAGGAGGAGAAACCTGCTTTGAGCCAAATGTCATCTGCCTCACTAGACCACTTTCATTAATTTTCTCCTGCTCAAGTTATTTTTCTTTTTTTCAGATGGAGTTTCACTCTTGTTGCCCAGGCTGGAGCGCAATGGCGTGATCTCAGCTCACTGCAACCTCCGTCTCCTGAGTTCAAGCGATTCACCAGCCTCAGCCTCCCAAGTAACTGGAATTATAGACATGTGCCACCATGCCCAGCTAATTTTGTATGTTCAGTAGAGACAGGGTTTCACTATGTTGGGCAGGCTGGTGTCGAACTCCTGACCTCAGGTGATCCGCTTGCCTTGGCCTCCAAAAATGCTGGGATTACAGGCATGAGCCATGACACCTGGCCCATATCAAGTTCTTAATTGGAGTAAAGAAAATGAAGAAAAAATTGTAACCCTTCCTATACTTTGTTACGTTTCTATTGTTCTTTTAAGAGACAAGAACTCCCTCTGTCGCCCAGGTTGACATGCAGAGGTGTGATCTTATCTCACTGCAACCCTGAATTCCTAAGCTCAAGTGATTCTTCCACCTCAGCCAGGTGTAGTGGCACATGCCTGAAAGTCCCTACTCAGGAGACCACAGTGGGAGGATAGCTTGAATCCAGGAGTCTGAGACTGCAGTGAGTTACGATTGTGCCACTGCACTCCAGCCTGGGCAACAGAGCAAGATCTTGTCTTTAGGAAGAAAAAGAAATTACAGGCCGGGCGCGGTGGCTCAAGCCTGTAATCCCAGCCCTTTGGGAGGCCGAGGCGGGCAGATCACGAGGTCAGGAGATCGAGACCATCCTGGCTAACATGGTGAAACCCCGTCTCTACTAAAAAAAAAAACCAAAAAATTAGCTGGGCGTGGTGGCGGACGCCTGTAGTCCCAGCTACTCGGGAGGCTGAGGCAGGAGAATGGCGTGAACCCGGGAGGCGGAGCTTGCAGTGAGCTGAGATCCGGCCACTGCACTCCAGCCTGGGCGACAGAGCGAGACTCCGTCTCAAAAAAAAAAAAAAAAAAAGAAATTACATATTAGAGAGCATTAAGTTCTAGACCATCATAATACAGGCTTTCCCCATTCTTAAACTACTCAAGGTAGCATTACCTACTTTATTATGGAAACACAAAAATCCTCATATTTCCAAACATACTATACTTACCAGCTTATTTTCTGGTTGCTGAATAAATTCTTTCAACTGCTTTACAGTAGCCAGTCTTCGGTCTCTGTCGTCTTCCCGGGTGATCCTCCGAAGAAGATTCGACAGTCGAGACTCATCAGAATAAGACATCGATCTCTCTGTGAATATATAAACATTCTGTTGTCTATTGAGTATAAATAAGCAAAGGAATTTTTAAATTTTAAAATGATTTTTAAATTTTTAAAATTAAAAATTATTTTAATAGTAATTATTATGATGGCTCACGCCTGTAATCCCAGCACTTTGGAAGGCGGGTACATCACCTGAGTCCAGGAGTTTGAGACCAGCCTGAGCAACATGGTGAAACCCTGTCTCCACAGACACACAAAAAATTACACAAACTAGCCAGGCAAGGTGGTGTGCACCTGTAGTCCCAGCTATTCGGAAGGCTGAGGCAGGAGAATCACTTGAGCACATGAGGTGGAGGTTCCAGTAAGCAGAGATTTGCACTCCAGCCTGGGTGACAGAGAAAGACCCTCTCTCAAAAATAAAATTACATCAAAAGTCACAGTCCCCTGGTCAATAAAACCTCAGGGAATATAGTTCCTATTACTCTTTTGTTCATCTCTATATTCCAAACCCCGGCAGAGTGCCTGGCACATAACAGATCCTCAAAAAAATATTTGCTGAAGGAAATGAGAAATGAATAACCTTAGGCCAACTGAACACCTCATTCCAGAGGACTGGTTGACAGAGAAAAAAGAAAGGCCTTAGTAACAACTTCCTTTGGGTCCATTCCAAACTGTTTTCAACACGCAGGTAAAGAGCCAGGGTAGAGGTAAATTAAACAACTTCCAAGGGGTATGGATAAAGTCTCAATCGAGTAAAACCAGGATATAGGCTTCTTCTTATCATCTAGGTATCCCACTGGAGGAAAGCCTCTTATTCACATTATCATCATTTCCCTAGGATGAAGTTTTGGGGAGCCATAATCACATATTTAGTTCAACAAATGTCTAATTGTTAACTACCACATGCAAGGTACGCCTCCACTAGAAAGGTAGCAAACCACAACTTTTCTCCCCTTATTTTTTAATCACAAGAACAAGCAAACAATAGTGAATACTATTAGTATATTAAAGATGCCTTTAAAAACTAGATTTTTGCTGAGCAAGGTGGCTCTTGCCTGTAATTACCTAGCACTTTGGGAGGCCAAGGTGGGCAGATCACTTGAGCCCAGGAGTTCGAGACCAGCCTGGGCAACATGGTAAAACCCCATCTCTACGAAAAACACAAAAATTAGCTGGGCATACTGGCACATATCTGTAATCCCAGATACTCGGGAGGCTGAGGTGGGAGGATCACTTTAGCCTGGGAAGCAAAGGTTGCAGTGAAATCACACTAGTGCATTCCAGCCTGGGTGACAGAGCGAGACTCTGTCTCAAAAAAACAAAACAAAGAACTAAATTTTTGCAATACGTTTTCAACTGTGCTATTTATCATAATTAGCCAATACATATGTAAACAACAAATCACAAAGGGTCTGACAGTTTCATTTCTAAGGTATAAGAAAAAATTGATAATAAAAGAAACTACAAGGCTGGGCATGGTGGCTCACACCTGTAATCCCAGCACTTTGGGAGGCCAAGGAGGGCAGATCACGAGGTCAGCAGTTTGAGACCAGGCTGGCCAAAATGATGGAACCTCGTCTCTACTAAAGATACAAAAAATTAGCTGGGCATGGTGACGCACTCCTGTAATCCTAGCTACTCGGGAGGCTGAGGCAGGAGAATCACTTTAACCCGGGAGGTGGAAGTTGCAGTGAGCTGAGATTGTGCCACTGCACTCCAGCCTGGGTGACAGGGCGAGACTCCGTCTCATAAATAAATAAATGACTACAAGGGGAACAACACACACTGGAGCCTTTTGGAGGGTGAGGGGTGGGAGGAGGGAGAGGATCAAGAGAAACAACCAATGGGTACCAGGCTTAATATCTGGGTGGTAAAATAATCTATACCACAAACCCTCATGACACAAGTTTACCTATGTAACAAACCTGCACTTGCATCCTGAACTTAAAAGTTAAAAAAAAGAAAGAAAGAAACTACAGTGTCTGAGAGAAGAATAGGATTTTTACAAATCCCTAGCCCAGAGTATTTCAACATGACAGATACCAAAAATGTCATCAACTTACCAGCAGGGAAATGAGGCTCTACTTACAATTCTGTCACTAGCAAACTATATGACCCTGAGTCTTTAAAGAAGAGGAATTGTACTGAATTAGCTTTAGAGTCGCTGTTTAGCTCCTATAATATCATAAGTCTAAGGCTTCAAACACTTTATTCTAATAAACAGCATAGCCTTTGAATTCATTCCACTTGTGAAAACTTACAGAAAGAAATCAGTTTTTTAAAAGTTATATACCAACAATAAAAGCTACAGGCACAAAGGTTTTCACCAAGATACACGTAGCACATACATAGTATTTAAAAAAAAAAAAAAAAAAAGGTCAAAAACTAAATGTCTGAAAAGCAATTACATCTAACAAAGCCCATAAATCAGAAATGTGAATTTCATACTCAGTTTTACTGGTAAATTTCTCTTTAAGGAAAAAAATGATCATTACCTCTAATCCTCTGAACTTTCAAGGCACTCACCTATACAGTGAGGCTACGTCATAAGGCAGAAATGGTATCAGTGTATTTAACTTTAGAAAAGTGCCCACTCTAGGCAGGGCTGGTGGCTCAAGCCTGTAATCCCAGCACTTTGGGAGACTGAGGTGGGCAGATCACTTGAGGTCAGGAGTTCAAGACCAGCCTGGCCAACACAGTGAAACCCTGTCTCCACTAACAATGCAAAAATTAGCTGGGTGTGGTGGCAGGCACCTATAATCCCAGCTACTTGGGAGGCTGAGGCACGAGAATCACTTGAACCTGGGAGGCGGAGGTTGCAGTGAGCAGATTGCACCACTGCACTCCAGCCTGGACAACAGAGCAAGACTCTGTCTCGAAAAAAAAAATACACTGAAAACAACAACAACAAAAAAAACCAGAGAAGTACCCACTCTGGGGGACAATGGAAGGGAGAACATCAGGAAGAATAGCTTAATGGATGCCAGGCTTAATACCTAGGTGATGGGATGATCTGTGCAGCTAAACCACCATGGCACACATTTACCTATGTAACAAACCTGTACATCCTGCACATGTACCCTGAACTTAAAAGAGAAAAAAAAAAAAGAGAAGTATCCACTCTATATATACATCTATATCCTCCACAGGCCCAAGAGTTCAAGGACTTGCTGTAGTAAGAGCCTACTATACACTATACATTAAAAATCCATGATAATTGGGTAAATCCTTTCTGTAAGATCTTATCCAGTCTTCTCATCTTGTTTTAAGAGAATTCTCTTTTAAAATGCATTATAACCTTTCTAGTGGGAAATTAACAGTTCACAGGAAAAGAATGTAAACAATTTTTACCTGCACAGTAGACTAATCAACTCATGCCTGTGCAAGGCGTTAGTAAGAGACATCCAGGATAAGAGGAGATGCAAATCTTTGGAAGGTGTACGTGATTGGTCCCCATCTTCCCAGTCTTACCCTGTGATTTCCTCATGTCTTTGGTGGCTAAAGCACGACTGCCATGCTGAACACTGGTGAACTCAGGGCTGGTCACATTGTTAACCCTCAGCTCTTGCCCCAACGACTTCCGACCATAAGTATTTTCCCCAGATCCTCCATTGACACTGTAGCCACCTACAAACAGCAATGTTTACGTTATTTAAATATGATTGTTGGCTTCAGTCAATTTCCTGATAGCTCAGGATCTTACCGTTCAATCTGCAGCAAAACCAGCCTTTGCTTCTCCTACCTTTTTCCTGTACCGTCTGCCTTGAAAATCATTTTGCTTTCTTTTAATACACCTTAGAAGTTAATTTTATTTTGATCCCTTCATTGGAAAATAAGCAGAGAAATGAAAACTATATTAAATCAAATTTTACACTTTGTTTAAAAACTTTCTTGAGGTTTAGAGACAGTAACCGGGAGGAATTTCAACCTTAGCTAAAAATCTTTGAAAACAAAAACAAAAATAGTATTGTATCTTTTTTGTAAGAAAACCGCATTTATGAATTACGTATGGAAAAAATTTTAAATTTTAAAAATAATAAAGTGGATAAACTTCCTATGAAGTTTTCAGAAATAACACTCCATTTGTTATTTATATTTTAAACGTATTATAAGAAAGCGAGAAAGTTGGGGGTGTAGGAAGGCAGGAAGGTGAGATAGGTAGGTTCAAAAAACATGCTTGCAGCAATAAGAAAATATATATACCCTTTTCGTCATTCTGTATGTCAGCGTGGACTCTGGTATCATCGTGCCTTTGCCGAGACACAACAGCTGAATTTGAAGGTTGCAGTCCATAAGAGGAAGAACTACCTCTATCTCTGGATGAAGAATATTTTAAATTATCTGGGTCGGCTGATGCACTATCAGTTCTACAAAAAGAGAAAAGCATAAGATTAGAACTTTAAACAACATAAATAAATATTTCTTTATACAAGCCTCTCTTCTCCCAACTTTTACATTTAACCATTACTACTATATTTAGTAGAATATGTACTATATATTACATGTAAGCACTCAGCTGTCTAACAAGTCTTTCATTGGGAAGAGATTCTCAAAGGATGAAATGTCAACTTTTCAGTCTCTTCTACTGTTCTAAAGACCCATTCAGAAGTATGAATAACTACTGGGATTAGGGTGACTTTGCTGGTTTTAGCATTGAAAGTCTCCTGTCCCAGGCAAAATGGGACAATTGGTCACTCTGGTCCAGAGTTCTCCTCACATGACTTGATAATAAGAATAATTCTTTCTAAATTCTCCCCCCGGAGAGGGTTAATCAGTCAAAAAATTTCAGTCTTTCCTGTCATAAAAATAAAAAACACTGGCAGCACGTCAGGGAGGGGCAATGCCTTACCAAGTTATTTTCTAAGTACTGATTATGTTAAGGTACTGTAGTATTGAAGACCCCCATGAAGATGCCTTAATTGCAAAGAATAGCAATCAAAATTTTAAAAAGTAAAAAAGAAGACACTGTAAGGAAATAAAAGGTATCAGAAATCCAAAAGCTATATTGGAAAGTTGTAGTTCATAATCTATTTAAAATTTAGGTACTGTTTAGAGTAATACCTGATGCTTATTAGGAAACAAGTGGGGGTACAGTCAAGGGTAAAAGCGTGTCCTCATCTAAGTATCTGCTCTATGCTTCAACTGCCTCATAAGTAAAACAGAGCTGAGCTACAAGACTTCTCATGAGTGTTATTCTTCCAGCCATCAATCATAAACTATCAAGAAAGAAGACAACAAAATAATCTGTTGTAGCACATGAAAAATCCAAGTAAGTTCTTCCCCTACTGATTTTCTCCTGAGAGGAACAACTTTGAGAAAAAGAAAAGAAAGAAAATGATGTTTACTACAAATGCTTTCTGAACCTTTTAGAACCTGAATCTTTGAAACAAGTTCAGGGCACTGGCAAGGCCAGAAACTAACCTATTCCTCTACGCTTTGCCCCTCCCTCTATGGTGTAAAAGTGACAGCAGTGTCTGTATACTGTCTATATTTTGTTTAGAGTTTATTAGTCTTTCCTTGCTCCCAAAAATACCAAACATAAAACTTTGCATGGGCTCAATCAGTTGGACACCTTGATCTGCACTTACTGCAATCACTGTTAATACAGAATGCAGACAATAGGTCCAATTAAGCTTGGAAATCTAACTGGTACAAGTCATGAATTCTAAAGAATCTCAATCTGAAACTTCATGAAATTCATAACCTAGCATACTAAAATGACTAAGGCTCCATAAGGAGTATCTTCTAATATTCAGAGTTCACTTGTTCATAAAGCTAAGTACTTCAAATATAAGGGAAAATAAAATCTATGGAATTTCAAGAAAAATGTATGAGAATATTTTCTGAGTATATTAAGTCTACAAGCACTAAAATATAACTCAATGGACCATAACTTTTTTAAACTAATGAAAAGACATTCCTTATATATCTAAAAATAACACATTTAACATGCATCTATATAAATCACAGCATACCATTACTTTCTGAAAGGAGACTGAAACATAAGAGAGCTTATAACCTTTTCTGACAGGGTTTGAACTTTATATGTATGCCACAGTAAGCTCTTATTAGATGAAGGAATAAAATAAGCACATGACTAATTCGGAAACACAAAGATAACTGAAGTCTGTCAATATTTAAACATACCTTCACTTCCTGCTTTCATCATGTTTACTTATCTCCTATACTACCTTTACTATTAAGAGTTAAATATCTGTATCATTTTCTGGTGACACAGTAGTAACATAAGGCAGCAGAGAATACAAGTTAAAAAAAGATCTGGGCTCAAATCCCAGCTTCAGCACTGAAAAGTATGTGTACCTTTGCACAAATTACTTGATCTCCAAGCCTTGGTTGTCTCTTGCATAAAATGAGGATAATACATATCTAACATGCAAGGTTGTTGTGAGGCTTAAATAAGATAATGAATTATAAAGAAATGCTTAGTTTGCAGGGTATGTTAAATAAAGAAATGCTTAGTTTGCAGGGTATGTTAAAAGTTATTATGACTATAATACAAAATAAACTCAAAGTTTCCAGTCTAAAAGACAATGTACAAACAGTTCATGAGTATATGAATATAATCAAAACAAGTTTTTACAGTCAATATAGAGCAACTTAAATACTTCACTAAGAAATCAGGTAATCTGTTGCTACCAACAAATCTGTTTCCAACTATGAAGCATCTGATTTCAAACTAAATTGTAAAAACCAGGGGCAGCTTCCCCATTGGTTAGAAATAAGGTTTCTAAATCCCATAAGTTATGAACACTGAGATTATTTTTTTCCCAAAAAAAAAGTGTGTTTTCAGAAATATTAAAAAAAAAAAAAAAAAACTCACTGGAATAGAGCCACTGTCTCAGAAATACCTAAAAACTCCCTAGTTGCCAAATTATTTTAATACAAATTAATCAAAACATCTCCAACCAGAACTCAGGTTGTAAGCATTCTGAACCTAAAAGCACAAAATGGTTTAGCATTTATACAAAATTTCTATTTTTATACAATCTTGACTTCTTAGGTTTCAAAAAATGTCAATGTCAGGCTGTTAGCACCAACAAGATCATCCCAGTCCAATAAATAGAAAACTGTTAAAGAACGGAAATGAGCACTTAAAATGAGGCAATCAAAGCCACAAAATAGAAACTGCAGATTTGAAGTCCAAGAAGCAGACATAAATGTTAGGCTAGTTAGTTAGAAGAGCTGAAAGGGATATCATCTGCCAGAATTAGTGTCTCAATTTAGTGAAAAAAGAAAATCTATCTATTAAGTCTAAGAATCCTAGCAAGGATCCAAAAATACCTCTACAGCCCCTTTAATATTCTAAAAATATCATGGAGAGAAAAAAAGAAACGCATAAATTTCCCCAAAACGATCAAACTGAAGTTAAAGCCTGATGTACATGCCACATGAGAGGTAAGTTTCTAAAGCTCATACCTCAAAAATCGCATACTGTATAATATGGAGCCTTTGTGATGTTTTGCATCAAGTCAATCTGTAAGACAGTAGTTACAATATTAGTGAAGACAGTGGGTTAAAACATTTGTTGTTCAAACATGGAGCAAATATCATTCATGAGTTAGGTGCTTTTAGTTGAACTACGGTCCCATTAGGGTTCATACAGTAAAGCAAAAATTGAGGTGGAAAGCTACTCTGTGCCTTAGAGGATAAAGAGGCTTAATGTGGCAACCAAAAAAATTTTAGTACATAAGAGAATTTAAATGTTAACTATAACATACAAATCACATGCAAATATAGTTACCACTTATTTTAATTACCTATTCTCAATATACAGAAAAATGCCATAAATCTAGGAGGCCATTCGTTTCAAACGACCGGAATCCTCAGACCTCACATCAACAATCCACCAAGAGCTGGGGATAGTTATCTCCTGACTAAATGTAGCCTTGCGGTCCAGTTGTTGTAAGTATTAGAGAGAAAAAGAGAGAGTCATCTCTGGAAAGTGTGAAGTCAGGGAATTCCCTACTAGGAAGTATTTCCATAAAGCACCCCAAAATGACTTGATGCAAACACCACACCTAGTGGTGTCACTGGAGTAAGCATCATATTACTTCAAATTGCTTTTACCTAGGTTTATTAAGGGATTTTGCTCTCATGGTGAGATCTAATTTGTAATGGATATAAACCAGGAAATGAGATTTGCACTAAAGCCAATGAAGTAGGAATGTACTTATTCTCTAAAGTAGCAAACATAGTCTCACTGTCACAGAGCAGTTATAGGATATGCTGCTTTCCATACTAATGGTTAATACCACCTGAAAATGATTTACCCTTCAAAAATAAATTCAAGGTTATCCCCTGTAATGCCTCTTACCTGGATTCAAACATGCTTTAATGAGAAGTAAGAGAAAGGGTGAAACTATGAAGAACCCTGGGCCTTGTGTGTATCATTACATTAGAAACACTGCTCTAAATATGAGTCTATGCTAAAACATTAATTTGAGAGGTTCAGGGAATTTATTATACAAATCTCTTCTCACAGAGAACTTTAAGTTCAAATTTAATAAAACAAAACAGAACCATTCCATGTCAAAATCATGAGTATGCGTCAGTTTTGCGATACTGAAATATTAAATTCATATAATTTCTTGGTAAAACTAGCTTAGCTACCTAAGTATTAAGTGTCTATAATAACCAAATCTTAATTATCCACTTATGGGTGATTTGTTTCCTTTTTTGAGACAGGGTCTCACTCTGTAACCCAGGCTGGAGTGCATTGGCATGACCATAGCTCACTGCAGCCTCGACCACATGGGTTCAGCCTCTCAAACAGCTGGGACCACAAGTGCACACCACTCCACTTAGCTAATTTTTTATTTTTATGTTTTTGTAGAGACAGGTGTCTCATTATGTTGCTCAGGCTGCTCTCAAATTCCTGGACTGAAGCAATCCTCCCACCTCAGCCTCCCAAAATGCTAGGATTAGAGGCGTGAGTGACCACATCTGGACTGTCACCAATTTTTAATTGTCTGTCAACTAAACAGCCAATATAGACTGATAAAATATACTTAACTATTATAAAATTGTGAAGAACTTTATCTTAACCAAGGAGAGGTCTGGTTTTTACCTGTGGATTCTGGAAGGTAATCTCTGAACTCCTGAAATGTTGTACCTAATAAGAGCATCCTGGCCAGGAGCAGTGGCTCACACCTGTAATCCCAGCACTTTGGGAGGCCAAGGCGGGAGGATCGCTTGAAGTCAGGATTTTGAGACCAGCCTGGCTAGCATGGTGAAACCTGTCTCTACTAAAAATATAAAAGTTAGCCAGGCATGTTGACGGGCACCTGTAATAATCCCAGCTACTCAGGAGGCTGAGGTTTCAGTGAGCTGAGATCATGCCACTGCACTCCAGCCTGGGCAACAGAGAAAGACTATCTCCCCCCGAAAAAAAAGAGAGGTGGTGTGGTGGGAGGGAGGTGTCCTTGTTCATCTGGGGGCTTCAGGCCACAGCAGAGTCTAACAATGTGGCTTATGGTGGCAGCTTTGAGTCCCATGGATCAGCTTGACCTCCAGTGGGGCTGGAGACCAAGGTTAGCCACATGAGCATGCAACCATGGAACCCTGGTAAAAACTCTGGACATAAAAAATGGTGGGAGTTTCCCTGGTTGGCAATAATCCACAAGTACTGTCACACATCAGTGCCACCGGGAAGGTATCATTTTTCACAACTCTATAGGGGGAGGACAATTTGAAGCTCCAACATTTGGAACTTTCCTGAACTCTGCCCTATGCACCTCTACCCTTGGCTGATTCTAATCTGAATCCCTAAACTGCAATAAACTCTAACCGTGGGTATGAGAGCTTTCAATGAGTTCTCGTGAGTCCTCCTGGCAAATCATCCAACCTAAGAGTGGTCTTGGCCAGGCACAGTGGCTCAAGCTTGTAATCCCAGCACTTTGGGAGGCCCAGGCAGGCAGATCGCTTGAGCTCAGGAGTTTGAGACCAGACTGGCAATATGGCGATACTGTCTCTAAAAAATATAGAAAAACGGCCGGGCGCGGTGGCTCACATCTGTAATTCCAGCACTTTGGGAGGCCGAGACGGGAGGATTACGAGGTCAGGAGATCAAGACCATCCTGGCTAACATGGTGAAACCCCGTCTCTACTAAAACTACAAAAAATTAGCCAGGCATGGTGGCGGGCGCCTGTAGTCCCAGCTACTC
>NW_012101610.1:2667963-2668664 GCF_000951045.1 Mandrillus leucophaeus | reverse complement strand
CACTTTGGGAGGTCGAGGAAGGGGGATCACTAGGTCAGGAGTTTGAGACCAGCCTGGCCAACACAGTGAAACTCCGTCTCTACTAAAAATACAAAAAATTAGCCGGGTGTGGTGGCGAGTGCCTGTAATCCCAGCTAGTTGGGAGGCTGAGGCAAGAGAACTGCTTGAATCCAGGAGGCGGAGGTTGCAGTGAGCTGAGATTGCGCCACTGCACTCCAATCCAGTGACAGTGTGAGACTCTGACTCCAAAACAAAAACAAAAACAAAAAAAAACCCTTTACCTGCCTTTCTCCCTCTACCAATCTAATAGTCTAGACTCTTCACAGACAAACCCGTTGAAAAATTTATCTTCCTTGCCTTCACTTACTTTTCAACCCACTTTAATAAGGGTTCCACCGGCAACACACCACTGAAGCTATTCCTACCAAGGTAGGAACTGCCACTCAAGGCCTTCTTGGCTCTAAAATCCCATGAGACTTTTTCAGTTCACCTTACACTTTCTCAATACCATTCTAAAGTTTGAGTTTTTTAGTTAACTTTAATCTTTAATTCCAGAGACTCTTTCTACTTTATCCCAATCCAAGTATTCTCCTCCTCCTTCACTCTTTTTTTTTTTGAGACAAAGTCTGATTTTGTTGCCCAGGCTGCAGGACAGTGGTGCAATATTGGCTCACTGCAACCTCCGCCTCCAGGTTCAAGCA
>NW_012101610.1:2661269-2663210 GCF_000951045.1 Mandrillus leucophaeus | reverse complement strand
ATAGATCCAGCTACTCAGATGGCTGAGTTAGGAGGATTGCTTGAACCTGGGAGGGAGGAGTCCAGGGCTGCAGTGAGCCTCCGCACTCTCGCCTGGGTGATAGAGAGAGGCCCTGTCTCAAAAAAAAAAATAAATAAAAAAAAAAACAAAAAAAACACAGTGATCTTGGGAACCCCCAAACTTGCAACTAGTATTAGAAGCAAGGGTCATCTTATGGACTGGACTCCCTCTTACTCTGCACTCATATTTAAAACCATTAAATATACTGTAGCTCAAAAACAGTTGCTTGTCTGTTTGTTTGTTTTGAAACAGGGTCTCACTCTGTTGCCCAGGCTAGAGTGCAGAGGCGCAATCCAAGTTCAAGCAAACCTCCCACCTCAGCCTCCCGGGCAGCTGAGACCACAGGCTTACTCCACCATGCCCAGCTAACTTTTGTTTTTTGGGGGTTTTTTTGTCCCATTCTCTACAACATTCCCAAAATGTTGCCAAGCTGGTCTCGCACTCCTGGGCTCAAGTGATCCACTCACCTCAGCCTCCCAAAGTGTTGGGATTACAGGCATAAGCCACTGCACCCAGCCATAAATTTTGTTTTTTAATAACATTTCTAGCAAACATGATAAAGATTTGACTTCAGTGTTGCTTATTTCTCTTCCAAGGAACCTCTAATATTCTCTATTTTCAGACCTCCAATCAAATTAGCCAGAAGGAGCAAACGAAGCCAATAACTCTACGAGGGCAACAGATGTGATTTTAATCTTTGTTTCACATGGATAATTGTCTTCAGAGAAACGCTGACAAAAGTATCCCCTCACCTCCATGACCTGGTGCTCCTTTTCTCTGACTTCCAATGGGCCTCTGATGCTCCCCATATTTCCCTCACCAGGTTTCTTTCCTTTCCAAAACACCTGTAAAACTTTCCACACCCTCTTCCTTCTCCCACCACTACCAGTGGATGACCTTACAGTTCTGCTTCATAAGAAACAGAAGCCATTTGACAGCACCTTCAGCAAGACCTAACATTTTAGCTCCTAACAAGGGCTAGTGATCCAAGCAGTTTACATATGCTTATTGTGTCATTTCATGTTCGACACAATCTTATTATTAGATATAATTTTACAGATTAATAACTAAGGTTTCATAACTGGCCTAAGGTTGCACAGCTTGTAAAAGGCAGAGCCAGAACTCAGACCCAGTACTGTCTAATGTTTGAGCTCTTCAACACTATCACTGCCTGCCATCTTCCTTCTAATATATCCACAAATTCACCTGCATCTGCACATACAGCCTTTCTTCCCATCATCTTCACATAATGTAACAAATAAACCTCCTATCCATACAAATCATCTGGATCTGTCTATTCCCCCCATTTTCCAAGGTATGCCTTGTCTCTCTTTTGTATGTTGCAAAATCTCCCATTTTACTACTGCTAATCACATCATCAACATATGAGCACTCTCAAAAGTCTTACTTTAAAAAGCAAAAACAAAAACAGCGGGGCGCAGCAGCTCACGCGTGTAATCCCAGCACTTTGGGAGGCGGAGGCAGGCAGATCATGTGGTCAGGAGATTGAGACCACCCTGGCCAACATGGTGAAACCCAGTCTCTACTAAAATAGAAAAAATAAAATTACCTGGGCACGGTGGCACACACCTGTAGTCCCAGCTACTTGGGAGGCTGAGGCAGGGGAATCGTTTGAACCCAGGAGGCGGAGCTTGCACTGAGCCGAGATCGCGCCATTGCACTCCAGCCTGGTAACAGAGCCAGACTCCATCTCAAAAAATAAAATAAAATAAACAAAAAATAAAAAAATAAGGCCACGCACGGTGGCTCACGCCTATAATCCCAGCACTTTGGGAGGTCGAGGAAGGGGGATCACTAGGTCAGGAGTTTGAGACCAGCCTGGCCAACACAGTGAAACTCCGTCTCTACTAAAAATACAAA
>NW_012101610.1:2659155-2660819 GCF_000951045.1 Mandrillus leucophaeus | reverse complement strand
TCAATACCATTCTAAAGTTTGAGTTTTTTAGTTAACTTTAATCTTTAATTCCAGAGACTCTTTCTACTTTATCCCAATCCAAGTATTCTCCTCCTCCTTCACTCTTTTTTTTTTTTGAGACAAAGTCTGATTTTGTTGCCCAGGCTGCAGGACAGTGGTGCAATATTGGCTCACTGCAACCTCCGCCTCCAGGTTCAAGCAATTCTCCCACCTCAGCCTCCCAAGTAGCTAAGATTACAGGTGCCTGCCACCATGCCTAGTTTTTGTATTTTTAGTAGAGACAGGGTTTCACCATGTTGGCCAGGCTGGTCTCGAACTCCTGACCTCAAGGAATCCACCCACCTTGGCAGCAATTATAGGTGTAAGCCACCGTGCCCGGCCCCTTCTTCACTTCTCTAACCAGCTTAGATTTCATTGTGTATCATTTCAATAACACTCTTGCCTATACCCTTAACTCTTAAGATTTTCATCACACCAATCTGGCAAAACCGCAGTCCTGGATAAACCCAATGATCCATCAATAAGCACTGCACTTCCAGGTCCTCCAGTGTTTATTTTCCATTCTACACATGCCCTATCCAGACATTCCCATTCTCTTCAAATTCCAAAATATCCTATCACCTCCCCAAACACACATTCTACTTCACCAAGAAAAAAAAAAAGATACCAGCTGAGGACGGTGGCTCACGCCTGTAATCTCTGCACTTTGGGAGGCCAAGGTGGGTGGATTACTTGAGGTCAGGAGTTGGGAGACCAGCCTGGCCAAAATGGTGAAACCTCATCTCTACTAAAAATACAAAAATTAGCTGGGTGTGGTGATGCGCACCTGTAATCCCAGCTATACCGGAGACTGAGGCAGGAGAATCACTTGAACCCAGGAGTGGAGGTTGCAGTGAGCCAAGATTGCACCATTGCACTCCAGTGCACCATTGCACTCTGGGCAATAATAAGAGCGAAACGTCTTGGTGGGGGGGTGTGGGAAGGGGGAGACATACCATAAAATATCTGCACCCGATTCTAGACCTTACTTAGGATTCCATCTACTTCCATCTTACTGTAACTTTTCAAATACTTTTCCCACTGAACTAAATCCACCCCCTTAAACATGTAACACTTTCTAATGTATCCCATTTAAAAATACAAAAACATATAAAAAGGAAAAACAAAAGGAAAAACTCCATCAATCCCACATGTCCCTCCATCAAACAATCTGCCTTTACTTGCTGCAGCCAAACTAAAGTTGTCTAGACTACCCTCTCCCATTTCTTCACGTCTTCTAGCTCCTTAACACACACTGGTCCAACTTCTGCCCCATCACTCTTGGCAAAATCCATTATGACCTCCAGGTTGCTAAATCCAAGATAAAGTTCAGGCCTCAATCTGCTCATCCTTTCAGCAGCTTTCACAGGGCTGCTGAGCAGGGTTGAGCAGTTTTGCCCTGCACACCGGTGCCCTGCAGAGGAATGAGGTGAGCTGAATGAAACTCGTTTTTAAAACATTCTTGGCCGACATAGTGGCTCATGCATGTAATCCCAGCACTTTGGGAGGCTGAGGCGGACGCATCACTTGAGATCAGGAGTTCAAGATCAGCCTGGCCAATATGGCAAAACCCCGTCTCTATTAAAAACATAAAAATTAGCTGGGCATGGTGGCAGACACCTGTA
>NW_012101610.1:2656251-2658005 GCF_000951045.1 Mandrillus leucophaeus | reverse complement strand
ATACTGCAGAAATCTAAAGAGTCTCAAAAGCAGATTGGGACTTTATAATCAAGGTAAAGGTGAAGTGATGTTTACCAATATAAGAAATGTATGCAACCATTTTTTTCAACTCCTGAAAACAGTCAGATGATAACTGTAGTTATTCTCCTACTAAAGGAACTAAAGTTCCTTTAGTCAACAGGTTGAAGCACATTCCCAGGGAATAACACGTTTATAAGATTTTCTAATAATAGCATATGTTAAATCTTGTCTTTAAAACTAATCCTGGCTGGGTGCAGTGGCTCACACCTGTAATCCCAGCACTTTGGGAGGCCGAGGTGGGTGGATCACTTGAGGTTGAGAGTTTGAGATCAGTCTGACCAACATGGAGAAACCTTTCTGTCTCCACTAAAAATACAAAATTAGCTGGGTGTGGTGGTGCATGCCTGTAATCCCAGTTACTCGGGAAGCTGAGGCAGGAGAATCACTCGAACCCGGGATGCAGAGGTTGTGGTGACCCGAAATGCTGCCATTGCACTCCATCCTGGGCAACAAGAACGAAACTCCATCTCAAAAAAACCAAAAAACAACAAAATAAAATTAAAACTAAAAAAATAAAAATAAATAAAAATAATCCTAGGCCAAGCTGGCTGCAGTAGCTCACAACTGTAATCCCAGCTACTCAGGAGGCTGAGACGGGAGGATCACTTGAGCCCAGGAGTTTGAGACCAGCCTGGGCAACACAGTGAGACTATGTCTCTAAAGAAAAAAATAATCACCATCATTCTAGGCCAGTCCAGAAAACATAGCAAGACCTCCAACTCTAAAAGAAAATGAAATAAAAAATTTTAAAGGTCAATTTAATTAGAGTCTCAAGTAATTCCAGAAGATATAGTCTCACAAATCAAACAGTTGAAAAAGGAAGAAGCCTTTCAAAATAATCACACTATGATTTTAACTGTAGGAAAATGTATTAAATGAAGACAACTTTTGCTAGTTGCTGAAACATACTAGTAAGAGCAGGAAACAATGTTCCCACCGTGCTCAGCAGTAGCCAGAAATTTATTGAGGTCTTTATATTTAGCCTTAAGTATAAGACAGATAGGAAACTTCAAAATCATCACTCAAGCCACTTTAAACCCACAGTCTATACAAACCCTATCTTTTTCTTTTGTTACATTTTATACGAAACACACTTTAATCAGATTGACATAAGTGATTTAAAAGAAGTAACTTATATAATTCCCTTTTACAAGGAAAAAAGAAATAATGTTTCTAGATATTAAGTTCCTTGAGACAACAATCATTTATTATAGATTTACAGTACGATTTCAAATAGTACTAGAATCTTTTTTTTTTTTTTTTTTTTTTTTGAGAGAGTGGCACAATCACAGCTCACAGTAGCCTCGACCTCCTGGGCTAAAGCAATGCTCCCACCTCAGCCTCCCAAGTAGGTGGGACTACAAACTCACGCCACAATGTTCGGCTTTTTTTTCTTTTTGAGACGGAGTATTGCTCCGTCGTCCAGGCTGGAGTGCAGTGGCATGATCTCGGCTCACTGCAACCTCTGCCGCCTGGGTTCAAGCAACTCTCCTGCCTCAGCCTCCCAAATAGCTAGGATTACGTGTGCATCACCATGCCCAGGTAATTTTTATATTTTTAGTAGAGACGGGGTTTCACCAGGTTGGTCAGGCTGGTCTCAAACTCCTGATCTTGGTGATCTGCCCGCCTCGGCCTCCCAAAGTGCTGGGATTACAGGTATAAGTCACCATGCC
>NW_012101610.1:2651427-2652816 GCF_000951045.1 Mandrillus leucophaeus | reverse complement strand
TGGGTCACTGCACTCCAACCTAGGCAACAAGAGAGAAACTCTGTCTCAAAAAAAAAAAATTGTTTATGCCAACTAATTGTACACCTAAATGCACCATGTTCATTTGACTTTCTCCTTGCATTTATTTATTTATTTTTAATTAGGTCTCGCTCTATGTTGCCCACATTGTAGTGCAGTCTGTGATTACAGCTCACTGCAGCCCTGAACTCCTGGGCTCAAGAGATTCTCTGGTCTGAGCCTCCCCAGTAGCTAGGACTACAGGTATGGAGTGGCTCTTTGCCTTTATTTCTAACCCAAGCCAGCTTACAACCTTAAAAAGAGACTGTTTTGCCGGGCGCGGTGACTCACGCCTGTACTCCCAGTACTTTGGGAGGCCGAGGTGGGTGGATCGTAAGGTCAGGAGTTCGAGACCAGCCTGACCAACATGGTGAAACGCTGTCTCTACTAAAAATACACAAAAAATTAGCTGGGCATGGTGGTACGGCACCTGTAGTCCCAGCTACTTGGGAGGCTGAGGCAGGAGAATCACTTGAACTCAGGAGGTGGAGGTTATGGTGAGCCGAGATCGCGTCACTGCATTCCCACCTGTGACGGTGACAGAGCGGGACTCCATCTCAAAAAAAAAGAGAGAGAGAGACCCTGCTTCAGCTCTCATTTGCATCGCTTATCTTCCCCTTCTGTCAGTAAGTTTTGTCAGTAAGTCCTGGAAGTACCCTAGAAACATATCATTTGGCCTGGGAAATTGCCAAGATTGAATGGAAATATCTTACTCTATGACCTCTTTAATAGATGAAGGACAAAAAGACTGAAAATTTACAAAGCTATGCATCCCTCCCCCACCAGTTAAATGCCAAACATAGGCCAAGCACAGTGGATCACACCTGTAATCCCAGCTGTTTGGGAGCCCGAGGCAGGCAGATCACCTGAGGTCAGGAGTTCAAGATCAGCCTGGCCAAGATGGTGAAATGCAGTCTCTATTAAAAATACAAAAAAATTAGCCTGGCATGGTGGTGCATGTCTGTAATCCCAGCTACTCGGGAAGCTGAGGCAGAAGAATCGCTTACCCAGAGGCGGAGGTTGCAGTGAGCTGAGAGCTCGCCACTGCACTCCAGCCTGGACAACAGAGTGAGACTCGGTCTCAAAAATTAAATAAATAAATAAATAACCCATTCCAACAAAGATTAAGAATCATTAAGAGTTACATTGCGCCACTGCACTCCAGCCTGGGTGACAGAGCAAAACTCCGTCTCAAAAAAAAAAAAAAAAAAGAGTTACATACTGCAGAAATCTAAAGAGTCTCAAAAGCAGATTGGGACTTTATAATCAAGGTAAAGGTGAAGTGATGTTTACCAATATAAGAAATGTATGCAACCATTTTTTTCAACTCCT
>NW_012101610.1:2647809-2648662 GCF_000951045.1 Mandrillus leucophaeus | reverse complement strand
CATGGAGAAACCCTGTCTCTACTAAAAATACAAAAAAGTGATCTGCCCGCCTCGGCCTCCCAAAGTGCTGGGATTACAGGTATAAGTCACCATGCCCAGCCAATTTTTGTATTTTTTGTAGAAACCAGGTCTCACTATGTTACCCAGGCTGGTCTCCAACTCCTAGGCTCAAGTGATCCGCCCATCTTCCTGCCTTGGTCTCCCAAAGCGCCACCATGCCCAGCCCAAAATCTTGTAATTACTTAATACTGTATATACATTCTTGCAATGATATGACATTTCCCATCTTTGTTTAGAAGATGCATGTGGTTCTTCTCCACCCCTCAAGTACTTAAAACTATCACACTGGCAGAGTACAACCTTTCCATGGTTCTGGCATCCTCCCTTCTCCCACTGAAAGAAAAGAAAAGAAAAGAGAAAAGAAAAGAAAAATATATATACACACACCCATACACACTACACCAGAGGGAAAAAAGCAATTCATCGTTCAACTCGTGTTCTTATAAGAATCAGCTCTTAAATTCCAACTGTGTAGTAAAAGGTAAGCAAGCTATAAGCTACCTTTCAACCTACCCTTTTTCTACACATTCCATTTACATTGTACCTGCCCTCCAACCTATGCAAGTAGTCACAAAGATGAGATTATGTTTGCTGGCTTATCATTTCAACTAGTAACAAATTCTTAAGGTGTGAGTTTAAGATAAGGAGAAAAAATGATGATGCAGAGCTATGCTCTTATTATCCAACTTGAAACAGGTTTACAGCCTAATGGGAGTACACTAGAAAATGCAGAAAGAGGGCGGGCGCGGTGGCTCACGCCTATAATCCCAGCACTTTGGGAGGCAGAGGTGGG
>NW_012101610.1:2639047-2642951 GCF_000951045.1 Mandrillus leucophaeus | reverse complement strand
CTCTTGTTGCCCAGGCTGGAGTGCAATGGCACAATCTAGGCTCACACAACCTCTGCCTCCCAGGTTCAAGCAATTCTCCTGCCTCAGCCTCCTGAATAGCTGGGACTACAGGCATGTGCCACCACGCCCAACTAATTTTTGTATTTTTTTTAGTAGAGACGGGGTTTCACCATGTTGGCCAGGATGGTCTTGATCTCTTGACCTCGAGATCCGCCCGCCTCGGTTTCCCAAAGTGCTGAGATTACAGGCATGAGCCACTGCGCATGGCCAAATTACCATCTTCCTTCTTCTGTAAAAAGATCTGGCCACTCCAGTCCATTACAATACTGTCCTTTTGAGCCTGTTCAATCAGTTTGTTTAAGCCCTGACAGGGCTGCCATAAGAAGAAGGCTTTCCCCAAAAATGCATCCTACAAGAACAGCGTTGTAAACTCTGGAGTTAAGGCTAAACATAAAAATACAAACTTACAGGATCTCACTGTCATGTATTTACTTGAGGAAAGACACAAATATAGAGTGTACTATTTACTGATGCACTCAGTAGGAAAGAAGGGGATAGCAAAAGTAACAATTTTACCAGATCCACGCACATATGCAGGTTATATTTTACTGGAGATGGCACACATAAAAATTCCAGATACTGCTAAGTATATGAAAAAAATGTGAGCAGGAATGGGTGTGATAGTGGAAAAGTCACTGCATATCTGTACCTTGACTGAGGTCATGGTTACACAGGTGTATACATTTGCCAAAATTTCCTGAATTTAAGACCTATACAGGCCGGGCGTGGTGGCTCACGCCTGTACTCTCAGCACTTTGGGAGGCCGAGGCGATCATCACCTGAGGTCAGGAGTTCGAGACCAGCCTGGCCAACAAGGTGAAATCCCATCTCTACTAAAAGTACAAAAACTAGCTGGGCATGGTGGCAGGCATCTGTAATCCCAACTACTCGGGGGGCTGAGGCAGAAGAATCACTTGAACCCAGGAGGCAGAGGTTGCAGTGAGCCAGGATTGCACCACTGCACTCCAGCCTGGGGCACAAGAGCGAGACTTCGTCTCAAAAAAAAAAAAAAAAAAACTATACATACATAAATTTTATCTCAAAGAAGCATCACAATAGAATTCAAAAGAGAATTCAATTAAAAAGGAAAAGTACACTCAATTAACTAATACAAGATAGAAAAGAATAACAGTATAAAACCAAGTATCTCTGCATGAGTGAACACCACAAGAACTTAGTAAGTTATACTCTACATTAAAGAAACAAAAAACAGGCCGAGCATGGTGGCTCACGCCTGTAATCCCAGCACTTTGGGAGGATGAGGTGGGTGGATCACGAGGTCAGGAGATCGAGACCATCCTGGCTAACACGGTGAAACCCCGTCTCTACTAAAAATACAAAAAAATAGCCGGGCGTGGTGGTGGGCGCCTGTAGTCCCAGCTACTCGGGAGGCTGAGGCAGGAGAATGGCGTAAACCCAGGAGGTGGAGCTTGCAGTGAGCCAAGATCCGGCCACTGCACTCCAGCCTGGGCGACTGAGCGAGACTCTGTCTCAAAAAAAAAAAAGAAATTTTTAGTCAATGAATTGATTACCATATACATACGACCTATTTGCTATTAAGCGTAAATTTATTTACAATTTTAGTATTTTCAAAAAAGGAACATTAAAATTCCATCAACATTTCAAATAATGACAGAATTAATCATTTTTAATAGAATCCTTACTCAGATCCTTCAAAAACAATATAAACTATCACTTAAGGTAGATTCCTTTAAATCTGACTAAAAATGCTAAATCTCAAGTTTCATAGTCCCAGTGCTGGAAAACCTGCTATATTTTTATTTTTCTTCACATTTAGACAAAGAACATATGGACAGGCAAGAAATGTAATCAACTTTTTCAGGAAAGAATCCCAGGATCTGTTTTATTTTCAATTAAATATATACGAATTCTGGGTGATACTGGTGATCATCTCTGGATCTTTTTACTTATCTAATGAGAAAAGAGTCTCATTATACAAAGAGAATACTCAAAAAGTCTAATGATTTCCTCACATAAGTAGGTTTTTCTGTAAGGTTCTGGCAAATCTGAAGAAGCCAACATAGAATCTGTCACTAATGCATTGAATCTGAACTTCCACTGTTAAAATCAAATTAGGGCCTGGAAGTAAAGTGTTAACACTTCAGACAAGAAATTCCAGGGTTTGTATCATCAGGAATATAAACCAGGGACACCCTCAAGAGGATGAAGAGCAAAAGTCATGCGCTGCTTCAGAGAATTAAATACTCCAAGATGAAAGTAAAAAATTCAAACACACCTATCACACATATACATCTTTTAACATCAGGTTGAAATGCTAAAGGGAACAGAGTAAAAGTAAGTTTTTAACTAATATATTTAAATAAGAGAGAAAACTTTAAATTCAAAGAGCTTCACTAAAAAAAAAAAAAAGAAAATGTTAGCAAAGTCATCAAATGTGGAGGAAAAGCTATTATATGTCACTATGTAATCTAAGACATATTCATTAGCGGAGCCTTTTTTCTAGGCTATTAATATATTAGATGCCACCCAAAAACAAAGATCTAATAAATGTTAAGTTTAACAACTTCTCAAAAACCTGTAGGTTCCCAAAGATATATACGTGTATGTGCAGTGAGGCCACTGCAAAGCCTCTAATAATATTCTTGTAGACTACTATTCTCTATGATGACAAAAAGGGTAATAAAAAAAATCTAGTGTCTCCCCTTAATAAACAAAGGAAGAGCATACTTAGAAAGTTCCATAACAAAAACAATCTATAATTCTGGTACCAGAAATCCCTCTGAGGCAGGGCACGGTGGCTCACACCTGTAATCCCAGCACTTTGGGAGGCCAAGGCGGGGGGATCACTTGAGGTTGGGAAATCAAGACCATCCTGGCTAACACGGTGAAACCCTGTCTCTACTAAAAATACAAAAAATTAGGCGAGTGGCACACGCCTGTAATCCCAGCTACTCGGAGGCTGAGGCAGGAGAATCACTTGAACCCAGGAGGCAGAGGTTGCGTGAGCCTAGATAGTGCCATTGCACTACAGCCTGGGCAACAAGAGCAAAACTCCATCTCAAAAATAAAAAAAGGAGTAAGTCCCTCTGAAAAAAGCTTTAAATAATAAACACAAAAAGTCTATAACAGGATTTTAAATAAATATAAGGTCCTACACATACTATATGAATACCAACATAATAAAAATATGAATATGAATGAATATCAACAGGAATCCCATTCCTTTTTTGAAAGGGCCTGAAAATTAATACAAAAGAAGTAATTCAGGATGTTTAGAAATCTGTTGACTCTAGGCCAGGTGTGGTGGCTCACGGCTGTAATCCCAGCACCTTGGGATTTACAAAGTGGGATTTCCTTCTCACCTAAGGTCAGGAGTTCAAGACCAGCCTGGCCAAGATGGTGAAACTCCATCCCTACTAAAAATTACAAAAATTAGCCAGGCGCAGTGGCAGGTGCCTATAATCCCAGCTACTCAGGAGGCTGAGGTAGGAGAATCGCTTGAACTCGGGCGGCAATATTTGCAGTGAGCCAAGATCTCACCACCGCACTCCAGCCTGGGTGACAGTGAGACTCTGTCTCAAAAAAAATAAAACGAAATAAACAAATCTGTTGATACTGGAATATTTGCGTTTCATTCCCCAATCAGCAGGCACGCAACTGGCAAGAAGTGTGTTTCCCCAGGCATTCTAATGGAATGCCAGAAAGCTTAACCCCGTGCTTAAATTTTTAGTGATTACATTGCTTAAATAATGTAGACAGATACAATAGACCCAAGATAAGTCAATGTGTAAAAAGACTTCAAATACGTGCACAAGGTATTTTTCAAGATGGACAAAACACATGAATCTTAAATTACCATATT
>NW_012101610.1:2628949-2637574 GCF_000951045.1 Mandrillus leucophaeus | reverse complement strand
GGGAGGCTGAGGCAGGAGAATGGCGTGAACCCGGGAGGCAGAGCTTGCAGTGAGCCGATATAGCGCCACTGCACTCCAGACTGGGCAAGAGAGACTCCGTCTCAATAAATAAATAAATACATAAATAGCACAGAATAAGGGAGCATTTCCTATACATATGAAACCACAAAATTTCTGTACTCTCTACTATTAGGCCTCTATACAAGGGGAAGTATGTTTTATTTTATAGTTCCAAAAATAAAATGGGCTCTGAAAAACTTCAAGATAGTCAAAGATAGGTAACCAAAATGATGACAACGTAAAAGTTAACAAACAGTTCCTGTGAATCCATTAAGGGTGGTCCAATGAAAGGAGCCTCAGGGATTTGTTTTAGGTGATTAGGATAAAGAACAAGTGTCAGGTAACAAGGGCAGAAAACCCTGCCAAGAATTGTGACAATTCAATGTTCCCACCATGGACCACACTCTATTTTACATGACACTTATATGACATTCCATACATGTGTCTAACATGAAGATTGAGCAGATAAAAAGTATCACTTTAGTGATCATCCTCAATCAACACCAGATAACAAATGAAGGGAATGAAGGGCTTTTGCTTATGGAAATTCTCACATACTGAGCTGAATATTTTTATCTTAACTTATTTATTTATTTATTTATTTATTTTTAAGACGGAGTTTCACTCGTTGCCCAGGCTGGAGTGCAATGGCCCGATCTTGGCTCACCACAACCTCCACCTCCCGGGTTTAAGTGATTCTCCTGCCTCAGCCTCCCAAGTAGCTGGGATTACAGGCATACGCCACCATGCCCGGCTAATTTTTGTATTTTTAGTAGACACAGGGTTTTCCCATGTTGGTCAGGTTGGTTTCTCCCGACCTCAGGTGATACGCCCGCCTTGGCCTCCCCAAAGTGCTGGGATTACAGGTGTAAGCCACCGCACACAGCCTTATCTTAAATTGTTAAATATAAACATAATACTCAGGTCCTTAGCAGCCCCTTCTCTATATTGTTCCTATTACCTGCCTCCCACTGCGATCTCTCTTGCATGCGCACGCACGCACTCTCAAACACACACACACACACTCTTTTTCTTTTTCTTTTAGAGTCTTGCTCTTGTTACCCAGGCTGGAGTGCAATGGCGCAATCTCAGCTCACCACAACCTCCGCCTCCCAGGTTCCAGCAATTCTCCTGCCTAAGCTTCCGGAGTAGCTGGGAATACAGGCATGCGCCACCACACCCAGCTAATTTTGTATTTTTAGTAGAGACGGGGTTTCTCCATATTGGTCAGGCTAGTCTCGAACTCCCGACCTCAGGAGATCCACCCACCTCAGCCTCCCAAACACACACACACACACACACAAAACACGTGAACTATGATTCAAGGCCTACAATAGGGTCCCCAACCCAGTGCTTCAGCTTCACCTCTTATTTGTATTACTCCTTATAAGTACCCAATTCCTCTACACACCGACAACTTGCACCTGGCCTTAATATAATTTTCTTCTATTTTGGAGGGGGGAGATTCTCCCCCAAATTCACAGTCAAAATTGTACAGACCAATTCCATCACCCCACTGCTCCGTACTCAACCATATAACTTTCCCTCCTCTGACTCTTCAGGCTTTTTGTTTTGTTTTGTTTTGTTTTTGAGATACTCTCGCTCTGTCACCCAGAGTGGAGTGCAATGGCATCATCTTGGCTCACTGCAACCTCCACCTCCTGGGTTCAAGTGATTCTCCTGCCTCAGCCTCCCAAATAGCTGGGATGACAGGTGCCTACCACTGCATCCAGCTAATTTTTTTATTTTTAGTAGAGGGGGTTTCACCAAGTTGGCCAGGCTGGTCTTGAACTTCTGACGTCAGGTGATCTGCCCGCCTTGGCCTCTTTCTCCAAAAGAAAGAAAGAGAGAGAGAGAGAGAAAGAGAGAGGAAGGAAGGAAGACTGAGAATTATATCACAAAATCCACATGCTCTTTCCTTTACAAAGTCCTTATCTCCCATAATAACTTACAGTCTCCTTGAAGACAGTGGTTTTACAAGTCATAAAAATCCTGGCCATGGCCCAGTGCAGTAGCTTATGCCTGTAATCCCAGCACTTTGGGAAGCCAAGACAGGCAGATCACTTGAGGTCAGAAGTTCGAGACCAGCCTGCTCAACATGGTGAAACCCCGTCTCTACTAAAAATACAAAAATTAGCCAGGGGTAGGGGCACATGCCTGTAATCCCACCTACTCGGAAGGCTGAGGTAGGAGAATCGCTTGAACCTGAGAGGCTGAGGTGGCAGCGAACCAAGATTGCACCAGTGCATTTCAGCCTGGGCAACACAGTGAGACCCCATCTCAAAATATATATATATATATATATATATTCCTAGAAGCATCAATATTTACTGAATCAGAGTATTTTATTACCTGTTATAAAAAAACAAACAAAAAAAAAGACAAAAAACCTTCTATTATACTAACTTATAAAGGAATCAAAACAAAAGGGGTTGGGGGGTCCGGGCACAGTATCTCACTCGTGTAATCCCAGCACTTTGGGAGGCCAAGGTGGGAACTTGAGGTCAGGAATTTGAGACCAGCCTGGTCAACATGGTGAAACCCTGTCTCTACTAATAATACAAAAATTAGCTGGGCCTGGTGACATGCGCCTCTAGTCCCAGCTACTCAGAAGGCTGAGGCACGTGAATCGCTTGAACCCAGGAAGTGGAGGTTGTACTGAGCCAAGATTGTGCCGCTACACTCCAGCCTGGGAGACACAGTGAAACTACGTCTTTTAAAAAAAAAAAAAAAGGCCAGGTACAGTGGCACACACCTGTAATCCCAGCACTTTGGGAGGCCAAGGTAAGTGGATCACCTGAGGTCAGGAGTTCACGACCAGCCTAACATGGTGAAACCCCGCCTCTACTAAATACACATAGGTATGGTGGCACATGCCTATAATCCGAGCTCTTGGGAGGCTGAGACAGGAAAATCACTTGTACCTGGGAGGCAGAGGTTGCAGTGAGCCGAGATTGCACCATTGCATACTCCAGCCTGGGCAACAAGAGCAAAACTCCGTCTCAAAAAAAAAAAAAAAAGTTGGGGTGGAGGTAAGGTTCAACTTAAAGATACAATTACCAAGTGTTTCATAAGGAATGTCTTATTTCATAATGGAGTAGGAGTTTGACACCAGCATGGGCAAAATGGGGAGGCCCCATCTTTACAAAAAAATAAAAATAAAAAATTAGTGTGCCAAGCATGGTGGGTCACACCTGTAATTCCAGCACTTTGGGAGGCCAAGGAGGAAGGATCACCTGAGCCCAGGTATTCAAGACCAGCCCAGGAAGCATGGCAAAACCCCGTCTCTACAAAAATAAATAAATAAATACCCCGTCTCTACAAAAATAAATAAATAAATAAAGTAGCTGGGCGTAGTGGCATGCACCTATGGTCCCAGCTATTGGGAGGCTGAGGTAGGAGGACTTCTTGAGCCTGGGAGGTGGAGGTTGCAATGAACTGAGATAGTTCCGCTGCACTCCAACCTGGGCAATAGAGTAAGACTCTGCTTCAGAAAAAGAGAGAGGAGACCAGGCGTGGTGGCTCACACCTGTAATCCCAGCACTTTGGGAGGCCGAAGCGGGTGGATCACCTGAGGTTAGGAGTTCAAGACCAGCCTGGCCAACATGGTGAAACCCCATCTCTACTAAAAACACAAAAATTAGTCAAGCGTAGTGGCATGCGCCTGTATTCCCAGCTACTCGGGAGGCTGAGACAGGAGAATCAATTGAACCAGGAGGTGGAGGTTGCAGTGAGCTGAAATTGTGCCACTGTACTCCAGCCTGGACGATAAAGTAAAACTGTCTCAAAAAAAAAAAAAGAGAGAGAGGAAAAATAAATAAATTAGCCAGGTGTGGTAGTATGCACCTGTGGTCCCAGCTACTCAGGAGACTGAGGTGGGAGGATCCCCTGAGTCCAGGAAATCAAGGCTGCAGTGAGTAGTGACTGCACCACTGCACTCCAGCCTGGGCAACAGAGCGAGAGCATATATCAAAAAAGAGGAAAGAAAAGAAAAAAGAAATTAAAAATATAAAAACAAATGTTACTTTAGTTTTACTTTTTATTTTTTAGTTTATTATGGGTGTTTTACTTTCCCCCATGTAAAACAGCCATACGCAATTTGTTGAAATTTTCCTTAGTGTACTTTGAAATCTGTTTAATAGAACTGGCAATCACTGAATTCTATTTAACTCTAGTTCCATTTAATATTAGACTGGTGTGAAAGGAACTGCGGTTTTGGCCAAAACCACAATTACTTTTGCACCCACCTAATAGCTATAAAATATGTAACTTCACTGAATTTTATCCTCTATGTATTTCCCTATATTATGTACCTATGGACATCAAACTTAGTACAGACTGATAAAAGGCTGAACAGACAACTACGGTTTCAAAAATCCAGCTTCTCACAACCTCAGACATACTAGTATACAGCTTTTCTAATTTCACAACACATTTCCATTTTTTGGTCTTTCACAATAGAGAAGATGTGTGTACTTTTGAATATTTTGATCTGTCTAGAATCTAGAATCTACCAAAATTGGAAGGTGTTTTTATTATACAGTTTCATCCTTTTCTTAAAGAAGTATAGAAAGATCCTAAGTTTGAACACAGTAAGACACTCAATAGAGAACTACTACTAAACATATAAGACCAGTTACACAATTAATGTCCTAACACCCCAAGTGGAATCTACTTGTTTTCTGTTGACTTGAATGCTTTCTCTTCTTTGTTGAATTAATCAATCTATTTGACTCCAATGTCAAATTAATCAATGTCACGTTAGAATATTAAAATGTACAATTATGAATTACACCTTTAATTTTAAAACATCATTCTGATCTCTATCCTGACTGATACTAGAAGATTATCTTCCAAACTAAGGTGGAAAAAATGACAGACTTTAGCTATTGGCAATGATAGGTCATTTTTTTAGGGAAGAGGAGTAAAGAGGGCAACTTCCATAGTTCAGACATTCCTTTGTTCTAAGAAGCCACCACTCCTGTTTCTTCATATGGAAAAAACCAGAGGCGTCCAGTGGTTCCCAAAACCTTCTCAACTTTATGCTTGAGGAACCCACAGATTTCAAATAATACAACTGACCTAAGACCACTCATTTGTTTAATTGTTTAACCACTCTTTTTTTTTTTTTTTGAGAATGTGTCTTGCTCTGTTGCCCAGGCTGGAGTGCAGTGGTGTGATATCACTCATACAACCTCCGCCTCTCAGGTTCAAGTGATTCTCCTGCCTCAGCCTCCCAAGTAACTGGGATTACAGGCATGCGCCACCACATCCCGCTAATTTTTTTTCTTTTTTTTAGTAGAGACGGGGTTTCACCATGTCAGTTGGCCAGGCTGGTCTTGAACTCCTGACCTCAGGTGATCCGCCCAACTCAGCCTCCCAAAGTGTTGGGATTACAGGTGTGAGCCATCATGCCTGGTCTTCTCTCTCTTTTTCTGAAAGAGTCTCACTTCATGCCCGGCCTGCTCAACCATTCTTAAATGTCGGGTGTGGTGGCTCACACCTGTAATCTCAACACTTTGGGAGGCTGAGGGCGGGTGGATTGTTTGAGTTCAAGACCAGCCTAAGCAACATGGTGAAAACCCCATCTTTACAAAAAATACAAAAATAAACCGGGCTGGTGGCAAGTGCCTGTAGCCCCACCTACTTGTGGGTGCTGAGGGAGGAGGTTTGAGCCTGGGAGGTCGAGACTGCCGTGAGACAAGTATTTGTGCCGCTGCATTCCAGCCTGGGTGATACAGCAAGACCCCGTCTCAAAAAAATTTACAGAAGAGTTGACTGAGAGCACAGTGAATGAAAAGGAAGACTAAAAGGCAGTGCCATATAAATGCTTACTGTTGGAGGTATGCTTCTATGGAACATGGGTATGCTCTCTTGCCATATGACATTCACATATTCAGCCACCTGGAACACTTCCTGTCAGTATGTGTGAAGTATCATGTGTGGTCAAAATTGACTCAACAGTCATTTTCCACACCAACTGGCAAACTAACACTAAAAGAAATCAACAAGTGTTGCTTTTTCAAAAGCCTAAATCAGCTGAGTGCAGTGACTTACACCTGTAATCCCAGCACTTTGAGAGGCCAAAGCAGGGGGATCACCTGAGTCAGGAGTTCAAGAACAGGTTGGCCAACATGATGAAACCTCATCTCTACTAAAAATACAAAACTTAACTGGGCACCTGTAATCCCAGCTACTCAGGAGGCTGAGGGAGGAGAATTTTTCCTTGAAACCGGGAGGCAGAGGCTGCAGTGAGTCAAGACTGCGCCACTGTACTCCAGCCTGGGAGACACAGCAAGACTCCATCTCAGGGGGAAAAAAAAAAAAGCTTAAATCAAGGAAAACAGAACCAAACCGGCAGGGACGAAACGGTACATAAGAGGCAAAAAAAATTTTTTTTTAATCAAAATTATTCAGATGAACCACAATAAACGTGCCTGCATCTGAAGTTCCATAAATCGATTACCCCTAAAATATATTTATATATATTTAAGAAGTTCTAAGCATTGGGTTAAATTCTAAACCTTCATTTAAGCAAGAAGTAAGATCAAGATCCGTTCTGTCAGTTACCTGGAGTCTGTCACCTTTCTGAATAGGGGACAGAATAACCTCAAATTTAACTAATGAAAATTTATGACTTGGCAAATATCCGAGGTATTTTTATTGACTAACAAATCAGCTATGACAATCTTAGAAACAAATCAAGTTATGCTATGGGGTATGTCCACAGTTCCCCGTTCCTTCTACAACAGAAGAAAATCAAATCTTTCCAATATCCTAACAAATTGTTACTCCCTGTAACCAAATGCATCTCACAGTATCTTCTACCAAGGCGTTACATTCTGAAACTTTGTTACAAAGCACAGCTTCAAAGAAACCTTGTAAGCTTTCTTGTAAGCTCCTCCCTTCCCCCATTGCCCCTCCCCAGAGCCAAGAAATAAAGCACTTGAAAGAAACAGCATGGATAATATTTATTAATAGCTCATGTACATATTCCATAACTACATAAGCCATTTGGCTTCATACCTGTCAGCAATGAAGTCAGGTGGCCCCAGCACGTGGCTGCAACTCTTCTCTATTTATTTAGAACTACAAACTACAATTTACACTTTTCCAAAAGCTCTAGGAGACTATTTGAGAAGGGCACTTTATTCTTCTAAAAGGTTACTAAAATCTCTTATATACTTATACTGATCACAATACTGAAAAATAATCTAAAATCCATTGTCATTCATTTACCACCTAATTTGTTAGATGCCAGAAAATAAAATCAAATTTCACACATTTCAATAAAAAGGCAAAACTAAGCATGTCAGTCACAGAAAAAAACACTTAATCAACTAATTTTATTTAAAGCACTCACAAACTCTTAAGTGGTACAAGACAAGTCAACGCTATGTTTACCAAACAAAATTTTTTTTTTACGACTAAACACCTCAATTCTAGACTCAGGCACTAATTATTAAAGTCATCTAGTTATATAAACCAATTCTCCACAGACACAGTATTTGGAAAGGCATAGTAAACAGACTAAGATGTGTACCACCCATTAGCCAAAGACAATTTTAATGATTTTTCTAATGAGTCTTCAAATGTTACATTCTAACGTCTCACCAAATTATTTCCAAATACTGCTGGAATTACATGTAACTATCAGGAAACAAAAGGGCTTCCCAACAACTTGTGCGATCTACATTTATTTGGCCAGTTTCTGGACAATTACAATACAATTGTGCTCCAAAGTAGGAAAGTTCCATAAATCAATTACCCCTAAAATATATTTATATACATTTAAGGAGTTCTAAGCATTGGGTTAAATTCCAAACAGACTCTGAATAGAAGTATTTATTTAGTAAGAGAAGTTAGAATAAATCAGTCCTAAATTAGGTACAACTGCCCCCCCAAATTGATCAAAAAGGCAGGAAAATTGCATTTATTTAAAAAGTTAGTTTCTAATATATTCAAATCTAACTAAGCCCCAAAATGGTCTGAGATCAAATCCTCCATAAAAGAGGAAATTCTCTAGACTTCTAAGTGGGTGCCCAAAGAGTTCACTCAAGTGTTCAGGTATGAATTAGATTCACCAGAGTAACCGGCCTTGCACTTAAGGAAAACTTCCATCTCCCAAGACCAGAGTGGGTCGATCCCATCAACAGTCACCACAATCTCATCTCACGCTCCACTAATGAATGTCCTCCCTAAAGTCAGAGCAATGCCTTTGCTGGAGTTTTGTTTTGGTTTTCTCAATATTAACACGTGGGGGTCACAGTAAGGGACACAGGTTAGAAGGTCTCTCACGTGGTGGCTGAAAGAGTGGGGAACCGAGGAAGTGAATGAGTAACAGGGAGGGTCCTGGACTCTCGGGATCTCCCAACTCGAGGTTGGAGGAAGGCGGTAACTGGAATGCCCCCCACCCCACCCCCGCCTCTTTCTCACCTCCTGGTCCCGATCCTAGGCCAGTGCCAGCCCCGGGCAGAACAAGCAGGGGGGGGAGGCACTTAGGCCTCGCCTCCCGCGGCCTTCCTCCCCTAGCCGGGGCGGAGGAGACCCAGGAAGCCGCGCCCG
>NW_012101610.1:2626448-2627539 GCF_000951045.1 Mandrillus leucophaeus | reverse complement strand
AGAGGCGGGGCCGATAGCAGGCCGCCCCGCCCCCCACGTCCCCTGGCTCGTCAACTGCGCCGAAGTCTGGGCACCGCGATGACGAATCCTGGGACAGGGGATCTCCACTACCGCGGCCACACACTTTTCTCCCAAACGCTCCCGGGAAAACACCGGATCCCTGAGGGCCGGGCAGTCAGGTGTAAACAGGCGTCCAATCCAGGACCTGCAGTGGGGGGGGCTGGTACCCTGGGGTGCGCGCGCACACAGGCGTGCCCTTGAATTCACGTGCGCCAGTCTTCCCACTGTCTACGGGGCGGGGTGGAAAGTGAAAATAGTTAAGATCGAGAGGAGGTTGATATCTACCTTCCCAATCTCCACCTGAAATGTGCCCATTGAGTCCTGGCACCTTTTACCATTTCTTCACAATGAAAAAAACTAAATGATGGAAGGGAAGGGAGTATCCAAGACCACCAAGCCCTGTCCTCTGCAATGTGAAATGTGCTTTGAAGCCCTCTCACCCTAAGGCTTGCCCGTCTTCTGCTGGTGAAAGAAGCTGGAGGCCCGGCGCGGTGGCTTAAGCCTGTACCCAGCACTTTGGGAGGCCGAGGTGGGCGGATCATCTGAGTTGAGGAGTTCCACACCAGCCTGGCCAACATGGGGAAAACCAGCCTCTACTAAAAATACAAAAAGTAGCCGGGCACGGTGGTGGGCGCCTGTAATCCCAGCTACTCGGGAGGCTGAAACAGGGGAATCGCTTGAACCCAGTAGGCCAAGGTTGCAGTGAGCCGAGATCAGGCCATTGCAGTCCAGCCTGGGCAACAAGAGCGAAATTCTGTCTCAAAAAAATAAAAGAAGAGAGAGCGAGAGAGAGGAAGGAAGGAAGGGAGGAAGGAAGGAAGGGAGGAAGGGAGGGAGGAAGGAAGGGAGGGAGGAAGGAAGGAAGGGAGGAAGGGAGGGAGGAAGGAAGGAAGGAAGGAAGGAAGGAAGGAGAGAGAGAGAAAGGAGGAAGGGAGGGAAGGAAGGAAGAAGGAAAGAAGGAAGGAAGGAGAGAAAGAAAAAGAAAGAAAGAAGGGAAGAAAGAAAGAAAAGAAAGAGCGGCGGGGCACGGT
>NW_012101610.1:2622603-2624388 GCF_000951045.1 Mandrillus leucophaeus | reverse complement strand
GGGGTTTCACCGTGTTAGCCAGGATGGTCTCGATCTCCTGACCTCCTGATCCGCCTGCCTGGGCCTCCGAAAGTGCTGGAATTACAGGCGTGAGCCTGTAAAAAGAGACGCCTGGCCCTCTTTTTCTTTATTGGTCAAAATATTATCCAACTAGGCATATGGATATGGAGCACGTGCCTGTGATCCCAATTACTTGGGAGGCTGAGGTGGGAGAATCGCTTGAGCCCAGGAGTTTCAGGCTGTGGTGAGTCATAATGGTGCCTCTGCATTCCAGCCTGGGCAACAGGATGAGACCATTTTTAAGGGGGCAGAAAAAATCACTCTGGCTGTGGCAGATTTCCTTAGGATAGATTCCCAGAAGTGGAATTATTGGGGAAAAGGCTATTAATGACTTTAAGTCTTTGGATACAGACTGTTAAGTTGCTTTCCAGGAAGTTTCTACCAATGATACTCTGATACTTTCTGTGTCCTCACACCGCCCTTTGTCAACACTGAATGTTTTTGAGGGTTAATTATTTCTATGGGAGAAGTTAAAAAAAAAAAAAAAAAAAAGACAACAAAGAAATTGCTTCAGGTGGGGCATGGTGGCTCATGTCTGTAATCCCAGCACTTTGGGAGGCTGAGGTGAGAGAATCACCTGAGCCCAGGAGGTGGAGGTTGCAGTGAGCCTAGATCATGCCACTGCACTCCAGCCTGGGTGACAGAGCGAGACTCCATCTCGATAAAATAAATCAAATGAATCAAACGTGAGCAACTCTCATAACTTCCAACATTTTTTTTCTTCTTCCTTTTGGTGGTTCTGCCTCTCCGGTTGCATTAGGATTTCCCTACTCCATTTCAGTCACGGGAACCAAGTTTCTGTTCCTGAAACACACCAAGCCTTTCTGGCCTCTGGATTTTTGCACTTGCTGTTCCCACTATCTGGAATGCCTTTTCCTGCATTTGTTCCCATCAGGGTTGGGACTAGCAAAGTGACAGGTGATGGAGTTGCTGAGGGTGCAAAATTTAAGGAGGCGCCTACTCCCAGAGTCATGCAAAAGCCAACTTTGCATTTGTGCAAGCCTGTGAGTGAGTCCCTCCTTAAATTTGAGGCTGTACTGTAATCCCTGCTACTCAAATAAACAAAGAAAGAGGGGCAGGAGAACTGCTTGAACCTGGGAGGCAGAGGTTGCAGTGGGCCGAGATCCTGCTATTGCACTCTAGCCTGGGCAAGAGGGCGAGAATCCGTCTCAAAAAAAAAAAAAAAAATGAGGCTGTAGGCACCACATTTGCCTCACCCTGGCCCCTGCCCTGATTTTCCTGACCTGTCTCATCTCCAGACGGGTTTGCTTTGATCCCCCGACCAAAAAAGCTGGCCAGTGCCCTTTCCAGGTACTCTGTCACACACCCTGTTTCTTTCCTTGGTAGTACCCGGCACCATCTGCAAGTATTGGGTTTCTTTGCACATTTAGCATCTGTCCAACACTTAGGATATCAGCTTTGCAAGAGCAAAGGTCATATCTATCTCAGCCCTACCTCCTCCTCTATACTCAGCACACAGCACAGCACCTGACCATAGGAAGCATCCAAGAAACGGGAGGAATGAAATTGAAATTATCTAAAATAAGGATCAAGATTGCTACAGAAGTATTCATCTCAGTTTTACTTATTAATAGCAAAACAAAAACAAAACACCTGGAAATTACACCAACAATAGGAAACTGATTAGGACGCAGTACAATCGGAGTTGAAATTTTCTGCAGCCATTACAAATTACATTTGTGAGGAATTTTTTTTTTTTTTTTT
>NW_012101610.1:2616938-2619493 GCF_000951045.1 Mandrillus leucophaeus | reverse complement strand
AAGGAAGGAAGGAAGGAAGGAAGGAGCTGGGTAGAGGAGACATACCTGACCGTCTACCCCATGACATGCCCCATGCCCTAGGGAAAAAATTCCCTAAAGCATCTGATGCATAACGTGAATGCATACACATTTTTTAAAAGGTGGGCCAGGATGCTCCTTAAACCTGTATCTAAACCTTATCTGCATAAGGAGTCTTAACCTATCATTTTATGTTGCAAAGAAAACATCTTTATATATCACTTGTGCAATTAAAAATTTTTACCAAAAGTACTTGAAGATTATGAGGAGTTGATACCTCCACACACACACATATCCCCTCCACCTTGGACTCCTTATGACCACCAATCCCTCACTAAGGGAGGATCCTGCTGGTTCTAAATGATGAGGACTACAAAAAATACAAAAATTAGCCATCGTGGTAGCGCGTGCCTGTGGTCCCAGGAACTCCCGAGGGTGAGGCAGGAGAATGACTTGAGTCCAGCAGGTGGAGGCTGCAGTGACCTATGATCCTGACACTGCACTCCAGCCTGGGCTACAAAGGGAAGGAAGGGAGGGAGGGAGGCCGCACGGAGGGAGAAGAAGAACAAGAAAAGACGGGCCACCATGCGTGGCTGACCCTGTAATCCCAGCATTTTGGGAGGCTGAGGTGGGTGGATCACTTGAGGTCAGGAGACCAGCCTGGCAAACATGGTGAAACCCCATCTACCAAAAAAATACAAAAATTAGCCAGGCGTGTTGGCAGCACGCCTGTAGTCCCAGCTACTCAGGGAAGCAGAGGCCCGAGAATTGCTTGAACCCGGGAGCCAGAGGTTGCAGTGAGCCGAGATCGTGCTACTGAACTCCAGCCTGGGTGACAGAGTAAGACTCTGTCTCAAAAAAAAAAAAAAAAAGAAAAAAAGAAAAAAAGAAAAGAAAATCATTTGGGTGAAGTGATTCATGCCTGTAATCCCAGTGATGGGAGGCTGAGACTGGAAGATCCTTGAGCCTGGGAGTCGTAGGCCAGCCTGAGCAACATAGCAAGACCCCCATTTCTACAAAAAAATGTTAATTTTTTTTTTTTTTTTTGTTTCACTCTTGTTGCCCAGGCTGGAGTGCAATGGCCCGGTCTCAGCTCACTGCAACCTAGGCCTCCCAGGTTCAAGCATGTCTACTGCCTCAGCCTTCCAAGTAGCTGAGATTACGGGCGCATGCCTCCACACCTGGCTAATTTTGCATAAAAATTTTAAAATTTTTAAATTAGACAAGTAAGAAATTGCTTGAGCCACTGGACACAATCTCTGGTACTACCTTTCTTTTTTTTTTTTTCTCCGTCTGTGGCCTAGGCTAGAGTGCAGTGGCAAGATCTTGGCTCTGCCTCCTGAGTTCAAGCGATTCTCCTGCCTCAGCCTCCCGAGTAGCTGGGATTACAGGCATGCACCACCATGCCTGGCGAACTTTGTATTTTTAGTAGAGATGGGATTTCTCAATGTTGGTCAGTCTGGTCTCGAACTCTCAACCTCAGGCGATCCTCCCGCCTCGGCCTCCAAAGTGCTGGGATTACAGGCATGAGCCACCGCACCCGGCTAAGAATTTTTAATGAAATTGGAAAAGTATTATGTTAACATGCTAAACAAACAAACAATAAAAGCATGAGATTAAAAGATGAGGAGGCTGAAGCAGGAGAATCGCTTGAACTGGGAAGGCAGAGGTTGCAGTGAGCTGAGATTGCACCATTGCACTTCAGCCTGAGCAACAAGAGCAAAATTCCATCTAAAAAATAAATTAATTAATTAAATACAATAAACATGTGCTATGACCTCAACTTAGTTTTAAAAAATGTGTGTGGGAGGGGGTTGGGTACGGTGGTGCATGCCTGTAATCCCAGTCCTTTGGGAGGCCGAGGCAGGTGGATCCCCCTGAGGAGAGGCGTTCAAGAGCAGCCTGGCCAACATAGTGAAACCTTGTCTCTACTAAAAATACAAAAATTAGCCAGGCGTGGCAGTGTGTGCCAGTAATCCCAGCTATTCAAAAGGCTGAGGTGGGAAGATAGCTTGATCCTGGGAAGCAGAGGTTTCAGTGAGCCGAGATCGACCACTGCACTCCAGCTTGGGGAACAGGTTGACAGTCCGACTCAAGAACAACAAAAAAGAAACACACAAAGAGTGAAGGAAGGGCTGGGTGCGGTGGCTCACATCTGTAATCCCAGCACTTTGGGAGGCCAAGGCGGGTGGATCATGAGGTCAAGAGATTGAGACCATCCTGACCAACATGGTGAAACCCCATCTCTACTAAAAATACAAAAATTATCTGAGCATGGTGGAACACGCCTTCAGTCCCAGCTACCTGGGAGACTGAGGCAGGAGAATCTCTTGAACCCTGGAGGTGGAGGTTGCAGTGAGCCGAGGTCATGCCACTGGACTCCAGCCTGGCGACAGAGCAAGACTCTCTCCAAAAAAAAATAAAAATAAAAAAGTGAAGGAAGGAGTTCATAGAAAAAAAAGAAGATAATGGCCAGGTGCAGTGGCTCACGCCTGTAATCCTAGCAGTTTGGGAGGCCGAGGAAGGTGGATCACAAG